>NC_057861.1:716205588-716512373 GCF_019393635.1 Dromiciops gliroides
GTACAAACTGGTAAAGTTTCATTGCACTCTAAAATTAAAGGCATCTGAATTAATTTAAGCAACAACCCCAGGAAATGAAGCTAATCTGGTATACATACGTATTTTTTTAAATGGGGAAAAAAAAGAAACCTAAATCACACAGACGTTCCCAACTTTTTTTTTTTTTTGGTCACTTTGTGATGAGTTCATCTGAATGCCAGGGACATTCTCTTTTAGAAAAAATCAGATTATCAACTATTTTCTAAAGTCATGCTTGTTTCCGAGCAAATTTTGAAATACAAAAGTATGAGTTATTGGAGAAGAGAGCACATAAAGGGGAAGTGTGTGAAACAATACCAGAGAGGTAGATGCCAGGTAGACCGTAGAGGTGAGAGGTTAAGTATTGTCCGAACTGGCCTAAATTGAATTGGTTTTTTAAAGGATTTCACAATCTTATTCCCAGAACAAGCAGGGTAGAATAAACACTACACCTTCAGAACGACACGTCTGTTGTTCAAGCAGTTGATAATACTCGATGACTCCATGACATGGAAAGTAAACAGCACTTATTACCCCTGTGCCTTACTACCCCCCATCACCGAACACCTTCCCTACCTGAATGGTGGTGTTGCCGCCTTCTAAGAGCGCGATGGCAAGCAGAATACTTTCGTGAAAAACTCGGTCACTGGATGCATTCATGATGAGATCGATGACGAGATTGGACGCCCCTTCTTTGTCTAGATGGCACTGAACATCCGCCAAACTCATCTCGCCTCTGCTCATGGTACTAGATCCTGAACTTCCCCCTAGAAAGGTGGAGCACCATGATGGAGAGTGAGGTACCAGACCAGTAAGTCCATTCAACACAAAATCAATTTCCTAATGCTTCGGGCATTTGCTGACACAGAGGAAAAATGGACCAGAAATGAACTTTTGTGGCAGAAGGGAACTTTAGAGATTATCCACTACATAAATGCAAGCTATCATCATCACCACAAAGGAACAAGTCATTGTCCTCTTGGCCTCGGTTTCTTCCTCTGTAGAATGGGGAGATTAGATGATTATGTTTCTAGATTAAATGTTATAATACATATCATTTCATACATTGTATATATTTGCTAACATACGCACATATCATTTTCCCTCAAGAGAATGTAAGCTCTTGGAGGGCAGGGAATGCGCCATTTTTGTCATTATATCCTGTTACGTCTGGTACATGGTGCAGCTTAATAAATGTTTGCTGAATGAGTGATTCCTGAGGTCAGGTATAGCTCCAAAATCTGTGATTATCTGTGATTCAAAAATGACTAATAGCTCAAGGCCACCATAAAATACTTTAAAAAATCATTTCTTCCAAAAAAAAAATAATTTCTTCTCCAGGAAAGCAAGTGGGTGTATAGGGCTAATTGTTGTGTACTCTCATGATAATTCTTCCTAGGCAGTAATTACTTGTTTAATTCTACTGGTTAATAGGAAGACTTTTTGTTAGTGACTGGGAATATAATCAAGTCAAGTTGACCGGATTATTCATATATCATGGGAAAGGAATATGATCTAGTGAAGCAAAAGAAGTAAACACTTAGTAAATGTTCAACTTATGGATTTTCTAATTCCATTAGAGAAGAAAATAGGGCCTTCTTTTGCATGAAAATATTTATAGGTGGTTTTTTTTTCTTGATAGGATATAAGCTAAAGAAATAATGAGCTGCTTTAAAGAAAAAAAAAATAACAACCCTTCCCCAGATCCCCACACAGCCCCAGTTCACCTGTTAAATATTCAATCTGTTATGCAGAAACATGCAGATACCACACGGCAATCCAGAGTCACACACAGCACTAATTAGCCTACCGCACAGCCTACCTCCTCCCCCAGCTTTGCCAGGTCCTCCTGGAGATAGCGGGCCATTGCCAAAGCTCGTAAGGCTCTCTCTTCTTCCTGCAGGTCTGATGTTTCCATAGTAACGGTTGACCAAAATTTGCCTGAGTGCCTCACCCTTAATTCAAACAGGATAATGAAATCAGGTCCTGAATTTAATGCATAACTGAGCAACTAATATTCAAAAGACACAGGGGTACTCAGTCATAATTGGCCTAGTTTTACTAGGGGGAAAACAGATCAGGAACACTTGCAAACTTTCAGGTTAATTTGTTCAATATTTTCCAAGTGACAAGACCACATAACCCTAAGCAGCAACTCCGGATGTTTCCTCTTCCTGATACTCTTTGTCAAATAGTAAAAAATGCAAAGACTAAAATTAAAGGCTCATTTACATATTATAACGTTTACCATCATTCTTATGCACTTAAGCGACTTTTAAAGATTATCTAATGAACATTAAACTTCATTTCCATCACTTTAAATTCTCTTCTAATCTTTGTCAGTGTACAGAGACATTTCACATCAACACATGCAGTGGCATCCAGGGGTATCAATATCAACACGCTTCATCAGTATAGGCCACACCTGAGCCATTTGTCATGGTTTAGGAGGATTTTATCACATCAACCTACCATAATTTATTTAGCCATTCTCCTACTGTTGTGGGCATTGAGGCTGTCTCTGATTTCACACTATTATAAATAGTGCTGTGAACATCATGGTACAAATTATTCTCTCCTGTGGGTTATTTCCTTGGAACATATTCCCCAAAGTGGAAATACCAGGTCAAAGGGTATGAACAATTTTATAGCTTGTTATGTATTGCATGACTTCTCTCCAAAAAGGCTGAACCAATTTGCTGGGCCACCAGCATTGTAACACAGTTCCTGTTTTAGAATACCATCTAAAAGCAACTAGAAAAAATCCTATTTTTAAAGATATTCATGTGATTTTTTTTTCTTGGAGGGGGGGGGTGACTTGAGTCCCGTGATTTGACTGGTAAAGGGTACTAGGGCGGAAACTCCCTCTACCAATGTTGATTAACAACTGTTTTGCACTCATAGTCTCCTAGGGAGCTGCTCATTGGATAAGTCATTGACATTTAGATAGGTCCAAAATGCAACAAATCAGTTTCCATGGAACATGTAAAAATATGGCTCTAGCCAAAGTGGATATTCTCAATGTGTTAACAAGAATTCAAAAAACAGGGGTAGACACTATGTCTTCCTTATAGCAGTCTTGTCCCTTTCAGTCTTTTAAACACTGGAGAATTACAAACAGAAACTCCCCAACTATAATGGAGTTCTTTGGACATCAGACTACCAAAGATACCCCAATCATGAAGCATAACTCTTGCCTATGTCCCTAGTCTAGTAGAAAGATCTCTTGTCTCTCCAAAGCCTTCTACTTTAAAGTGACTCATTTTCCCTATTCCTCTATCTTTCCTCCAGCCACCAATAGTACCCACTGAACTTACAGTTGGTGAGATGACCCCCGATTTCACTGAGAAGACTGAATCAGTGTCCTCTGCAAATCCTCCCAGGCTCCCTTTCCAAACATATCAGCAACATCACCCCCTTTTTACTCAGGGCGATAAGTTTGTCCCACTATTCTCCTTATGACCTGTAACCTGAAACTTCTCTCCTGCATCTTAACTGCCCCATCTCCACTGGTTCTTTTGCAACTACTTAGGTGTACTTGCCCAAGTCAGCTGCTACTCCCTATTCCATCCTTCCCCTCCCCCTTACTGCCAGAATTCCTGAAAAACATATCAACACCTGAATGACATTGCTTCATGACTTCTCATATCTTCTTCTTCTTTTTTTTTTTTTTTTTAGTGAGGCAATTGGGGTTAAGTGACTCGCCCAGGGTCACACAGCTAGTAAGTGTTAAGTGTCTGAGCCGGATTTGAACTCAGGTATCCCTGACTGCAGGGCTGGTGCTCCATCCAATGCGCCACCGAGCTGCCCTGTTCATATCTTCTTCAACTCCTCGCAAACTGGTTTATTTCCCTATCGCTCTATGAAAATGTTCTCAAAGTTATATAGAAATAGAAAATATTCATCGATATAAAATAATATAAAATATTCACCGATAATAAGTATACAGTCCATCAGTCCCCCTTTTCATCCTTTCCTTCTCTGAATTGCACACACAAGGCATTTAACAAACGTCTACTGAACTGAATCGACTTCTAGGCGGTATTTGACAAAACTGACTTCTAAATATGCGCCTCATCCTAACTCTCATGCCTCTATCAAAAGTATGAACATCCTTTGAGTCACCCCGAATTCTAATCTTGACATCCTCTTTGACCTCTTCCTGTCCCTATTAATCTACTGGTGGTTTCTACCTCTTTGGGTTTTTCTCCAACTCCGCCCCCTCTTCTCCATTCCCAGTATAACCATCTCAGTTTGGATTCTTGTCTTCTCTCACCTGAACATCTGTAGCCTTGAAATTTTTCCTTTACTCCAAGTCCCAATCACATGCAACTTTCTCTATGAAACCTTCCCCAATACCCAAGGTGAGAGATTTCTTCCTCCTCAAATTTATTTAAGTATTTTGCTTGACTCACCTTTGACCCAGTCACTGTCTATTACATGCTATAATTATTTGTGCTTTATGTCATAGTCTCTCTCCCTCCCCACTAAATATACTCCTTGAGGCAAGGAATGAACCCCTTTTCATCTCTGCATCCTTAGTGCCTAGGACAGACAGTGTCTTAAATATGATGGACACCTAATATATCTGTTGAATTGGCCAACCCCTATTTCTGTGTATCTTCTTCCTCACTGACTTTGGAGGCTTCACCTTTTCAGGTTCTCCTAACTACTTTTTTTTGGGGGGGGGAGGGGGGAGGGCAATGAGGATTAAGTGACTTGCCCAGGGTCACACAGTTAGTAAGTGTCAAGTGTCTGAGGCCAGATTTGAACTCAGGTCTTCCTGAATCCAGGGCCAGTGCTTTATCCACTTCGCCACCTAGCTGCCCCCTTTTAAAACTACTTTCTATGATAACTCTGCCTCCTTTCCTGGCTTCTCATTCTATCCAGGATTCTGTAATGTGGATTTCCCCTAAGGTTCTGCCCTTGGTCCTCTTCTTTCCTTTCTACACTGATAATCTCCTTCCCTCTTATTGCTTCAACTATTAGGCCTTTATACAGATAACATCTAACTCTTTATTTCCAGCATTGCTCTATTTCCTTAGCTCAAAACCTGCATCTCCAACTTGTGGTAAGACTTCTCTACTTGGAAAAATCATCAGTACCTTAAGCCTATGTCCAAATGGTGTGTATCATTGCTATTTCTAGACCTGCTTCTCTTTTTCTCCCTTCCTAATTTGTTAGTAAGGGTGTATGGGGTCTTTGGGGCAGGGATGGGGTGGGGCTAGCAGCTGCAGAGTGAGGGTTTACTGAGCCCTTTTCAGGACTGCTCACCCATCTTTGGTGTCCACCTTCACCCAACTCTCACCCATGGCTCCAAGAAGTTGTGGCATGCACAGCAGCCACACCCTGGTAGATCATCTTGGCAGATGGGCTACATCAGGTTGAGGGTAACTGACAGGCCTCAAACCCGTTGGTAAGTTAGGGGGAGGTATACCCCAAGCATGCAAAGAATTTCCCTGGCAGAATGAGCAGATCAGAATTTGTTCCAATGGCCATGAAGGAGGCTAAAGCTGGTACCTTGGGGGCATCAAGTTCACAGAGGCATCAAAGACACAAAGGTCACCCACTGCATCAGAGCCATAACCAGTCGTCTTGACTTTTGCCCTGCCACTGGCCTTTGATGACTCAGGAAGAGAGAGTGAGACTGATGCTTTGTGCAGCTCTGCCTCACTAAATCCAATTCACGCGCAAGTCAAGACATCACCCATGATGTCACTGGACCTCTTCAAAAACAAAGGAACAACCACATTTATTAGTGGCACCGGCATTCCTCCAATCAAAACTTCAACACTATTTTTGACTCTTACCTCTCACATCTAACACCTCCCAAGTCTTGTCCAATCAACTCTTTTTTATCCTTCCTCTTCTCTCTCCTCATTATTTCTACTCCAGTATCGGTGCCTTTTCACCACTTTCCTGTACTATTACAATACCTTCGTAACAGATCTTCTAGCCTCCATTCTCTTACCTCCTAACCATCTTTCGCCCAGCTGCCAGACTTTCTGATGTGCATTCCTTTGCTCAAAAACCGAAATCGCTCTTCACTAACTGCAGTGTCTCTCCTCTTTTTATGATTTTCCCAGCTCTTCTGCCTGGCATTCAGAGCCTGCCACAAGTTGGTACCACCCTATGTTCCCAACCTCATCTCCCAAGACTCCTTGCCTCATACTCTAGCCAACAGAACTACCGGCCATTTTGTTTCCTGATGCACTCTTGTTCATATTGTTCTCTCTGTCTACTGATCTGCATTTGGAAATTCTTTTAAATTTTTTAAAGCCCAGCATACAACATTACCTTCCAAGGGCCTTCCCGACCAAGTAAGCAATTATTTTTCCATCCCTTAAACTTCACAGGTCATTTTTTCTCACCTGCGATGGAGGTATTCCTCATTAGAATTGGCTGCATCATATTCCCCTCCTACATTTCATTCCATGAAGGTAGGGTTGTGTCTCATCTACATCGTCCATATCCCCTAAGGCCTAGCACAGTGTACACAGTAAGTGCTCGAGAAATATTTCTTGAATTACTGCTTTGACAAACCATTGTGGGACAAGAAGTGGGTTTCTTTACCCTTACTTTCAAGTGGGCCCTCTAACACCTCCTGCATTTGTCAGGCCCCCCAACCTGAGGGCTACATAGCATTTTCCACTGAACTATTTTAGGGCAAAGGAGTAGTATGGCATGAAGCTACCTCTGACATATCATCAAGAGAGCTAAGTGAGAAGTCTAGCAAGGCAGGAGAGGTGCTGAAAACAGAGCAGGTCCTGAAATAGAACCCCAAGAGTTCTTCTGAAGAGACCTGCAACTGTAACATGACTCAGTAGAATTTCAAGTGATATGTTAACAAGTCCCAAGAAGAAGGCTGGAGATTTGAAGGCAAATATCTGGGAAAATAAAGGGGGTGGACCAGACTTGCCAAGGTTTTCTTAAGCCTTGGGGCTACTTTCCGCAAAGTTCGCCTGCAGTGTGATTACATGATGTTATGAGGATACTCCACAGAGACTGGCAGGGTTTGGAGAGGGGGAAGGAGGCAAAGGGTTAGTTGGAATATGAAGCACCTTACTGTGAAATAAAAGCAGATTCAAGGAATTAAGTCCCACCTCTCTCCTCCTTCAAAGAAAACTCTCAAGAGGCTGCTAAGAAGAAGCAGACTCCTCTGGGCGGTAAGCAATGGGGATCAGTCAGTGCATTGTTCTCCAAGAACAAAGGAGGCAGTTGCCTACTTGCCACCAACACATGTTTCCTGAGTTGTGTTCACAGAAGTGGTGATAGGCAGCATGGATTCATCCTGGCTTCTAACTTTGGGCCCCAATAGCATTCATTTGTGAGACGACTGGCAAAAGTGAGGGATTTAGCCTTTGGCCACGGAACAGGGGGAGGCTTACTTGTCATATGAGGAACGAATCCGTGATTTGCAGCTCATTAAGCACCCTCAACTGCCCTCTTAAATTTTGTTTTGAATAGAATTTTATTTTCCAAAATATATAGAAGGAAGGAAGGGAGGGAGGTAGGGAAGGAAGGGAGGGAGGGAGGGAGGTAGGGGAGGAAGGAAAGGAAGGAGGGAAGGAGAGAGGAAGGGAAGGGAGGAAGAGAAGGAGAGAGGAAGGGAGGGGAGGAGGAAGAGAGGGAAGGAGGGAAGGAGAGGGGGAGGGGAGAGAGACCAAACCAGGTCCATGACCATCCAAAAAGAGAGAGCTAAGACTGAATAACTTATCACACCATTCTAGTAAATCAGAGCATCAAAGAGAGAGGGAAGTTTTTGTTTTTGTTTTTGTTTTTAGAGAGGGAAGTTTTTAGCCACAAAGCACTACTAGGACACTTGGGATCTAATCCTACTCTGTGACTCCTTTGGCTGTGTGACCTTGGATAAGTCACTTCTCTATTTTTGAACTCAACTCACTTGAGAAACAGGAGGATTAGAATTAAGGATCTCTCAGATTTCTCCCCGGTTTTATACTCTCCAACATCTAGGCAACAGTGACCTGGGTTCCAGCTACTCTCACTTTTGTGGGTAAATGATGTATCATGCCATTAGGCTCAAATTAGGCAAAAGGTGGGGAAGCGGGGAGCACCATGTGTGTACTCATTAAATGCCAACTTCACATTTCTGCATCCTGTATGCCAAACTTAAGTTATACTGGGATTTCATATTACCATTTTCCCTTCTTTTGTACTGAAAACCCTAGCTAGCAGTTACCATAGCAACTGATGCATCAAATGCTATGGGTTTTTTCCCCCTATATGAGAATAACGTGAAATGCACTCATTATGAAAACATGTTCCCCCACAACTTTTATTTTCTCCTGGGTTCTTTTTAATTAATGCTCTCTGGCTCCTTTGTGGGTTTTTGTTTTTCCTCTCTCAACTCTGAATGTGAAAGTTGAATTGTCACAATCTGCTGAGGGGGGGGGGGCGGTGGGGAGAGTACATGTGGGATGTTAAGGCGAGGGACAAGGCCCATAGCCTTCATGAAGGAAGGAACAAGTTGCAAGAATTTTCCTTAAAAGGTGACAGCAATAAAAAGCAGCTCCCACACTCTCCTGTCCTCCACAAGTCAGGTGGATTCCTACTGTAAGAACTTAGGCCCAATGAGGGCCAGTGGTTTTTTGGAGTTCTCTGTTTTCATAGTCAACAGTTTACCTTGAGGGGCCTTTAAATGCTTTGGGGAAGAGCCTTCATAATTGTTTTGACATGAATTACTCAACAGCCCTGAGCTGCTCACAATACATTAGACTGAGCCATCTGATGGCAGAGCAGGAAAAAAAAAAATGACTTCCCAAATAACGTCATTTCTTCAGCTTTAACAGTTGGCTGTGAAACACTTCTTTAAAAATAATGCTAGTATTTTCCAGCAGTTTAACACCTACAGTATGCAAACAAATATCAGATGTTTCGCTGCAGTGAGGAATACAACACACATTACCTAGGGGAAAGAAAGTTCAACAACAGTCAGTTTCATTTGTATTAAGTGTCAAGTAAGAATATTGGTAAGGAGTAATCAGTGTCAAGAAGAAACAACATTCAGCTGTAGTCATGGCTCTGTCAAGAACAGAGATTCCTCTGCTTATCCCTACTCAACTGGCATCTGCCCAACCTCAAGGGTCACCTCTGCAGGTAGAGATGTGCGAATGATGGAGCCCCTAAGGACCGGGACAGACACAAATGCCTACTTGGCTTCTTGGACCTACAAGCTTCTGTGGGAGTTCTACTCAATGAAAACCAACCAAGGAATTTCTATTAAGCTTCTGTGTGTTAGGCACTGTGCTAATACCTTCCTAAGAAAACAAAGTAAGATCTGCCCTTCCAGTATTTTACTTTGACAATGTACTTGTCAATGGTCCTCAGGCAACAGGCTTCTCTCCTAAATCCCCCATATTGTGCCCTTTCCACAAAAGGTCTTGGAGACTTTCAAACCTATGGGACACCTGACTAGGTGCCAGGGCATGTTCTGATAAAAAGCACAGGATCCCAGGGACCTGGGTTCAAATCCCAGCCACTGACCACCTATGCGATCTTTGGCCATTCGTCTCATTGTTTAATCTTTAAAATGGGGAGTTTGGATCAGATGGTTTTTCTATAAAGTTCCTCCCAGTTCTAACTCCCTTTATCCTAGGAGTAGGCATTAAGGAGAGAAATGATAAATGCCAGAAGCCAATTTCTAAGATGCAGGAATACTTATTGAAAAGGAAAATGGGGGGCAGCTAGGTGACGAAGTGGATAGAGCACCAGTCCTGGAGTCAGGAGTACCTGAGTTCAAATCCGGCCTCAGACACTTAACACTTACTAGCTGTGTGACCCTGGGCAAGTCACTTAACCCCAATCGCCTCACTAAAAATAAAATTTAAAAAAAAAAGAAAGAAAAGGAAAATGAAGTGTTGGAAAGGGAGTGAATATAGGGGAAACCTGGACAAGGAAACAATTTAGACCACAGCTAGGGCGGCTGACTGCCACTGAAGATGCATCACTGTGGTATCCTGGGAAGCACACTAGTGCTAGAGGTTCTAGGACCTGAGTTCAAATCCCAACTTGACTGCTTACTACCTGTGTTACCTTGGACAAGTGATTTGACCTCCCTAGGCCTCAGGTTCTTTTTCTCTAAGATGAGGGAATTGGACAAATAGCCTCTGAGAGTTCTTTCAGCTCTTGCTCCACAATCCTATCACCCGAAGCCTGCTGGGAGGGGAATGGCTACAACTTATTCTCAGTATCTTAAGTATCTACTTCCTCTCATGGGAACTTTTCCTTGGAGATAAAGCAATGAGTCTCTACTTCCTGGATGCCCATTGCTAATGGTAGGCACAAGACATTCCACGTCCCTCTGATGATTTTAGGGAAGGTTGGTGGCTGTGGTGGATTGGGAGAGTCTTGGCCGGGCAGGAGAAACAACTGGACACAGGGTTCTCTGCTCCAGCACTGTACCCAGATTTTCCACAGCTACTATAGTTGGCCTTGGACGACATGTGAACTTGGACCGCTATTCTGCTAAGGGCAAAGCCTTGCACACACTAATTACAACCAAAAGATCATAGATTTAGAGCTTGGAAAGACCTGAGAGTCCCTCTTGTCCTACTCTTTCTATTTATAATTTTGTTTTTGTTTTTGTTTTTTTGTTTTTGTGGGGCAATGAGGGTTAAGTGACTTGCCCAGGGTCACACAGCTAGTAAGTGTAAAGTGTCCGAGGCTGGATTTGAACTCAGGTACTCCTGAATCCAGGGCCGGTGCTTTATCCACTGCGCCATCTAGCTGCCCCTCTATTTATAATTAAGGAAACCGAGGGTTAGGTGACTCACCCAGAGTCACACAGGTAATCAAACAGTAGAGCTAAAATTTGAACTCTGGTCCTCAAGTTCTGTGCTCTTTCCACAGCAATGGACTTCAGGTTGTTTCTCAGAAACAAATCATCTCATTGGAAGAACTCAACCCTTAGGAATGACGAGTGCTAACATCTTCTTGCCATTCTTGTGAAAAGGATTTTTAAGGAATGTTTTCTGATCTGCTAAGTCAAAGGTGAGTTTCCAGTTAATCTGTCTCACTGAGATTAGTACCTATGTTTAGCTGCCATTAAATAAGTACTTAATAATGTTTTTTTTAGACTCTTTGAACGACAGTGAAAGTTTGACAGAGACATTACAAGGATTAGCTCCAAATATTTGGGACCACATACATACCCTTTTATGGTCCTCCAGTTGCCTCAGTGGTAGACTTTGATCAACCTCCTGCTGAGCATGCAGAAATGCCATTTTAAGTATGATACTAAAGAAACACTTTATCTTTAGCATCAATAAGTAATAAAATTGTTGAGAGCATGTCACACAACCAAAACAAGAGCAAGGCCAAAGTTACGGAAACCACCGGATCAAACAACAGGAGTACTCATTTACTTCGGATGATGCTTCACTAATCTGGCCTGCTCTGATACCCTCTTTAAGATAAAGGAGGATGCTTGGTTTTGCTAGAGTTCAAAGGGAACTTCTCTATGGGTTCTTCATATAATCTAATAGTAATTTGTAATGCAAAATTGAAAAAAGGAGGGGAGGGGCAGCTCCTTGGTGATTCACACATGCATTATTCTACAATACATGCATAAAGACGCACATACACACATACATGCACACATACATACATACATGCACACCCACAGAAGCCATAATGAGCAAAGTGCAGTTATTTAATTATAAATCATCCTTATTAACAGGACTTTCTCTTGCTAGATGAAAAAAAAGATTAACATTAAACATATAAACTATAAAGACCTTTGTGCTTTTTGCTCTTTTTTTAAAAAAAAAACAAGGCCTTTGGTAAGTTTATTGAAAATAATTTAAACTCCTTGCTTGCTTTATTAGCAGATTTGGAAAAATTGTCTAATTCTACCGATAAGAGAAAAAAATGTTCCCTGAAAACCTCAAGTACTTAAATGACTCCCAAGTCCTCATTCAAAAGACTTCTTTAGATACAGCTAGAAAAGAGAACACAGATCCTGTGGAGTTAGTCTGTGTGTGTGTGTGTGTGTGTGTATCTATTCCATCAGTGGAATTTCTATGCTATGTTGATGCATTTTGAAACTGCACTTTTCTCCACATGCATCAAAGGCACCCAGAATTCTCCTAAAACAAGGGAGAATTTGCACAATGCATCTAAGGAAAACAACTTCTAGGTTAAAAATGTGGATGCTACCCCATTAATATAAAACTCTGTGCCTTTGGTGTAAAGTGCTAGAAGTCACAACTCCACCTTTAGAACTGAAGGGATTTTTTGGCCAAGAAGGCAATTTCTGCATTGAGAGATCAGTGGGATTTGCAGGAACCATCAGATCCTCCAACCAAACTACGGATTTCCCTCAAGTTCACAAAATACGGGGACACAGATTTTGCTCAAACAATTAAGACACTCAACCAAGACAACTCATAAACACCCATATTTGTCGGCATAGCAAATATAGGTGAGCAACACACCTCTACCGAGTTCTCCGTTTCTGGAGGTTGTGGCAGCTAGTTGAAAATAAAATGTGTAATGTTAGTTCAGAGTACCACATCTCTTATATTCACAAAGAAGTCTAACACTCAACACTTAATGCACACCAGTGGTAGTGAGATCATAGGTTCTGCGGATTGGCTCTCTTCTATGCCAAAGTAGAGAGCAGAGAGACTAAGATGGGAACACTTTGCATTATAATTATAAATTTATATGACTAGAAATGCCCCAGATATCATGGCATCAGAAGTGAGAGGCTCTGTATAACACAGGGAGCCTAAAGGACAAGATACTATAAGATCATTTAGGGGAAAAGAAGTCAATAATATATTCCCTCTTAAAAGATTAAGAGGGGCGGCTAGGTGGCACAGTGGATAGAGCACCGGCCCTGGAGTCAGGAGGACCTGCGTTCAAATCCGGCCTGTGTGACCCTGGGCGAGTCACTTAACCCCAATTACCTCACTTAAAAAAATAAAATAAAAATAAAAAGACTAAGAAAAAAAAAGACGACATCTAGCAGGAACCAATACCTTCTGTGTACCTCGCAGACACAAATTCAACTTAACAAACATATATCACATCCCAAAGAGTGGTAGTAAGCTCCTTTGTATCCACAGCAGGCACATAGTAGGTACTTAATTAAATGCTTGGGGGATTAGATAAGATTGGAAAGACCTAGCAAAGGATCATCCATCTAACATCTCTTGAGCAGCAGCACCCAGATATTACAAAAAGGAAAACAGGGTTTGCCAAATGGAGGCAAACAGAAGTGAGGTACTGATGCTCAGAACACACAATGAATTAGTAAACAAGTCTATGTTAAGGGCTTACTACACACCAGGCACTGTGCTAAGCCCAAAGGATACAATGAAGGCAAAAATTTCCCCTGCCCTCAAGGAGTTCACTTTCTGGGGAAGATAACACACCATCAAATGATACTGATGACATTCACATGTATACAGACATACATATAGATATAGATATAGATATAGACACATGTATATAAGACATAGGTAGATAGACAGATGATATAGAAATAGATAGATAAAGAAAATATAGGTAGATAGACAAATAAAATGTAAATGGATGGTAATCTCAGAGGAAAGGTCCTAGGAAGTAGGTGATGGGGAAACGAGAAACCCCATATAGGAGCTGAAATCGGAACTAATTCTTGAAGCAAATCAGTGAAGTTAAGAGTTGGAGGTGAGGAAGAGCATTACAGGCACAGGGGAAACCCAGCACAGTAAAGAGACAGAGTGACTTGAATGAGGAATCTTAAGTAGTGTGGTATGGCTGGATCACAGAGTATGCAGAGGGGAATCAATTATAAGACTAGATAGTTAGAGGGCTCAGGCTGTGAAGGATTTTAAAGGTCAAAGGGAGGATTGCAGACGGGATCTTTGTGGTAATGGGGAGCCCCTGGAGTTTTTAAAGTACAGAGTGAGGGGGAAGTGGTGGGACATCATCAGACATGGCCTTTAGGCTACTTTGGTAGCCTGGTAGAGAAAGGGCTCAAATGGGGAAGGACTTTAGGCAGGAAAACCAATCAGAAAGCTATTATGGTAGTTCAGCCAAGAAGCGATGAGGGCATTTGAGTAATAGCTGTGCAAGTGAAAAGAAGGAGACATGTTAAAAAAAAGAGCTGCTGTAAATATTTTAGAACATATAGGTTCTTTTCCTTTTCCCTAATCATCTTTGGGAATAAACCTAGTAGTGGCATTGCTGGGTCAAAGAATATAAGCAGTTTAATAACTCTTTGGTCATAATTCCAGATTATACTCAAGTGGATGTTACGAAGGTAGAAATGGCAAGATTTGGCAACAGATCCAAAATGAGGGTAAGTGAAGCATCAAGGATGAAGCTAGAGTTGCAAATCTGGGTGACTGGAAAGTTGGTTAACATTTTTTAGAATACCGGGCTCCTAAACTTTTCCAAAGACTTTTGAAAATCCATTGACTTGTGTCATCCTCCCTCATTGTCCTCATTAAAGGGAAAGGCTTTCTATGCTGCTGACCTCTTCTTAGCCAGCTTCTGAAATGATCAGATCACTATCTTGGACCGAATTTCTATAGAGAAGAAAGGTGATAGAAGAGGTAAAAGGTATGAAGAAGGGATGCTCATGTACATGAAAAATGTCAGCACATAAATGAAGATGCTGACTGACGTCATTAAAAGAATGTGTGTTTTTTTTTTCCCAGGAGCAACAGATTACAGCTGATCTAATCATTGTTGCACCTTGTCCTGTCTCCTTTTGACCAAAGGCATGTGTCTGTGACTTGGCTCTTTGTGTGTTCAAGGGCACAGCTTGCAAGTGGGGCGCAAATCCAAGACAAATGGCCCACATTGGAACTAGACTTATGACCTTGGCCTCATTAGCATATTACACCAACAACTTAGCTAACTAGATTTTTTTTTCTGAAACAAAGATACACACTGGTAACTTGGTCTACCAAAACAACACTGTCCTACTTTGATGTGCCATGCATGGCATGTGTTGGCAGAAGCTCATTAAAAATGGTTGTACAATGAAGATGTCTCTGAGACAACCATCTAACTCCCTTAGGTAGAACTAGAACGGATCACAGAGAGTATCTAGTTCAACACTTTCTTTTTAAAATTTTTTTTAATTGTTTTTTTCAACATTTTCAATTGACAGATGAGGTAAAAGAAGTTCAGAGAAGGTGGGTCACTTGCCCAAGGTCACAAAGAGTAGTAAATGTTGGAGCTCAGATTTGCCATGACCAAAAATCCATTTCTTGTGAAGGAACCAGGATAAATAGTTACCAGTTTGTTAAAGGATGCATTAAAAAAACCAATGTAAGTAATTTGCATTATATGTGTATATTTGGAAGGCTTTCCTTTGATTTTGTTGAGATTAATGGATTATGCCACAAATTATAGAAACAAACTAAAACAAAACCACATTTATGTGGTTTTCAGAGAAAAGAAGCTAATTTCTGAACTATATATCTGTTGACAACTAATTTGTTAATTACCGGTCTAGCTGGGTTAGGACCATAATGACTTGAGTTTCAATTTCCGAATGGATTTAGCTTTCATAGGTCGAACAGGTCTCATCACAGATTCAAGGTCATCTTGAATATCTGTTGACATCAGTGTTCAAGACTTAGAACCTGCCAAAATACTATTCCTAAAGCCCAGGTTTACACATGGTACTTCCTTGCCATATAGAAATTTGAGTAGCTCTTCATCACCTTAGGACAAAATAAAACCTCCTCTGTTTACCAGAGTCTGATACCAACCCACCTTATATTTTTTTATCATGTACTCTACCTAAGAGGCAAACAGATCTACTTGCCATCTCAGGACTCATCAGTTTATCTCAAATCGGTGTGCCTTTGTACAAGCTATCATCATCTACACCAAGCATTCTTTTCTCACTTCCACTTTTTGGAACCTTTAGCTTCTTTTTAGGTTCAACTCAGGGGCCATCTTCTCCAAGAAGCCTTTGCTGATCCCCCTGGTTAGTACTCTCTTCCTCCCCAAACTACATGGTACTTATTGGTTTAAATGTTATTACGCTAGTAAAATGTAAACTCCATGAAGTTAAAGATTGTTTTTATGTATGTTTGTATTCTCAGTGCCTAGAACAATGTCTTGTATACAGTAAGTGCTTAATAAATGCTTGTTGAATTGATTAGACCAAATGATTACAATTTATCAGATAACTGTTATTATGAAATCAACTTTAATAAGTGACCTGATCTTATAACAATGAACTTAATTTCTTCTGTTTTGATCTTCAAAGTCTACTTGAAAACTCAACTTCTATCTACTCTTTGGCTTAGAAATCTATCAATGACCTTTGACCAAAACAATAAGTCTGGCCACTTAGATGAAGGAACAAAAAAGCACAAACAGTTAACTTTGGGGGAAAAAAGTGTAAGCAGAACCATAATTCATTAAAGTCCCTTAATGGCAGCAGGAAAGCACAAGAGATAGAGTACTGGGCCAGGAATCAGGAAGATCTCCATTCAAATCCAGCCTCAGACATTGGTTTGTATGGTCCTTAAGGGCAGGGATTGTATTTTGCCTCTGTTTGGATCTTATTACAGTGGCTGCCTGGCATATAATAGGACCTTAATAAATGCTTATTGACTGACATTTACTAGCTGTGTGAATCTGGCAAGTCACTTCACTGCAGTCTGCCTCAGTTTCCTCAACTGCAGAAGGGAGACCATAATGCTACCTACCTCCTAAGGTTGTTGTGAGGATTAAACAAGATAGCTCTAAAGTGCTTAGTATAATGCCTGGCACATAGTAGGCATTTTATAAATGCTTATTCCCTTCCAAACCTAATATCCTGAATATAAATTGCTATATGTATTTCATCTCTATGGATAACATGTTTTGCAATAAATCTGTGATTATACTGGTAAAGTGAATGCTCTGTTGAGGGAGCTCCCTTCCTCTATGAAGCCAAATCAGTGCCTTCTCTGCAATCTACAATCTTAGCTGCCTGGAACATTGAGTGGATAAGTGACTTGCCCAGGGTCTTACCATCAGCATGTGTCAGGGACATGGACCTGAATGAAGGTCTTCCTATCTCCTTGTCTTCTAGACCATTTCTCCATTCATTAGAGTGGTAATTGTGTGACCAAGCCAGACTTTCGATCAGAAGGACCAGAGTTCAAATTCTACCTGTGTGATCCTGGACAAATCATTTAACCTCTGCTTGCCTCAGTTTCTTCATCTGTAAGATGGGGCTAATAATATCACCTACCTCCTGGGGTTGTAATGAGGATTAAATGCTTTGCAAACTTTAAAGTACTTTGCAAACTATAAAGTACTGGGGAATATCAGCTATCATGATGAACTATAATGGTAACATATCTCCACATACTTCCATAGGCAGGGAGGTAACCAGGCAGGAAGGACACTGTGGAGACATTTATTCTGACCAACAAGGGCACGAGTTTGTGGTCCTTCTTTAAAAAAAGAAGGCCACAAATTTTCTAGAGTTTGTGTTATCAGTCCTAGCACGACAGCAATGAGAATCTTGAATTTTCTTCTCCTGCTGCCAATCAATCCCTATATTCACCTCCCTAGGATTTTCCCCATGAATTATCTGACTGACAACCACAATCCCCAAAGAGCCCCAAATTCCATTTAGTTAGGGCAATGTCACTTTCTAGCTGCTCATCATGAATGCGTCACTCTGCCAATCCCTTTGAATCAGTTTTTAAGTTCCTCTCTCACCCACTCATAACCTTCAAATAGAAGGCTGGAGGGGTGGGGGTGGGCGGGGAAATGCTGAATGGTTTTGCAGATACCTTTTCCTGTGTCCTGCTATTCATCAGTCAGGGAAAGCCCACATAAATGGAGCAGAAAGCTTCTTTTTCCTTTTTTTTTTTTTAAATTGGGCTAAAATTGAGGTAATCTGGCATTTCACTGAAAATAGACGAAGAGCTCCCTGTCTACTAAACATAAAACTGTTTGCTAACTGTATTCTGGTTAGGGAAGAAGGTAAAAGGCATAAACATTCAAGAAAGGGGAAAGGAGACAGGATGGGCTGTGGGGGCTCAAACTCCTCAAAAACAACTCTTGAGAAAATCAGTGATGACTTAAATAGAAGAAAGAAGACCCTCTGCTTAGGTGAATTGTCTTCTGTTTTATAGATCAGCAACAGTTTCGCTGGGATTCAGTGATGAAATGCAGAATTAGTCCAACTTTGACTTGACTCAACTGTATGCATTCAGTCACCATGGAATAATTTCAGCCTTCCAAAAAAACAAACAAACCAACAACCTCCACCAGGCACATACTCCTGTGCCCTCTCCTAGTTCCATCTTCTCTGTGGTTGCCTGTATCTAACAGTAAACAGCTCTACTCCATTTATTGGCAATTACTGCTGAAGGTCACACATCAGCAGTGAGCCTAAATTCCAGGAAAAAAAAGGCAGCTCTTATGTAAGTCCTGCCTGAATGTTGGCAAGTACCCAAGAGAACAGTCCGCTGCAATGTAAAAAAAGTAGGACATCTCTGCCTTATGTTGAACGTCCTGAGAACTCCCCCTGAAGGAGAAGGCGTTTAATGCTTCTTTCTCTTTCCTCTTGACCCTCCTAGAGCAACACTCCCTCCCAACTCTGGATGGCTCCCATTTCTTTTTCTGGGATTTACAAACCTCACCTTCAGTCTCATGACTTTCCCTGCAGCACAGACAGGATGCTGGGAACTCAGAATCTCTCAGCACCAGGAAGAGGCAGGGGGGAATCAGGTTAGGTCCCAGGCCAAAAGCAACTGTGGGTGGTTTCTCTTCTCCAACATGAGGAGCTAATTTAGCTGCTAGTTTAGGGCTAGGGAGCCAGAGAGTGATACAGCATGCTAATTGAGAGTAAACGATGATTCATCACATTTTAAGGAGGACATTGATAAACTGGAGAAAGGATCCACAGCGGGGCAGCCAGGAGTGGTAAATTCCTCCTTCAATTCCTACCCCATGAAGAGAAGATGAAGGAACTGGGAATATTTATCTGACAGAGGAGATCTAGGGGGGTATGATTGCTGTCCTCAGGTATATAAAGGACTATCTCATAGAAGAGAGAAGAGACTCAGTGCCCTCTAAGGTCCCTTTCAGCTTTAACTGTTCTACTATGATCCCAAGACTTATTCTACTTGGTCCCAGGGGGAAGAACTAGGAACACTAGCAAATGTTGGCTGGATGGAAGGAAAACCTTTCCCATGGTTGGAACTCTCCCAAAGCGGTGAGTGCTTCTTCCAAGGCTGGACGACCCCTTGCCAATGGGGGACATAGAGGAGATGCTTGTTCAGGGATGGTTGGATTGGATGGTGTTGGACATCCCTCCAAATGAGAAAATTCTGTGATTCTGTGGCGCCTCTTGGAACGCCGAGCTCTCTTCAAGGCTCGGGACAAGCACCATCTCCTATAAAAGGCCTTCCCTGATTCCCCCTTCCCTCCATAGTGCCAGTGCTCCACCACGATACTCTGTATACATTTTTGTATTTATTTATCTGTATATATGCTGTTTTCCTGCATTGGAACATAAGCTCCTTGGGTGGCAACTAGTTGATCATTTTCATCTTTTTAATCCCAGGGCTAAGCCCGGTCCTTAGTTTGTACTAGGCAATGATGGATGAATGCAGACAGGGATAACACAGAAGCTAGAAATGCATCTACTTGCTACACATCCTTTTGCTTGGTTTCCAAGCAAAAGAACAACCCATGAAAACCAGACTTGTGCTAAAGGAGTTATTATTTCTCCTCACCCTCACCTGAAGTCATCATTATCAGTTAATACTGGCAATAAGGTCTTACCTTACTGCTTTTCTCAAGATGACAAAGTCCTTTCACATCAATTTGCTAAAGATTTCTATTTATTACTCTGGAATGGGCTCCAATGTCAGTGAATTATTTTTTTTCAGGTAAGAAACACTGAGATGAGTTAACTTTAAAAACAAAATAACCACCCCCCCACCATCTTCTCCCCAAGAAATATCTTTGAGTCAAATGTCCTTAGTGACAAAAACATGGTACAACAACAAAAGGCAACACTGAAAAAATGTTTCTCTATTGCTTCCCAAGTTTCCTAACGATGCTTTTGGCCAGACTCTAGGGGCCACAGTTCTGTCCCATTTTCCAGCATTTCACTGGGTCAGTGGAGGTTAATTCTAGTCCAAAATGTGATGGCTCCAGCTGAGGCCATAAAGGCCAAGGAATTTTCCTTCTGAAGAGAAAACTGCATGAATTTTTCAGCTGAAGCTAGGAAGAACACTTCAAATGAGTTCCCCACCTCTCTACTGACACGACAGGCTCTACAGAAAAGTAATGTTCAGTGGCTTTCTCTCTCTTCTTTCCTTTTGAAGGTGATGGTAAGAAGAGTGGAGATACACCCATCCCTTCTTTTATTTGAGAAACCTATTTTGGTTGGGTTTAAAAGAAGCTTTATTCCAGAACACAGTTGAAAGGGCCCTCCAACATGCACTTCTGTTGTAGACAATCTATTACCCTGTCCTCGGTTCACCTTGTTGTTGGAAAAGCACCCAAAATTGCTTGGAATGGTAAATGATCTTCCAAGTTGTTCACAACTGCTCTACCTCTTCTATCTATCTCAGCTTGAGACAAGGGGGTGGCAGTTCTTACCCAGTCAATTTCTAGGGGTAATTGCTTTGGTCACCAGCTAGAAGAATACATTCACTGTTGTTGATCAGTTGTTTTTTTTCCCACTTATTATTGGATCTGAGTTTGGTATATTTCTTTACACTGTAGGGTGGGGTCCTTGATGCCAGCCCATGACAGAATGAACTTATTAGATTTCTGAAGAACACAAACCTTGGCTCTGTCAAGTGAACCTATCATTCTATTTTTGGCTTGCTCGCACACACGTGTTCTCTCTCTCTCTCTCTCTCTCTCTCTCTCTCTCTCTCTCTCTCTCTCTCTCTCTCTCTCTCTCTCCCTCCCTCCCTCCCTCCCTCTCTCCCTCCCTCCCTTCTCACCAAAGGAGGAGGAAGAAACCCATAGATACTATGATCACTTTAAAAATAGACAAAGATGGTCAAAGCCAACCAGACATGATGATACACAGCCAACAGACACTGCAAAGGCCTGAAGAAGTGGGGCCTTGTTTTCTATGCCTTACCAGGCTTTGACAGTTGCTAGTGGTAACAATGAAAAGGGAACCACCACTGCTTCCTCTGGGAATTTACAAAGAATTCAAAGCCTAGCCAGATTATGCTCTTTTCATAAACAGACAGTATTCCATTTCCTACTGTGTATTTATAGACACACCTGCTACAGCCATGGAATCATTCCATGAAGGAGTAATAAAGTCCCAGCCGGGAGACCAAGTTCTATATCGGGAGATCCCACACTTCAGCTGACCTGCTCTGGTCCACAGCAGGGCATTGCAGCCTAAGACTGGTGAAAGTTCTTGTTTTATGGCCTCATTTGCAATTCAAAATATAGCTTGAACTTTTGACAGACAAATTAAACTCACTGAGGTTCTTATATCCTTGAGATGAAAACACAACCAAAACATTTCAGATTAGTAGTATGGGGTTTGGTTGTTGTTGTGGACCTTTCTACACCCCCCACTCCACGCCACAAAAAGGACAGGTAAAGTAGAAAGATAAAGATAAACATTAATACATTCAAGGAAATAAATTGAATCACTTCACTACTCTTGCCCACGTTGAATTCTTCATGTCTCCCCCATGCCCAGAAGATGTGACCCCCCTAGATCAAATTTACATAATTTAGAAATTGAGGCTATTAATGAGCATTGTATAGCAGAAAGAGGATTGGTTTTGGAATCTGGGCACCTTGACTCTGCCACCGACAAGATATATAACTGAGGGGAAATCACGGTCCCTCCCTGGCCCTTGGTTTTCTCACATGCAGTACAAAAGGAGGATATTAGCTGGCATCCTAAGACTCCATCCAGCTCTACAATTCTGTAATCCTAAGTGTCGTTCTCCTTAAATTGGTCTGGTCATTTCTGATTACTTCTGATTTCTGAGGAAGTAAGTATTAGAGCACTAGTGAAGAAAATATCCCATTCTATTTTCTTTCTTTCTTTCTTTCGGGGCGGGAATAGATCCCAATTCAAATTATATTTTAGTCATTTTCCTATTTAAAAAAGGACAGCTATCTTTCTATAATGTTATCCAGTTTTCTGAAACACAAAATTTTTTTTAAAGACAAAAACCTATTTTTAGCCTTTTCAATCTCACTCCTTGCAAATATATACTAATTCTCGAATAACACAAAAGACTTTTATCTGGGATAAATAACTTACATTTGTACCATCTGATTACAGTGGAAAAATAATATTCCCCCAAATATTCAAGGTTTGGGGGGTTATTTTTTAAAAGTGCTGGTCCATGAATCCAATCTATATTTAAAATTCTGTCCAAAATTAACCTCCTTTCTCCAATATTGCTCTGCTATGACAAGGGAAATTAACTGGAATTTTCAGGAATTTAGGAGGGGTTCTATCCATGCATAGAAATCTATAGATAATGTGCTTTCTAAGAAAGGGGGCCAGAGATAAAATCTATTTTCATTTCCATGTGAAAAGCTTCAGTTACAAACCTTCCACTTCTAATTCTCACTCTCTGAAATTTGTGTTCTGTCTAGAGACAAAGCAGGAGTAATTCTAAGTTAGCATCCATTCCTACAGTGCCTTTCCCCAAATAATCTTCTTTTACTACTTTTCTCTCTTGTTTAATTTTCCTTTATCAAGAAAGTGAGGATTGAATGAGATAATAATTTGTAAAGTGCTTAGTATAATGCAGAATGCTACCTCATATTATTATTGTTGTTATTTTCAGTCTGAACCTCAGACCAAGTCCAAGCATGTTTACAGGATTCTATATTTAATGCTTTGTGTAAAAATAAAATTATTTCACTTCAATGCTATTCTCAAAAATGAAGATTTTCTTCCATCAGCATGTGGTCACTATCACCAAGAAATTTAGCTTCATGTTTGAGCAATCAGGAAAACGATATCTCAACTTCACAAAGCTTTCTCCACACTGAGACAAAAACTACAGTCCTACCGATGGCACACAAATCAGTCATGAGAAATGCCAATGAAGAAGACACATGATAGATACACTAGGACTCACTCCCATGGGCAAAGCAGGCAAAATAAAATGTTAAACACCAGAGAGAGACTACAGGACAGACAGGTCATGGGGCAACTTGGAAAAGAGCATGGAAACACCACTATGAGACATTTAAAAGAGAAAAGAGGACCTCAGCATTATCCGATTCATCAATGGAAATCAGCTGAAAAAGAAAAAAAAAAGGGGGAGAGGGGAAATAAACATTAGGAATATAAAGTATAAGCCAATTCACGTTCTAGGCACTATTAGAGATTGTCACAGATTAAAACCCAGTGATGTAAAATTGTTGTAATTGTTATGAAAGCCCCAATCCAGTTCACAATGCTGTCACCTTACTTGGTGACATCTGCTCTGCTTGAAACATTCTACCAGGGAACAAAACAGACAGGATGTAGTCATGCTTTGTTCACATGCCGAGTGTCAAACCACATCGATGGCCCAACCAAGTTCTAAGAACTCCACCCTGTGGCTTGCGAGTTGGCTAAAATGTGTACAGAACTGTGGGCCAGGGAGAATTCCCCAATTAATCACGTCATATTTTCAGATGGCAGCTGGAAAGAATGGAAGCTGAAAGGGAGACAACGCACGTCAATTTGGGAGGAGGAGAACCTCTCACTTTCAATCTTAACAAGACTAGGGCAACCCAAACTGAAGTGTGACGGATGTCAGACACAAGGCATCAGATCTCTATTAGCAGACAATTCAATTTTCACAGGGTCACCAGGAAAATAATGGGATGAATACCTTCCAGGCCCAGACGTTCCAAACCCAACTCAACTACTGGGTTTAAGAGGAAAGGTCTGTCCAAGTTAAAATCAAATGATACTGTTGTGATAGTAAAGAGCTGAGGAGATTAAAAAGCAAAAAGGAAGAAGATTCCTTCCCTTAATCAGTTCCTATACCAGTGTATCCTGTCGAAAGAATAAATGCAAGAGGACCATTCATTAGAAATTCTGAAAGGGTTTTATGTCAAGTCTCCACGTTAACTTTGGACACATAAAGTAAACCTTTAAGTTCCTAACAGAGACCTGGGAACTAAAAATATAAATGTCTTACCCAACTGGAAAAAAGGGAAGATTTAGTAATCAGTGTATAATAATTTGGGCATATGGGAACCCCACTGCTTCCTGTACACAATAGTTGAGACTATTCAAGGGGGGAAATGTAATTTACACCTCTTTTTCCTCTGATTTTCCTTTCAAGTTTGTTTTGTTTTTAAGCACCTATTTAGGCAAATTGCTATAATGTAACTTTTCCAATGCCAGCCATGTTAAGATAAGATCTAACAACTAGGTTGCCTCTTGGGATGCTGTTGTGAGACCTGAATGTGTTCCCTATGGATTGTCCCTAGTAGAATGCAAGTTCCTTGAGGCCAGTGAAGGTCCTCATTTTAAATTTCTGTGTCCCAGCACTCGGCAGTGTCAGATGCATACCAGGCAATTAATAAATATGTGATGAATGGACCTGATTTTGAGATGTTTGGTTACAAAAGATTCTTTTTTTTCCTGGCATCGATTTAAATCATGGGCATGGTAGGGAATAACCAATGAATATTGGGGGTCACATGAGAGGAGGTGAAGCAGTCTGGGTTCTTTGCTTTGCTTTGTTCCCTTAATAAAGTGCATATGAGGAGAAAAGTCGAATTTTCCAACTGCTAAAATGTCTTTGTTACATTTATAAAGGACAGGAAATGCTATTATCTGTTTGTTATTGGCATTAGAGGTGGCAGCTGCCATTACCTCCTAGAATGTCTTCCACGGCACTGAGGTCTTTTCATCTGCTTCTCTGAGATGATTTAATCTCAAGAAAAAAGAAGATGTCTTAGCAATGGTGACCCCACCAGCACCAAAGAGAATGCAATTTCTACTCCTATGAAAGCCAAGAAAAATCAGGCGGGCACAGTAATTCTTTTTCTATTGTCCATAAATTGTACTAGATGATCTTTAATTTCATAAGATCATCCCTTTTGGCTCTGAAATTCAATAAATGGAACTAATTTGTGGGCCAAGATCCCCTCTTTCTTTCCTATATCCTCTTCTGTCAGGCATTAACATGGGAAAAGTCTGACTGCACATCACATTTGGCATCTCTTCTTGGATGGCTATGAATGGCAACCTTTTGTAATTAACCAGAATTAATGGGATTGGTAGGAAAGGAGAGCAAGCTGCCATCTTCTACATGATCACAGAAGTCACTAATTGCTGATGTAGATGGAGAGATATAGGTAAGGAATCTAGGAGTTCTACTTTCTAGGTGACAAAAATTTCAAAGTAATACAACATCATATGAATAAACTAGCTTGCAAAATGGAGAATGATGGACTTGGAAGTCAAGAAGAGTTAAGTTCTAATACTGCCTTGCTCAGACACTTACTAGCCAGGTAAATCAGGTCTTCCTGACTCCAGGCCCTAGGTGGTGCAATGGATAGAGCACTGAGCTTGGAATCAGGGAGACTCATCTTTTGGAATGCAAATCTGACCTCGGGCATTTACTAGCTGTGTCACCCCGAACAAGTCACTGAACCCTGTTTTGCCTCAGTTTCCTCATCTATAAAATGATCTGGAAAAGGAAATGGCAAACCACTACAGTATCTTTGCCAAGAAAACCCCAAAGTGGGCTTATGAAGAGTTGCATACGACTGAAACAACTAAACTATAACAAAATGATGATCAGAGGATCAAAGACTTAGAGCCGGAAAGGATCTTTGTTCAGTCGAGTCCAACTCTTTGAGATCCCATCTGGGTTCTGAAGCCACCTATTTCAGTTCATTTCAAATGATGAGGAACCTGAGGTCCTAAGAGGGGAAGAGACATTCCAAAGGTCAACAGGTAGTAAGGACCAGAGGTAGGATGTGCACCTAGGTCCTCTGATTCCAAAGACAGCCCTCTACCCACTAAACCACATTGCTTCTCTAATTAGTAATCCCACTAATTTGTCTGTTGACAGGAACAGTCTATAATGTACAGGACTCAATGCCTGGCATATATTAAACATTTAATCAAAATGTAGAAAATGGCCCGTTATTCTAAAACAGATTCCAATTATATGTCAACCTTTAAAGAGCTATAAGGCTTATCATTAATAATATAAATATCCTAGACTCCACTTTAGAAGACAGATCCACTCTGGAGAACTTTCCTGTGAAACTACATCAAAATTTAAATCCACCAGAGAAGCTTGAATTAAAAAAAACTCCATAAACTTTTGAATCCTTATGTAAGGAATATAATTATTAATTAATGTATAGTCCATATTTTCTTAGGTCAGTCTTAATCTGTGTACACGAGTATGCCTCACAAGCTACTAAGATGTCATTTCCACAGAGGTGACAAATGTTTCTTAGGAAGGCTATTGTGTGGCTGAGCTTTTAAAAGGGGTCCTCCATGAGTTCTCTTTCATAATACTATTTTTCATCTTGCCACTTTATTTGTACTCTTTTTGTCATTTTGTGTGAAACATTTTAAAATCTTGTTTGGGCTCTGAAAGTCCTAAACTATGCAAAGTGATAAAAGTGAGACGTCTTCCCCAGCCCTTCTGTAAACTTAGCCAATATTTCTGAAGGTCACTGTGCTTTCTACTAATCCGAGGCCTCTGACAATCAATAAGCACTAAAACTTTTTTTTTTTAAAAAAGAGGCGGTAAAAGTTGAGTTTTCTCTAATGACATTTATTTTGATAAGTACACCTCAGATTCAGTTCTTATGACATCATCACTCCACTGAGTAAATGAGTTGTGAGACACTTTGCTAAATTATGGTAATCCTAGTATAATGATCCTTATTAAATTCACCAAAATGGGGCTGAAACAGTGAATGAGAACTGCAACCACCAGGGAAGACATGGAGGGGCAGGAAGATGTGGGTGAAAGGGATACAAGACTGACAGTTTTATTTTCTGTGGACTTGGGTTGGAGGTGAACAGTTCCCAGGACACCATGGGTATTTAGTCAATATCAAGGATTCTGGATGGTGGTCTTGCATTTATACTCAGACTAAATGAGCAGCATGTCTTTCAGTTTTAAAACCAGAGGCTTTTTCATAAGCAGCAAGACATATGTAGCAACTCAACAATAAGAAATGTAAGTTGACTATCAGGAACCGAACACACACACATATATATATATATATATGCATGCGCGGGCACGGCATATACACACACACACACACACACACACACACACACACACACACACACACCATTTTTCATTTGGAATTTAAATATAAACTAAAAGCAAGACATGCAAAATTCTGTTAATTATTTACTCCAAAAAGAACATATCATGAGGTGAGCAGGCTATGAGAAGAAAGAACTGAGTATAATTAGCTTATTAAAGGCTCAAAGAGGATAAAATCATATACTGGAATGCATGCTGGCAAGCTGTTGGTTGAGTTCAAACCAAAAATTAGAGGCTTAAAGTTATTTCCTCAATAAATTTTAGGGAAAACTTTTTATTATTTTTTTAAACAGTCAATACCTGCAATCTATGTTCCCCCTCTCCCTCCCCTCTGTTCCCTTAATTAAATAGTGAAATGCTGTTGAATGAAAATATGTGCCAAGTACCTTTTCTCCATAGCCTCTATCTTTGGTCATCATTTCCCTGAGTGTTTGTAACACTTTGATACAGAGTTTTTCTTCATTCTCTTCGAGCAGTTGTTTAGTATGTTTTATCAACCTGAAAAGGGGAGGAAAAGGAATGGTTTGATTTGCTGCCACTGTCTTTTAGGAGCAGTAACTTTTCAGCATGTCAGGATAACTGGACACAGGGCCAAGAAGCCTGGACCAAATGCCCTGCATTCAACAGCAGTGTTCCAGAAGCCTGCTGGCTGGCCCACTAGCTCATTTGTGTCTCAAAAGTGACACCTGCTGGTGGACAGGGAGAAGCAATAGCTAAGGCTCCAGATGACCTCCTAAGCCAGGATCCAGGATGAGTGGGGTCAAATCCTTACATTCACCAGCAAGTATTTATTAGGTGCCTGCTGTGTACCAGGTACTGCTTCAGGTTCTGAGCCCCTTCTTTACAATGGTAAAGAAAATAAGATCTTTTTGCTTAAAAGAGCTAACAATATACATGATACAAGCAGGAAAACCAATGCACTAAAATGTATTTAAACAATATGATTTCTATGGCATTGCCAAGCCACATGCTGCAGAGTCCTGCTTGAATTAAACAGGTAAAGTAAGGAATCACATGAAGATGCTCGATGCGCTTGTTTCCCTGACAGAATGTAAATTCCATAAGAGCTCTGTCTTTGTATTCCCAGAGCCCAGGGTCTGAGAGGCTTCGTGGGGTGGTGGATAGTCAGAAAGACATGGGCATTCAGGTCTGACCTCCTAGTCCTACAGGCTGTGTGACCCTGGGCAAGTCACTTAAGTTCTGAGTGCCCTGGGCAACTGCTCTAAGACTATAACCTGCAGACCAGCGGCCAATCTGTAAATGATGGCCAGTCCTTCACCAGTAACTCCCTATACCACTGACATCCACTAAAATCACAGTTCCAGCAAAATACAAACTGCCAAAGTCTAGCACAGTGACTGGCACACAAATGGCATGGGATAAATACTTGTGGTTCGATTGACTGTGGAGAACATACACTTGTCTCTGATCCAAAATAGGATGCTCCTATTAAGGAGGTGGGAATTGGTGGGAGAAGAAGCATTTAGTGAGCACAGAAATCTAGATATTAATGTTTACATTCCTAGGATTCTCTCACAGCTTATGTCTGTAACAAATAGGTACTACAAAGTAATGGGAGAACAGTGAGCTAGAACATGCAAGTAAAAAAAGCTTTGCAGCTAAAATTAGGAGCAAATTGCCCCAAATGGTGTTAACCAATAGGGCTTTCCCTAACTCCCCATTCAGCTCTCCCAATCTTGTTTTAAGGAAAGTAACCATAGTTAAAAGTAGTCAACTTGTTCAAGGCAGGGGGCACACTTCTTCCTTCCACAATAGTCCCCCTGGCCCAGGGGCAATGAGGGTTAAGTTACTTGCCCAGGGTCATACACCTAGTAAGTATCAAGTGTCTGAGGCTGGATTTGAACTCTGGTCCTCCTGAATCCAAGGCTGGTGCTTTATCCACTATGCCACCTAGCTGCCCCCCACAATAGTTTTTAGGGTTCTTAAATTAGGCTCTCCACACACACACACAGCAGGCCCCAGATAGGCATTCTTGACGGGTCTCACACCACCCCTGAGACACAAGCAACTTACTTGCAGATAAAGCCTCCACTTTCACATTTTCTTCGGGCATCTGTGTTCTCTGGGAAAAGCAGTTCTGGCCGATGGAGCACATCCACGAGCACAGACAGCTCTGCCTGGACGAGGGGCCGCAACCGGTCTTCTAATGCGGACACTATATCCTGGAAGGCAACGGCAGGTCGTGTTAATGGCACAAGGCAGTGGTTGAGCTTTGGCATCCTGAAAAGTCGAGTCCATCCATAAGCAGTTTTTCATACTACGACTCTGCACCATCAACTCATGGAGCACACTTCTAAAATGACCTGCTCTTCCCCACCCTCCATCCTCTCAAGAAGAGAAGTGCTAGTCTTTGAAGTGCAAACTTCCCGCCACCCATCCTTTTAGGGAAATGGAGTCTTTTAGGCCAACAATGCATTCCATGTTACGGTTACATGAAAACACAAACAAATGAACATGCTGTATCAACATGCTAAATAGATGTACCCTGATAGCATGATGGTCTTCAAATACAAAACACACTGCTGTAGGAAAGGAAAACAGAGAAAAATGTGAAAGGGCAGCTAAGTCAAACACCGCAAAGAATATGTGAAAGGCAAGTAGCAGAGAACAGATGAGGGGATGCGTTCCACCAGTGGGCACGTCTCTTACAGGATGGCGACTTAGGACCAACCTAAAGCCGGCATGGCTAAGACGAGTACAGACTGTACTGAAACAGAAAACAGACTCTAGGCTCAGTCTTTGCAAGAGAGGAAATCTCTTGTGCATTCATTTCTGAGGAAAACACACACACAAAGTTTTATATTTATTTCATCCAGTGATATCAAATCTGCTTATTTGGCTATGAGGCATGGCATATAGACGGTAGTACTTGGAAGTCAGGAAGACCTGGGGTCGAAGCCCACCTTTGACATGAGCTAGGTGGTACCATAGTGCACAGAGATCTGGGCCTGCAGTCAGGAAGACATCTTCCTGAGTTCAAATCCAGCATCAGGACACTTACTAGCTTTGTCACCCTGGGCAAGTCACTTAACCCTGTTTGCCTCAGTTTCCTCATCTGTAAAATGAGCTGGAGAAGAAAATGGCAGACAACTCTAGTATCTTTGCCAAGAAAACCCCAAATGGGGTCACAAAGAGTCAAACAACTGAACAACAATAACAACAAGTGTGACTATTAGCAAGTTGCTTAATCTCTCTGAGCCTGTTTCCTCACCTGTAAAGTGAGTAGAACAGTCTCTGTCATACCTAGCCTCCTGGGGTTGCTGTGAAGCTCAAATGAGATAATATGCACGTAAAGGCCTTTACAAACTTTAAGACCTTATATAAATGTCATGAGTAGCAAGATGATTATTCCATTTGAACAAGCAAAGCAAACTATGTGGTCACTCAATTTGTGGATACAGGGAGTCAGTTCAGTGACTACACCGACACTGTTCAATGATGCTCAGCAAGATTCAGCGGATCAGAGAGAATCCTCAAAAGAACCCAGATTATGCTGACCCTGACTTGACAGCACATCCTCCAGAACATCCTCATATAGAGCAAACACCTTGTGAAACAATTTGAAACTTACACATCCACAGTATTAAGTAGTATTTACCGACCCAGCCAGATTCATGGAGGACTTCCATTTCATTGTCGATGGAGATCCCTCAAGAATTCGCTATGACAATCCACTGAGTGATGCACCCAATCATAGCTTACAAGCTGGAGGCTAGTCTGACCAATTGTCATTTTATCCATGAGAAAACTGGGGCTGTGAGAGGGGAAGTGACTTGCTCAAAGCAAGTAGTAAAGAGCGTGAGCGACCCTAAAGATGCCACTTAGAGTCCCAAAGTACAAGTTTCTTATATGAGAGCCTCAGGTTGGGAAGGAGTTAACAGATCTTTTGAAACAGCCTACCAGACAACCTGGGGGTCAGCTGGTCAATAGAAGCATCTGTCTCCTCTCAATGCCAAACTCACTCATAAAGTACATGTTATGAACTTCTGGGAAAATAAGATGACCTTCCCAGGGTGACAAAAACAAACGTCTAGAGCCTCACACCCTGGCTGCTAGCACTCTGTTTCCTGACAAGAGCTGGCCCATACTCTTTATAAGGCTAGCCACTCCTCTGAAACAAGGATTCTGAAAGTGGGTCCTGGACCCCTCTGGAAGCCTAGTGAAGCCTACGAACCCCTTCTCAGGATAATGTTAGTGGCCTACATTTATAAATGAAGGGAATGCTAATTTTCAAAAAGAGGTTAGTGAAAATAAAGATGCCATTCCCCCCATCCAAATTCAAAGAATCCCCCCAAAATCTATCCATGGACTACTTGGACTCCCAGTTAAGGACCTTTAAAGCAATCAGTAACCTCAGATGACTTTCTCAAGTCAAAATTGTCTTTTCCCAAATGATTTCATACTCCCCTCCCAATATGCTATTTTTTTCTCCAAAGCTCACAACTTTGAAATTCCTTTATTTTAGTTTGGATGGATCCCATGTGCTTGGTCAAACTTAAAGAGGGCATATGTGGGACTAGACCATCACCTGCAATCTTTCGATGATGTTCCTGTAATCACGGGAGGCAGCGAGCACGGAGTCCCGGCGAGCGGCATTTCTTGCCGACAGCCGCCAGTTCATGGCAGTTTTCTGCACAATGTTGTGTGACTTCAGGAACAGGTTGTTGACCTGGCTGTCCAAGTCCACAGGGATGGCGATTGCTCGGCTTTTAGCTGGAAGAGAAGACAGTAAGTTCTGAGCACTGGACTACTTGGTGTGTTGTCAAATGTGTCTGTTTGCTATCTAGCCATCTATCCCTACCCATCCATCCAGCCATCTATCACCTATTTTTCTATAAGCTCTCTATTTCTCTATCATTCATCTATAATTTTTCTATCATCTACCAGAAGATTGAAGATAATCAGCCCATCAAATATTTATATCTATATCTCTACATACACACAATTATATATACAATCAAATATTTATATGTATACATATACTTATATAGATAGACATCTATCTATATATCCCTATGTGTGAATATATATATATATACACACATATGTATATATGTAGTTGTGTATGTGTGCATACACACACACATACATATATACCTGCTACAGCTAGGTCCTGAGTACAAATCTGACCTCAGACACTTACTAGCTGGGCTTAATCTTTTTGCTTCAGATTAACTTAATCTGTTTGCCTCAGTTTCCTCAGTTGCAAAATGGGGATAATAATAGCACTTAACTTCCAGGGTTATTGTGAGGATCAAATGCAAATCTTAAAATTATGTATAAATGTTAGCTCTATGTTTTCTACTTTATATGTATGTATAGGTAAATAAACGTTCCATTATTGATGGTAGATATTTAATATCATGCTGGCTTGCCCATTATTCTGTTATCAATTAATGTGTAGCAGTCATAAGATGCTACAAAGGTAAAAGAAGCCTTTCTCTTAGCCTGGTAGTACAAGCAGACAGCTGCAGGATATGTAGTACTTAGGGCAAAAATAAGTGAGACCAATATAAATTTAAGGCCAAGGGAGGAAGAGGAATAGAGATTTCTGTATCCTATTTTAAAAAGGAAGGATTGAGGCAAGAACAGAAGAAAGAATTTAATTATAACAGTTCTACTTTACAGTCTTCAAAGTACTTTCTCATAGTAGACAGCACAATTGCTATTAATGTTTATTTAAAATATGATTTTTAAACCAACAAAGAAATACAGGATTGGCAAGCTGAAATGATTTGTCCATGATCACATAGCTAGTAAACATCTGAAGCAGGATTCCAACCTAGATTAACTATTTACACATCTGATACTTTTATAGACTAGGCTATAGGGGCTCTCCACCAATCCATGCCTTCTTTAAACAAAACGCACTTTGGTTACATTAGAAACAATGGTTTCTTACCTACATCAGAGAGCACCCTTATACAACTCTCCACGGAGGCTTTCTGGCTCGGCATCAGCCAATTGCAGTGATAAACCCTGAACACTCCCTGTAGCAGCTGTACAAAGACTGGCTGGCGAGTCTAATGGGGGGAAAAAAGGAGAAAAAAAGAACATGGAAGCTGCATTTCACTCTTTCAAACAAACAATAAATCAACTCTCCTTATACCCAGCTGGGTTTTCTTTGAAGATACCCAAGATGCCTCAGAAGGTCTAGCTTTCATCTAACTCCTGGAAGAGTGGTTAATTCAAGAGTAGACCTCTTCATTTGCAAACCAAATAGGAAATATTCCAGGGCAAAAGAGGGAAAAGAGCAGATGAACAGGGAGATCACCAAGTGTTTTTAGGGCTCATTAGAAATAGTAAGGAAGAAAAACATATAATTATTGTCATGGGGAAAATAAAGAATTACACTTACACACAGTTCAATCGGAATTCAAGTGGTCTTTTATTTGACGCTAGAGAAAGTGACCAAGTGGGAAGTCAAAGACTTCACCCCTAGGGGAGAAGGGCTTAGAAAGATCCTCCTCTCTGAATAGAGAGAAGGCAAAAGCTTTTATAGAGGATAGATGGGGTATCTACCTGGAAACAGAAAGTTTCCGTTTGGGGTAGGCTGGGGAAAGCCTGGACCTCTGTCATATTCCTGAGAATGGAGGGGGATTTCTTTTTGAAATGATGGTCCGGACCTTTGGGTTATCTCTGTCTCCAAGGTCCAGTCAGGTAGTAGCCCTGCCTAATGGACTTTCCTGCAGTAGAATTTTATCTCCCCTTACTTCTTAGGTGTGTCTGTCCTGATATCTAGTTGGTCAATCTAAACTTTAATAATCCCTTGATTCCTCTGATATGTCAGTCTTGTTATCTGGTCATCTTTGGTTTTGTTTCTCACAGGACAAACTTCTGATTTATCCTAAACCCGCAAGTCAATTATCTTAAGCCAGAGCACAAAGCTGAAGTTATCTGCCCTAGGGTTGCTCACAAGAAGGGCCCCTGGGAAAGGAAAGAGAAGCAAGGATTAGTTGGGAGAATGGGGGGAAGGGTAAAAACAAAACAAAACAACAGAGTCTTGGATGAAGTACTGTTGAGTTTTGATCTTCTAGAAAAGTCCTAGCTCACAACTCCCACCCACCCGATCCCTCAAATATGCTATAATATAGTGTACAAAGCTAGCAGAGGTCATGAATGGATGTTTAAAAATCCTTTACTCAATGGTATTGTTTTCCACTAAAAAGTAGGCAAAAGGCCAATCCTATTTTTTACAGCTGGAAAAGTGCAAGATTTCATTTGACCAATTCAGATCTAAGTATATGAGGATCTCACATCTTCAGAGGGCAAGTCTACTTTAGGTCTTGAACCATCTGTAGGAGAATACTTCATTTCATTGACCCTCATGCTTTGAAGCAGGACTCCCTGGGTATGATGAGGGAGACACACCCCATTTTATGTTGTCAGTTCACACAGTTAAAAAAGCTAATCAGCTTAATAAAAATTACCAGCCAAATGTTCTGCAAGGTATCTGGGAGGGAAGGTTAGGGGAAGCGATCCAGGCAACTGAATAAACACCCTCTGAATGTTAATGAAAATTATGTCTGTTGCAAGAAAATTGAGGTTAGTTAAAGAACTCAGGCCTTCCTGTAAATGTTGGAACAGAAAAGAATCTGATCTCTATCTTCATAAAGCACTTAACATCATATAATTCAATTCTGTGTGGTGGATGCACATTCTTCTTGCTTATTCTTATCATTGTCAGGGATGGAGCCCAAGGATTTCCAGAAATATCAAATGAGAATCAGCGACAACGACAATAGCTAGCATTTATTCAGTGCTTTAAGATCTGCAAAACACTGTACAAATGTATCATTTGATCCTCACAATAACACCAGGAGGTAGGTGCTGTTATTACCCTCTTTTTTTTGGATGAGAAAACTGAGGCAGACAGAGGTTAAATGACTTGCCCAGGGTCACACAGCTAATACGTATTTGAGGCTGGATTTGAAGTTGAGTCTTCTGGACTCTGGGTACAGTGCTCTATCCATTGTGCCACCAGCTGCTATCTTAGAGTCTTTCAACTGCTCAGAAACTAAACACTTAATACAAAGAGAAATGTAATAAATAGAAATGCCTTCTAAGTATTTATCTGTGGGAAATAGTTCTTGCTCTCCCAGGATTTAAAATTTAGTAGGGTAGATCAGCCATACACAAAAAACATTTAGTCCACAAAATAAGGCTCTATTTGAGTAAGTAATCTACAATAAGCACTATGCAAATTATGGAGACCACTATCTTCAAAAATCCTATCTTTATACATCTACGTATAAAAAGGACATTCACAACTCTTTTGATCTTCACAACAATGCTTTGTGATGCAAATGAGATATGTTTGCTTTTTTGTTTGTTTTTTGGCGGGGCAATGGGGATTAAGTGACCTGCCCAGGGTCACACAGCTAGTAAGTGTCACCTGTCTGAGGCTGGATTTGAACTCAGGTCCTCCTGAATCCAGGGCCAGTGCTCCATCCACTGCGCTATCTAGCTGTCCCCCAAATGAGATATCTGTAAAGCACTTACGACAGTACCTAAACACCCTGGGAGTTATATAAATGCATATTCCCTTTCCCTTACCCTGGTAGGTACTATAGGTATTTTTAGCTCCATTTCTCAGATCAGGAAAACTGAGGCTCAAAGAAGTTAAAGATACTGAAAACACAGTAGGAGTGATAGACAAAAGATTGATTAAACATTAAAGGACTGGGTATATGGATCTGTTGAGGCCTTACTCACATGGCTAGTAAATATAAGAGCAAAGATTCTTGATGATTCCATTTGGCCAAGGCCAACTCCTTTCCTGTTAAAAGAGCCCCTTTTATGAGAAACTCCATTGGTGTAATGAGTAGAAAACCTAATACATTCTAAGATTTCTGCAAGGCAGAGATAGACTGGTGACTAAGAGGTAAGAATGCCCAAACAAATGCAATAGAGTAGTTATTTGTTCTGACAACTATCTAAGACAGCTCAATAGAAGGGTGTGTGTTACAACCAAAGTTTCACAGTTTACATGGATGTCAGCACTGCCATGGTGAACTGTCCCTTTAAATCACAAGCAAAACACCTGAAATGTCACTGCTGGAGAGTAATTTTTCCACTCAGGAGAGTGGATGTGTGTTGGGTGGGACAAATCTGGCTTTTAACAGCACGTCCACGTCCTAGAAGGTGGTTGACATCAATATGCCATGTTCACCAGAGATTTGTAAATCACATCGCTAGCCAACTGCATTTCCCAGGCATTCCTGAGCTAAATCAAAAGCCATTTCAATTTCTCTAGAATAAGCATGCTACTCAAAACGTCCAGAATAAAGTGACAGGAATCATTCTGCCACATGTTGGGCCCAATTCCCACTATCAGGGGGAAATTTATGTAAACCCATCCTGCGGAACATGGTCCTTGGTGTCACCTCTCTCCTGTCAAGGGCTTCTAGGCTGCTGTCTTTATTAAAAAAATCGAGCTAATCACTATTTCCCTAATAATTGCTCTGCCTTCTTTATAGCACAGTGCATAACACACAATTATAACTATCATTCGTCCTTCCTCTTTGAAGAGGACCAATGACATCATGGAGTGATGTCTTGACTTGCACGTGAATTGGATTTAAGTGAGATAGAGTTCCGCAGTCATCAACCTCATTCTTTCTTCCTGAGTCACTGAACTCCAGTGGCAAGAAAAAAAAGTCAGGCGACCTTGGCATCTTCAAAGCCTGACCAAATTCTAAGCAGTCCACGGGGCCTGCCTCAGTCACCTTCACGGCTGTTGGAACAAACTGTTCTCATGCATCCCTTCTGCTGGGAGACGTCTTCTCGTGGACCCGCCCCCCCCCCACCGCCCCAATTTTTGGAGGAGTCTGAAGCCTATCAGTTACTCTCAGCTTGGTCTAGCCCATCTGCCAAGATGGTTTACCAGGGTGTGGTCACTGCCCATGCTGCTGCTTCTTGGAGCCACAGGTAAGAGTTGAGTGTCAGGTAGATACCAAAGGTGGATGAGCAGCCCTGAAAGGGCTCAGCAAGCCCTCACACCTGAGGTCCTAGTCCTCCCTAAACACCCCAGTAAGCACCCAATAAATGCTCACTGTTTGACTCCCAGATCATTTAGAGCTAACTGTACCATTTCAATCCCCACAGTACAAGGCAAACTCCTTCATGGTAAATTTCCATTTCCCTTTGTGCATTCTCACAGCAGTGCCAGGAACTCTTCCCCCTCCTCTAGTGATTTCACTAACAGACAATTTATACTGAAGAAACTCACTAAAAAATGCAGATCTGGTCTAGTCTTAGTGAGTTGCCCCAAAGCATGAGTATAAGAGGCCCTGAATAGCTAGGCAGGTACTTAACAAAACACTGCAGAATTGGATTGAATGGCGGATCCTGGGAAAGATGAACAAAAGGGCTATAAGCCATACAGAAAGGGAAGAAAAGGCTCCACAGTCACGATCTGGATCACATGATTCTGGATGTTCCCTGTGTGCCCTGGCATCTCATCAGGGTTTCATCTTCACCCTTTTCCCTGGGGCTATTCTAGTCCTACCTCCTGCCAGCCTGCCAGGTGCCCTTAGCTTGGGTCACACTCGCCTGCCTGAGGCTACCAGGAGCCAACTCGGTTTGGGCACTTTGCTTACCTGCAAGGTTGTGCTTTGGTCAGAGAAGGGGGAGCTGAAGAAAGTCGTCACGATGCTCATGACAATCTCGGTCACGTATTTCTCCAAGATCGAGTCGGCATGTTTCCTGTCACTTGTGTTGTTACATGCCTAAGAAAAGAATTGGAGAGCTTTGGAGACAGTATCAAAACTGATGGTTTTTGTGGCTAATCAGCACCAAGTGCCGAACAAATACCATTTAGGTCAAGTAATTTACATATAAAATGACAATAACTGGCTTGGCTCAAGTCACTTCCAGTTCTTTTTTTTTTTTTCCCCCAGGGCAATGAGGGTTAAGTGACTTGCCCAGGGTCACACAGCTAGTAAGTATCAAGTATCTGAGGCCAGACTTGAACTCAGGTGCTCCTGAATCCAGGGCCAGTGCTACCTAGCTGCCCCCACTTCCAGTTCTTAAAATTCTATAATTTTATTCTGTTCTGACTGTCACAGTGGACCTCAAGGGGGTATACAAATTCTCTTATTAAGTTGGAATTTATTTTGTCAAATACAGCTCAAAAGAATAAGCTTTGACTTAGGCATCTTTCTGCACATATAGTCAGCGTGGTACAGTAGAAAAGATGGTGCATTTGGAGTCAGCAGGCCTGGGTTTGACTGAACATGTCAGAACCGGTCTGGGTGCCTCAGTTTCCTTATCTAGACCTGGAAGGAAACCTCATCCCCCACAATTTTACAGATGACCCAGAGAGATTAAGTCATTTTCCCAAGGTCACAGGCAGTAAGTGGCAAATCTGGGTTTTGATCCCAGGACCTCTGAGACCGAATCGAGAGCTCTTTCCAAGACACCATGTTAATAAGATTGTAGGCTCCACGAGGTCAGGGACTATCTTTTGCCCCTTTTTGTATCTTTAGTGCTTAGCACAGTGTCTGGGACGAAGTAGGTACTTAATAAATATTTATTGAATTGACAAATTGACACCACGCTGCCTCCAATATCTTCAGTGCCTTCTAAATCCTATGACGTGCCATCTTCTTAATGGAACTTCAGTTGTACTTAATTTGGCTGTTGTGAGGACAGCCATAGCGAGGCTATAATCACAGACCCAGAAAATAACTGAATCAAGGGAGTAAATAAATGTTTATCAGGGTACCTGCTAGGCTTTTGGCACTATGGGGAATATAAAAAGTTTAAGAGGGAACTAATTAAATAGTAACAGCTGACACTGAGACAGGGCATTCATGCCCACCATCGCTCACATTCTCACAACCACCCTGTGAGGATGTCAGTATAAGGAGTATAGTGTCAGACTCAGAGAGATAAATGACTTGAGTAAGAACTGGGGGCTCAAAGCCAAATCCTCTGAATCCAAGTAGAGGACTCTGCACTACCCCACCCTGCCCTGGGCTGGTTTGGGACAAGGACAAGAAGAAGTGGTAGGAGTTGAAAAGTCAAAGCCTGAAAGGTTCCTGACATTAGCTGCTGAGTGCTATTAAATGAAGGTCCCTAGCACATGTCAAGGTAAGCTAGTACTCTAAGTGCTTTCCAGGCTCTGGGCCTAATATTTCTGTCTGCACATCTGACACCAGGCAGTAAATATTCTCGGTGCTTGACATGCTTACTACACCCAATGCACAAAACCAAAAAGGATATAGGAAAATCTACTAAGTGCTGAGTTAGAAAAGATTCATCAAAAGATGAGATATGCTATAGGTTCCCACACACAGAAGTCACAAAAAATAAATGGCCAAGTCCAGGAACATTCTCTTATAGGGCTGAATTTTGTGGCTATTAATGAGGTAGGGAGATCCCCATAAACCTTGCCTAGATAAGCATGACAGATACTATCTTAGAAAACAAGTTGTGGCTAAAAAAAGAAAACAGATTTCTTTCCAGAATATAACTAATAAAATCCACAATCAGCAACAAGCAAAAGGCAAAAGGGCAGAAGTAGAGAGATGAAGAGACTTCAGTCTACGGGTTCACAGATTTAGTGATGGAAGGGACTTTTATACATGGTATGGTTCTCTTTTTTACAGAGGAAGAAGTTGAGGCACCAAGAGGTTAAGCTATTTGCCCAAGGTCACACAGGGAGTAAGGAGACCTTGGACATGGACTCAAAGGCTGGGGTATTTTTTATTATACCAGAGAGGTAAAAAACAAGTACTTCCTTTGGATAAGGGTCAGTGACAGGAGCCACAATCACAAAGACAAGACTTCATCTTCAATTCCCAAACGTTCTTACCCTGCAGATGTCAACAAGAAAATTCTCAAACAACTTCCACATATGGTTACTGGTATAGATCTCCTTCATCTCCACCTCGGTATCCACATAGCAATGGTTCAGGAAGTTGATGTAGGCGATTTTAACCTAGAAGGAAGGATGCAAAAGAGATGGTTAAGAAGACCAGAAGTCAGTGTCCATGTAATAAGACAGGCAAAACTAAGAGGCTGGATTAGACGATTTCCCAGGTCCCTTCCAACTTTAAGTAAGAGCCTGTGAGTTAATAATAACAACAGCTCATTTTATTTTAAATTTTAAAGTTTTGAAAAGCGTTTTCTACCCACTGGCTCATTTGAGCCATAATAATTCTATGAGGGGGGGCAGCTAGGTGGAAGACCCGAGTTCAAATCTGGCCTCAGACACTTGACACTTGCTAGCTGTGTAACCCTGGGCAAGTCACTTAACCCTCATTGCCCCCACCAAAATAATAATAATAATAATTCTATGAGGTCGGTGCTATTGCAATGTCAACTTTATAAAGGTAGAAAGTGAGGGTCAGAGAAGTCAAATGGTTTGTCCAGGTCACACAGCTAGTAAGTCTCAGAGGCAGGATTCAAACATAGGTCTTGCTTGCTCTCTCCACTATAGTCAATACAGCCTGATGAAATAATTACATGTGTAAAGAGAGTGAAACAGAACTCAACAGAATATAGGAGGTAAGCTTCTTACTCAGGTCAAATTCCCTCCAAACTCTACAGGGTCGACTATCCTTAGGGAAGCTAGGAAACTTGTATAGTGGAATGAGCACTGTCTTGGGAGTCAGGGGACCAGGGTTCAAATCCCACCTCTGATACTTAGCACATGCAAGACCTTGGGTGAACTTTGTCCCCTCTCTTGGCTCCAGTTTCCATATCTGTGGAATATGAAGTTTGAATTCTGGGACCCTTACCTTAGAGGCCTTTACCTCTTACCCTTCCAACTTCAACTCTATGATCCTATGACTACAAAAGTTCATGCACTTCTCTCATGAAAGTAAGATTGAAGACTAATTCTTCCTGGCACAGGATTATAAGCCTGATTTTTTATACTTAAGTCCAAAAAAGGGTATTATGGAATTTTTTCCTATCCCACTAAACCAGAATTCACAACTTGGAATCTCAGCTCTACACACATTAAGAAGGGAGGACACCAGAGCCCAGCCCTGCTGACCCTCACCTCAGGGATGCAATCCTCATGGGTCACTACTCGGACAATGTCATCTAAAGGAAGGAGAGAGTTACACTTGATCTCTGTGTAGACATTTTTACCCTCCGTGCATACTGCCAAGAGTTCTACCAAGTGGATATGGTACATCAGAGGGCTGTTTTCATCCATCCGGTCCCGTTCTGATCTCATCATCTGGATGAGTGTCTGGAAGGAGGCCCTGTCATTGTAGAAGACGAGCACATCTTCTCCTGAATTGACCAACTACAAAAAAAAAGAAAAACATGTTTATCAAAAGCTGGAGGGGAATAAAATGCTACAGAAACCTATTTATTGGGATAAAAAATGAAAGAAAAGTTCTATCACTGGCCTTCTGGTGCTAGACTCCCAAACAATAACCGAGAAGATATAACTGTTCATTTGTTGTTTTAAACAATAATAAACACTTTTATTTAAATATTTAACTGTTCATTACTATTGAGCTGGTTTTATTCCCTTTCCCAAATTAAGCTTTATTTACACCCCAATTCCAGCCCAAGAATACAGATAATGCAAATGATCTGAGTGAAAAGTTAATTGCAAAAAAATGTTTGCCTTTGGAGGGAGCAGTTTAGTAGGAAGTCCTCTATAAAAGAGGGCCCTCTGATTGAACCATACTGTTTCTTTTGTTTTTGGTGCTGTTGTTTTTCTATTTTGAGGTTTTTCCTCATTGCTCTGATTTTTCTCTTATAACATGACTAATGCAGAAAAATGTTTAGTGTTTTTATGTATGTGTGTGTATGTGTATATATATATATATATATATATATATATATATATATATATATATATATATATATATCCTATATCGGATTGCCTGCTGTCTAGGGGAGGGGGGAGGGAGGGGAGGGAGGGAGAAAAATCTGAAATTGGAAAGCTTGTATAGGCAAGAGTCGAGAACTATCTTTGAGTATGACTGGGGAAAAATAAAATACTTTTATCAGAAAAAAAAAAAAAGAGGGCCTTCATATTAGGTTAGGTTTGCTAATACTTATAGGGATAAGTATAGGGCCCGTGCTTGTCTTTGCTAGAGGGGGCTCCTGGATAAGGAAATTCTATCAGATGGGTAACTGCTCTAGAATCCAACTACTTGGAGAATTTCCTGGGGCACCAAGAAGGGAAGGGACTTGCCCAGGGTTCCATAGCCAGTGTGGGTCAGAGGCCTGACCTGAACCAAGGTCTTCCAGTGTCTGTGGCCAATTCTCTAGTCACTACCCTTGAAGGCTTCTTCAGTTGAGGGTGTCAGATGGAAAGTCCTCCTTCCCACCAGCTGTGGGAAGTGACTATACGTAAATAGGCCGCTCTCACTTACCTCCGCCATGACCATGTCTTGGCACTTCTTAATAAACTTCCCTTCGGCCTTGACAATTGTTTGCAGGAATTTGATGTACTGGACATTCCGGCCATGTGTTTCGATACAATGAACAAAGTGCTGGACGACTCGCTCATTGATCTCACTGCAAAGCTGGAAGTTATTCATGAAAATGTGCTGCATCGTCACTGCCTCCAGGATCTGACACAGGAAGGAAAATCTGTTTAAGAAAACTGAATAACGAGGATGTGGAAGTATTCAGGAAGTGCAAGAATAATGATATGTATGGCTCACGAGAAAGACCTGTGATTTCATTAGCTTGGGAAGTTGCTGGGGCAGTAAGAGATGGTTGCCATCACATCCGATGATGACTTGGTTTTAAATAAGCCCTACGGCACATACAAGTTAAGTGACTTAGTAGTAGAGACATATAGGCTAGACCCAGACCTGGGACATTATCAATATAGCAACTCCCAGGTGAATAAACTCCCTCTACCTATACAAAGCAGCCCTTTCCCTGCAAGGTGGTAATCAAGAGAGAAAAGGGCCTAGCATTAAGGAGGCTCAGGAAAGGTGGGGTTTGAAGACCGAGGAGCCAGAAGATACAGCAGAGGAAGGATGGCATTTCAGGCACAGGGCACAGCCAGTTAAAGTTCAGAGAGTGGGGAGACGGAGTCACACACTGGAAGGGGTGGGCACCTTTAGAGTGGGATGTTTGCGGGGAGGAAACTTTGGAACTGAGAATTGGGTTTGAATAATAATAGACAGGGGCTCAGAATGACTGTAATAGGGAGGGTACAACAGGGTGGGAGTTTGTTAATCACTGAGAAATGAATTCAGGTAGGTTATTGGTATCCACTATGCCAAATTGCCTCTAAAGGATTTATGACTTTGTAAATAAATCCCAAGGTACACACAGGGTACCTATCTGGACCCTAAGAAGAACAACATTTTATAAGACAAGTCATCCTTCCTGCCTTGTGCCCTTTTTCTCTGAGGCTCAGGCAGTCAATGATCCTTACCCCAGGATTCAGAAAGAGGTTTATATGCTTGTGGAGGAGTGCTTGGTTCTGCTGATTACCAGCGCAGAAGTTCTGTAAAAACTCATGAGCCAGCTTCATGATCTCCTGCATCCGGGTGTCTTCAGCCTAGGTGGAATAATGAGGAAGAGGCCGGGTTAACAGGGTGCACAACTATGGGACACAATACTGACCAGCACTGTAGAACACCTGCAATACTATGGTATCTCTTTCACTAGCTACTCGTATGATGGAGTCGCTTCAGTATTTACTAGGTGTGAGGCATGAAGACACTGCATATGACCTCTGTCGAGTCACTATCTAAGCCTCAATTCATTCACCTGTAAAATAAGGGCAGTGGGCTACATGCTCTCTAAGTAACCTTCTGGCTCTGTAACTCCATAAATAATAGATTTCAAAGGCCTTTACGAATTAAGCCCTTTGAACAAACTGAAAACTATGATACTTAAATGGTGTGATGCAGACAAGCCACTCTGAGGCATCCTTTGGTCCAGAGGAAACACATTATTTTTAGGAACAAAGAGATGCAGAATGGGCAAACAGATCAAATGGCAAGCCTCAGAGCTGGGAAGATCAGCGTTTAAGTCCTAACTCTCAAACATACTTTCTCATGAAGATCGTATGGGTCAGTCACTCAAAACCTCAGTGTCCCAAGCAATCATTTAAGGCTTAAAGGAGTTAATTTTCACACCCAGGAGACCTCCGCACCAAAAACCACAGGTCTGGTTCCTAGAAATAAATAATTTAGGGATAAAACAAGTGATATCCCAATGAAAAGGTTTTGACCTTTTAATTACTGATTACAAATTGGGCAACAACAGAGAAAGTGATTGCTAATAAAAAAATTCTTCCCCAATTAAAATCCATTCATTCATGTGGATTATTGATATAAGTCCACCTGAGCTCCTGGAAAGCAAACCATCATCATTTTCCCCATTACTGAAAATATACTGTCATGCTCCCATCTCTTAGGTTTGCCTTTCAAATTGTCTACTGCCAGACCAACTACCTGCATAGACCTGCACCAGTTTCACAGAATCTCACAGCGGGAAGGCATCTCAGAAGCCATCTCGATCCAACCTGTACCTGAAAAAGAAACCTTTCTACACTGTATCTGAAAAGGGGGGTGTTCAGCCTCTACCTGGAGACCAAGAATGAGGGGAAACCTACTTCTAGCAAGGCAATCCATCCCACATTTGTCTATCTCTAGTTAAGAAGTTTAACCTAGCTATCATGCCCAAATATGCCCTTTATCGACTTCTACCCATGTATTCTAGGTCTGCCTTGGAGGGTAATTGAAACAGCTAAATCTCTGCCATCATGGTTCACATTTCTGCAGAGATTTCACCAAATTCTGAACAAGTAAAGAGGGATTTGATAGGGAAAGTACTGATCTACAAAGCAAAATACAATCTCACCATATTCAGAAAGGACTTTTTTGTTCCCAAAGCACTTTTACAGACCCTGCCCTAAAGAATTCTCAAAACCATCCTTTGAGGGAGACAAAGCAGAGGACTTGTGTTTGCTTTATGGAAGAATTTTAGCTATGTGTTTTGACAATAGAAAAAGGGCAGTGGAAGTTTTAAACAATTTTTAAAGTCTAAGCATGACTTGGCAAGGCCAATTATTGAGGGGAATGGCAGCATATTTTCTGAATTTCTTTGTAAACTCAGCTCTTAGTACAGTTCCTAGAATATAATAAGCACTTAGGAAATGCTTGTTGACTGACAACTTCACCATGAGAAATCTAGAGTGTCTCTTAACAAAGACACTTAACTGTGGCTCATGGCCATAATTTTAAATGCTTCTATACAGTTTTATTCTTCTCTAAAAAATTCCACTAGACTGTGAATTAATTGAATATCTTTTCTTTATGAAAAGGAATCTAAAAAGGTAACCTTCGATGAAGAACTGTGAATGACTTAACTATTCTCAGCAATACAATGATCCAAGACAATCCCAAAGGACTAATGATGAAGCATACTATCCACCTCCAGAAAAAGAACTGATATTGGTTGAACACAGACTGAAGCAGGCTATTTTTCACTTTCTTTTTTTCATTTTTTTCTTTTATTCAATTTTTCTTAGACAAAATGACTAATATGGAAATGTTTTATATAATTGCACATGTAAAACCTATATCTGAATGCTTACCAACTCAGGGAGAGAGAAAAGGAAGAACAGAATTTGAAACTCAAAACTTTAAATAAAAATGCTTATTAAAATTTTAAAAAATAATTGTAAAATAATACAAGTTTTAAAAAAAGGTAACAATATTAAGGATAACCTATCACTGAGATTACTCATCATCAAAAAAATCCTAGACCAGGTGTTCTTAACCTAGGATCCCCAGATAAGAGTTCAGTGAGTCTGTTAACTTGGATGGGAAAAATTCAATCTTTACTTTTACTTACTTTTGCTTACCTTGTAATACTATTTTTAAAAAATTTAATCCATTTAAAAACAGGATTCTAAGAAGGGGTCCATAGGCATCCCCAGACTGCCTAAGGTGTTCCTGACACAAAAAAGGATAAGTATCCTCTTCCTAATACAAGTCTCACATGATTCTGAGGTGTTAAGGAACCTTGGAACACTGGAGAATTTGTCAGAAAAAAAAAAGAAACTTTGGATCTTAGACTTAAAGTTCCCACCAAATCCATTCTCTTCCAAATGGTTTTTTAAATCAAATTTGCATAAAAGTTTCCATCCCTTGAGAAAATGCTCAAGTTCTGGACTACAGCTTTGGTCAGCAGTCAACCAATCAATAAGAATTTATAAAGCACCCACTATGTGGCAAGCCTTATGCTTAGCAGTGGGGATATGAAGCCAAGAATTTTAAAAGGACCTTAAAGCTCTACCGGGGGAGACTGCATGTGCCCATAGCTGGGTTCTAATTAGTGCAAAATGATGAATTTCCTGGAAGTAGTCACAAGCATTTGAATTCACACTATCTTAAGTTCTAATTCTGTAAAACATGCTGACTGATTCCAGCCCAATAGAAATATGCTGTGCAAATTAGAATATGAGGCCACTTCACGGGATCTATTATTTGCACTAATCAGGAGCTAGCTGTACCCAAGTATATACAGAATAAATGCATACTGAATAAATGCAAAATAAATCCAAGGTAATTAGGCAGGGAGGGCAGTAGCAGTTGGGGGAGATGGCAGAATCAATTCATCAACAAGCTCTTAATAAGCTTTTACAATATACCAACTGTGCTAAATGCTGAGGATACAAAGAAAAAGCAACACCAGGGCTTAGGAAAAGCTTTATAGACAAAGCAGAGTTTGTTTTATAAAGCAAGGCACTCTATGAGGTAGAGGTGAAAAAGAGCAGTGTGTGGGGAGAAAAGTAACGTACAGGGAGTCCCAAAAGTCTCAGTGCAGATGAAAGCTTTAGTAGTCAGTCAATAAACACCTTTGAAGCTCCTACTATGTGCCAGGCACTGTGCTCAATACTGAGGATACAAAAAAAAATAAAAGGCACAAGACAGTAACTGCTCTCAAGAAGCTCACAGTCTAATGGGGGAGATAAGATGTAAACAACTATGCACAAACATACTGGATAAAGTGGAAATAACAGAGGGAAGCTGCGTGATTAAGCTTTCCTGTATGAAGTGAGGTTTGATCCGGGGCATGAAGGAAGCCAGGAGGTGGATTCTGGGACACCCTGTTTAATGAGGCTGGAAAGATGGGTTAGCAACAAGCGACCTCCCATAGTTCCCATAGGTACATGAAGTAAGCTTTGGATTCTGCTCCAAAGGCTGAGCTGCAGCTATTGTCTTGCATAGACTAACCCTAGTTTCAAGCTATTTATGCATTCAGTCTGTTGAGATACTGTAACCTGATCAAGTACAAACTTTTAAAACTGTGACTTTTTGTTGAACGCTCCTACAAATGCTCATTATACTTTGATTCTTTCAAAGATCCATGGTTTCACTGGTGTGGGGACTCCCCTCCACTGATGCAGATCACAACCCCTCCATGCTTCATGGGTTGCCATGGCTGAAAAATCCAGCTCTTTCTAGGTAGAAATAAATAGCAATGTGGCTGATGATCCTCTCTGTGCCCTCAGCTAGGACAGGCCTCTGACTCTGGCCCACATTCTTGGTTAAGACTGACCAAAGTTTGTGTTCCATTGATACAATCTTTGATGACCAAGCACAACTCTTACACCACAGGAAGGAAGCATCTGGCCAAGAATGCTCTACCTACTGTCCATAAGTCATTTCAGTGGTTCACAGACTACATCTAAAAGATGACATTTTCCATTTCCAGGCAACTCAACTTCTGGTGTGTTTAGCTGAGAAGAAAGGTTCTTGGCCTGAAGCGTCATCCAACGGGTCTGAAAACCAAGTTTATTAACGTGTTTCTTCAAAGGCTCCTGAGTGACTAATTGCTCCCCCGACCCCACACATTTTCCTCATCCTCCATTTTAGTAAGCTCTTTCTTGTTTGTGCACAAAAGTTCCAAACCTTCGCAATCTCTGCATTCACAAGAGTTTGGGGAAAGGGGGAAATCAAGGGATAATAAGGCAACACTGATTCTGTGGGAGATGTCTCTGCTGTGTGGCCAACTTACCTTTTCATAGGGGATCTGTAAGAGCTCCAGGACAACGGCGTGGGCTCCCATGTTTCGCAACAGCCGCTGTTGTTGCTTTCTGCTCTTCCTGACAGAGGCACTCTCTTGGACACACAGTTTGCTAAGTCTAATTAAAATCTGGTAGAAAACAATAGGTCTGCTTAAGTGGTCTTCCCAGAAGTCCTAGAGTTCTCTGAATAGAAATTGTATTAAGAAGAGAAGGGAGAGAGGAAAGAAACAAAACAAAAAAGAAAAGAAGGGGAGGTGGGGGGGGGGACAAAGGTGGCAAAATTGGCAAAAACAGGTGGGAAGTACCTTCACTGCTTACACCCCTACTGAACAGTAACTAGGTTCCAGAAAGAACAAGACAAGGCTTTGTCTATGAACAGCTGCCTAGATGGTGTCAGCAGAAGTCAAATGTAGTGCTTATTGGTTGCTATAGACAGCTTGATTGGAGGCCCTAGTCCTCAGAATGATGATTTTTTGATATTCAATTCAAAATATTTATACTACAATAATGTGAATGGGAAAAAACAACCATAAAACAACTGAAAATAAATCTGGCAAAATTACAAAAACCAAGCCTGGCCTCCAAGGAAAGATGTAAAAAGACACATCCCCTCTCTACTTGCAGAGAGGGGAGAGCCCCTGTATGGAATACTCTATATGATGTCAATTTTTTTGATGCAATGATCAATATTGCTGATTATTTTATTTATCTTCCTCTTGTTCTTTTGTTGTTGTTGTTAAGAAATTTTCTTTGTTCTATTCCCATATGAAAAAATGCTCTAAATCTCTAATGATTAGAGAGATGCAAATTAAAACAATTCTGAGGTACCACCTGACACCTATCAGATTGGCTAAAATGACAAAAAAGGAAAATAATAAATGTTGGAGAAGCTGTGGAAAAATTGGAACACTAATGCATTGTTGGTGGAGCTGTGAACTGATCCAACCATTCTGGAGAGCAATTTGGAATCATGCCCAAAGGGCGATAAAGCTGTGCATACCCTCTGACCCAGCAATACCACTTTTGGGTCTTTTCCCCAAGGAAATCATGGAAAGGGGAAAGGGACCCACATGTACAAAAATATTTATAGCTGCTCTTTACGTGGTAGCAAGGAATTGGAAGTTGAGGGGATGCCCATCAATTGGGGAATGGCTGGATAAGTTGTGGTATATGAATACAATGGAATACTATTGTGCTGTAAGAAATGATGAGCAGGAGGAATTCAGAGAAACCTGGAGGGTCTTACATGAGCTGATGATGAGTGAGATGAGCAGAACCAGAAGAACATTGTACACAGTATCATCAACATTGAGTGTTGATCTACTGTGATGGACTATATTCTTCTCACCAATGCAATGGTACAGAAGAGTTCCAGGGAACTCATGATAGAAGAGGATCTCCAAATGCAGGAAAAAAAAAAGAACTGTGGAATATAGATGCTGAATGAACCATACTATTTCTTTTGTTTTTGGTGCTGATGTTTTTCTATTTTGAGGTTTTTCGTCATTACTCTGATTTTTCTCTTATAACATGACTAATGCAGAAATATGTTTAATTTTATTATGCGTATGTGTGTGTATATATATGTATATATATATGTATGTGTGTGTGTATATATATATATATATATATATATAACCTATATCAGATTACCTGATGTTGAGGGGAGGGGAGAGGGAGAAAAATCTGAAATTGAAAAGCTTGTATAAACAAAAGTTGAGAACTATCTTTAAATGTAACAGGAAAAAAATTAAATACTTTATTAATTAAAAAATAAATTTTCTTTGTTGTGGAAAGGAATATGTGAAAAATTCAGGCAATATGAAAACAAAAACATGCATAAAGTGTGTAAAGAGCTGGGTAAATAAAAAACAAAGCAAAAGTCCTTTCTCTCCAGTGTCTAATGGGGTTACAGCACACAGATAAGCAAATGCAAAATCATGTGAAGCTGAAGAGAATGCTACAGCTGTGGGGACTGGGAAATTCTTTCCATTGTAGGCACCTAAGTCTAGAATGAAGTGAACGATTCTAAGGAAAAGGGAAAGATGCGATGTGTATTCCAGTCATAGATAAAAGTCTGTGCAAATGCATGGAGGCAAGAGATGGAAGCCTTATTTGAGAGAACAAACCAATTAAGGGGAGTGTGAATTATGTGAAAGGGAGTAATATGAGACAAGGTTAGAATGGAGGCCTGGATCCAGATTGTGAAGAGTTTGAAATGGCAGGCTGGGGAATCTAATTCCTAGTGGCAAAAGGGAACAGAAAATGTTGGGGAAGATGAACTCTTTGAATACACAGCCATAGATGACAGAACTTGGGAAAGATGCATTATTGTGGAAAATATTGCCATTGCTAAAGCCTTCCCATTTTGGATGGCCCAAAGCTAGGGGTCTTAACCTGAGGTCTATGAACATTTTAAAGAAATATTTTGATAGTAGTATTTCAATATTTTCCTTTGTCTATGTATTATTTAATGCATTTAATAATACCATTCTGAGAAGAGGTCCACAGGCTTTATCAGACTCCCAAAGGGTCCTATGATTTTTTTTTTTTAAAAAAGAATCCATGCCCTAAAGCTAAGAACTGATTTCTAAGGAGAAAGGACCTAAGACGTTCAGGTTGCCAATTGATCTGGTGTAGTTTCCCATGAGAAATAAAAACGAAAAAAGGGAGGGGGCTGGAATCTTACCTCTTTTACCACTCGGTAGTTGTAGCTACTGGTACTTTCATGCTTTTGAGATTTGTTATTCCCTTCCTAGAGACCAAAACATACATAGTTCCTGTTACCTTACAATTCTGATGCTACAGGACACTGTTTAATATCATATGTAAGGGGACTGAGCCACCATAAGGGCTCGAAACCAGTTTTTTAGTAGCAGTGATGGAGACAGATCGGTACCATGTTACTGTGAGATACCAGGCTGTAGCTAGTGGTATGATCTCAGAATATTTAACAGTTATTGTCAGTGAAGTAACTAACCCATCCTGTGACTGGATTCCATGATGTAATCAACAAAACTAATTAATGGATTTAAACAAAGGCTAATATATGGTAAAAGGTAATGATCAGGGGCAAAATTAGAGGACAGTGAGACACTCTCCTTCAGACTGTGGCTGGTTGTATTCTGAACTTGTAGTTAAAAGTTCAGTCCTAAAGAACTGTGGAATCTGAATGCAGATTGAACCATACGGTTTCTACTTTTTTGTTTTGTTTTGTTTTTTCTTTTTTGAGGTTTTTCCCTTTTGTTCTGATTCTTCTTTCATAACATAACTAAGGTAGAAATAGGTTTAATGTGATTATACGTATGTAACCTATATCAGATTGTTTTCTGTTTTGGGGAGGGGGAAGGAAACAGAGGGAGGGAGAAAAATTTGGAATTCAAAATTTTATAAAAACAAATGTGGAAAACTAACTTTACATGTAACTGGAAAACAATAAAATACTTTTAAGATAAAAAAATGAAAAGAAAAAAAAGAAATTAAAGCTTAGCCCTTTGGGGGAGAAATGATTTATCTAGATTATGAGGGAGCACATAGTGTATTAGAAGGAGAAAGGAGTTGCAAAGACCTGGGGTTCAAGTCTACACATCCTAGCTATGTTGTTATTGTTGTTGTTGTCGTCAGTATCTCCAGGCAATTCTCTAAGATGACAAGGTCAAGGCCATTGCTGGTCTTTAACGGTGATAGCAGATTCTGCATTGGGATATTCTTATGACACTGACATGACAAGTCTGCACGACTGATCCAGATTTTCAACATAACTTCCTAGATAATTAAGATTTCCCACCTCTGTTTTCTTGTGTTCATTTTCACCAGATGCTCCATCCATTGGCTCATCAGGTCCTTGCCCTTTGTACACCCAAAGTTCTGACTTTTCCACTATGGACCTCAGTTGGTCTAAGTCTTGTTTGATCTGCTTATAGTTGTCAACATCTTGGCTGGTAACAAGTAGTTGAACCTGACATGAATACAATCCATTAGTTGAATACAACACCCTTTCTGATCGATGGACAATCCCTGCAATGGAAAGAGTTGAGCCCAACCAAAAGCTACCTGTTTGAATGCTTGAAGGACTTCTTGCCTCTGACTGAAGTGCCTAAAGAGAAGCTGAAGCGCCCCAGACACAAGAGGCGGGTAGTCATGCATTGTCAGATGGAGTAAGACTCTGAGAAACGTTCTTCCGCCGTGATCGTCCAAGTCCAAAGGCGTGTTCTCTTCACTACAAATGTGCAGAAGGGGAGAAGAAGATACATTCACTGTCGACTTTCCCTCCTTGCCTATATAGCACCCCATGATGCAAAGGACCCAGAAGCCCTGGGTTTGAGTCTCACGTCTGACACTAACAAGGTGAGTGTTACAGTGGGCAAGGGACTGCAAATCTCTGAATCTATCAATTGGAGATAAGAAGATGTGTCACATCAATGTTTGCCATTATAATTCCATTCTGATGAGCCTGGGTCCCTCTGCTTTGTCATTTTCCTTTAATAACTATGGGATAGCTGAAGTTTCTATCCTTCAGGCTGAAAACTCAGTGACCCACTAGTCAGCACACCCATGTGTATACAACTCTTTCTGTGTCTCTCTACCTCTTCAAATTTGAGAAATGAATTGTATCCTCTCTAATGTGTATGCAAGTATATCAGGGTCACAGAGCCAGTTTATATGAGAATAATCTAATAATAATGGTACTGATAAGATGAACATCATCCCTTTTTTCCTTAAAGCCAATGAAGGTAGAGACAATGGATGATAAAGATTCATGATAATCATCATTTATTTTAGAGAACTATCAGTGACCTGCCTAAGGTTAAACAGCGAGTGACACACAAGCCTGAGCGCTGGGGTCCCAACAGCTTCAAAATACTCTAGCTGATGTGGTGACCAATGAGAACTTTCAATGCTGATGAGGAAGCAGTTATGGACTAGAGATTTCCAGCTTTTGCCTAGTGGTCCTGCCGAGTGGACAAAGCCGATTACATCAAGCAGGCCCCAGCTGCCTGAGCATGCCTTCGTCTTGTCATGCTAACAGATGTAGTCCCCCTCACCTCCATCTTCACCTCTTACTCTGAGAACAGGAATCAAATAAATATTACCATTATTTCTACAAAGTATGTATCACTCATTTACCTCATCCCTCTGCTCATCATCCCTATGACTTCACCCTTTCCTTTCTATTATTTCCCCTAGATGTATCTATGTTAGAAAGGAAAGAGTGGAATAAATGGCTGTTTCCAACTCTCCAACTCTGTAATTCTGTGATGCTTGAGGGCAGAAACTCTCTCTCTTTTGTATTTGTATCTCCCATGCTTAGTATAGTGCCTGCCTGGCACACCATAAGCATTTAATAAATGTTTTTTCATCTATTCATTCATTCATTATTCATTCATTTATTCTATCATTCATTAACTCATCTAGCCACCTTTTCTTTCCACTGGACTTTGCTACCTTGGCTGGTCAGAATTCCAAGGAATAGTATGTAAATTTAGCCTGAAGAAAGTCTGTGTTTCCTTTGACTGTGAGAAATAAAGGCCTAGGGACAGACATGAAAGTTCCCTCCCTTAAACCCCAGAAACATTTGCCACATAATATTGAAAATATACTTTCCTTCCTCCAAAGATTCCCTCAGCTTGTTCCTCAATATGTTCAAAGTCAAGAGCTCCTGGAAAACGAGGAATTTATACATTCATTTCATTTGAGAACATCAGACATATATGACATCAGCATTTGGAAATATTTTGCCAGAAAACAATGAATGAAATTTATCATTAAAAAAAATGTAGATTTAAGTCCTCTGAAGGTGAGGGGATTCATTTTCTAATGGTGTTCCATTCTCACTAAATAAAGTTATCACCACTTTAAGAAAAAAAAAACACAAAACAAATTACGACCACATATCATCCCTGGGTTCCTACCTCCCCACCCCCATTCATTCCAAGTTATAACACAGATAGCTGCCTCACTGAGTGGGTGTTTCCTGGGGATTGAGGGATTCATTAATCTTCAGGAAATACCCCGAGCCCTCAACTGCTAAAGAAGTATTAGGCAGCCAACCAACTCCTTGATGTCCGGAATCACTTGTTCTTACCCCCCAAGCACTTACCAAAAATACCTGTGCCCTTACCCACATGGGAACCAAACATCTTCCAGGATTAGAAACAGCAAGTTATGAAGCAAGCTTTCTCTTAGCCATGTCATTAAATACTTCTGTTGAGAAGAGTTTTATGTGACTGCTGTTGCTTCATATCACTTTCCCCTCAAAATATGGCCCCACTTTAAGAGAAAGCCATCACCATGCCTGGTTTGAGAAAGCCTAGTGCTAAAAAGAAGTTTTCTTTTTTCCCCACGGATGCCTTTTAAGAGCCCATTACCAGGGAAGTGAATACAATTTCCAACACAAGTAGAAGTTCCTCTGAGCAGATCCGGTTTCAGATGATGCTACTACATGGAATATTCCCCCAGTGCAGTAACCCCAAAGAGCAGTGACTACAGATTTGAAGGCAATGACAACGTTTCCTTGCTACCCATTCTGTTTCTGTGGAGGCCAGAAAAATGCCAAAGTGTCTGTGAAGGAACTATGGCTGGTGGGTACAAAGGTCATGGATATGAGCATAAAGGTCACTAAGACCACTGCTATTGGTCATGCTATGGGAGGACAGAGGAAGAGTTTGAATGCTCATGGAAGGCTAAAGAGGAGAGTCCACAGAGAAGTCTAGTCAGGACTGGGGCACTCTGCATTTTCTGCTGATGAAAAGGCCTGGTTTGCATAAACATCAGTTACCAGGAAGCCCCCAGGACTTGTGGCAGAGCTGCTGATTAATGTGAAAGAAACCACTAAAAATAAATGTGCTTTATCTTACTATGTAAAAGCCAAAATTAAAAAAAAAAAGAATGAAGGAAACTTAATCCTCCTCATAATGGAAAATGGGCTTTTCCCTTTGGGCTTGGTCATAGACACATAATGAAAATACTTAGGATCAAGGTTAGAATAGATCTTCAGTAGGAAAAAAAAAAGAAAATGGAATAAGGAAGAGGAGAAAAACAGCAGATTGGTTTTTCATCCTATTTCCAAGTAGAGGTGAAAACATTTTATGTTGAAGAAGCAATAAGGTTCACCACTTCTAAAAAGAAAAAAGGGAAAACCAAGGTAGTGCACCTCTGACTTTCTCTAAGAACAGAAGTCCTCTCTCCATCCCAGACCCCATTCCATCTTTGAAGATCCATTGTTGGAATAACTGACCTGGTACGTTACTTGGCCCCTCCTGATTGCTGCTTCCTGAGGACGTCTCGGAGGTCTGGGAATTGCTTTCATCAAACTCCCGCTTAAATATACACAGGAGGCATGAGATCCTATAATCCAATCTCACATTCAAAATAAACTGGAGATTCAAGTGGAAATGGAAAGAGATTGATTATATTCACATACTGCCTTTTACACGTCACCGTCAGCCCCCTCCCCGCCCCTGCCAATCAGCTGTGGCACTTGATCTGGGCCTGGTTTCAGCCATGCCAGATCCTCTGAAAATTGAGTGAACCAAATATTTAGCTGACTTGTAAACGGTTGGGTTAAAAGAAATGTGTGTGCCTGGACACAGTGTATTAAGCCATTCCATATCACTGTAGCTTTTTGTTAAAATCTAATTGTTCCTTTTTACTTAGAAGGAGATCATGTCAGATTTTTTCAATGTACTGTTCTATTTAGCCAAATTTTTTCTCCTCTTCCTCTTTCTTTAAAAACAATCCTCTGCTATGAAGCATAGCTCTTTGAAGGGGGAAGGATACAAAGTAAAATCTATATCATATAAAAACAAAATATATCAATAAAAAAACTTTTTTTACAATATATATAAATGCATGGAATCTGACTCATCCTTCCTTCTCCCTCCACCCAGTTGTTTCATATATAATCATATCTTCTCACATAGATATCCTTACCCTACTCCTAATTGGTATTCCTCCCTATAATCTCTCCCCTTTCAAGTCTATCCTTTACATAGCTACCAAAATAATCTTCCTAAGGCATAAGACAGATGATGTTACTCTCTCCACTGCTTAGCCTAAAACTCAGTGGGTATTTTACTGCCTATAGGACAGACTATAAATTCCTTAGCCAGGCATTTAAAATCTTGCAGCACCTGAACTTTTAGGCCGATTTCCCATCATTCCTCTGCCCACTCTTTATATTCTAGATGTTTCCTAGTCTCATGACCGTGCAATCACAAAGGCCACCTCACATCTGGACATTCTTCTTTCTTCTTAAAAGTGAAACTCAAAGGCTGTCTCCTCTCTGAATCATTTCTTGATCCTCTGTTGTAGGATCAAAAATTTAGAACTGAAAGCAACCTTAGGGGTCACTTATCATAAGATCACAGCAAGAGAGCTAGAAGGGCCCTCAGAGGACCTTTATTTTAATCCCCTTATTTCAGAGATGACTAATGTAGTCAAGTGACTCGTCCAAGCTCATATGGGCAGTAAATAAAAAAGTTAACATTTGAACTCAGGTCTTTTGGCTCTAAATTCAGAACTTTTCCCACTAGACACTTTTTTTAAAGTGTTCCCTTCCTCATATTTTCCTTGAGCACTTGCTCTGTATTTTTCCTTTATCCTTAACATATTCCACCTTTTCTTATATTTATGTTTACATGTTGTGTTCTTCCCCTGACCCCCACACACCTACTATCAAATCGACTGAAGACAGGGACTAGACTGCTTTTCATTGTAATATCCCTTACTGCTGAGCACAGGGTCTCACACACATCACTTCCATACATAAGGATCTGTGGCTCTGTCAACTGGAGCATTCTCTTCACTGCTGATAATTATAATGTTCTCTCTTATTTATCATACGTTCCTTGAGAGTTGTTGTGGCCAAAAAAATTCGTCACTCTGCAATAGACCCAAATACACTGCTCTTTGAATGAAAGGTATATTGTCCATCACTGTGTCCATACTGAAAAGTCATTGCAACCTGGACTTTCCTAAGTAACTCCATCATCCTATCTCTAAGTAGAGATAACCACCTCATATTTGCCAATGTTTACACCCTTAATTTTGTTCTCATTTTGTTGAGGCACCTAGCATTTCTAGAAAGATGTTAAATAATAGTGGAGAGAGAGGATGTTTTTGCTTTATCCCTTTTTGTACTAGTGTTTCTCCAAAGCAAGAAATACTAGTTCTTTGGTTTTAAGTATATCCTTTTGACCATATTAAATAAAGAAGAGTCATTTTAAGCCTGTGCTTTTTAGGAATTTTAACACAAATTAGTGCTCTGTTTTCTTAAAAGCTTCTTCAGCATCTGCTGTGGTTTTGTTAGAAGTATTCTCTCTTATGTTCCAATTTTTGGCTACTACCAAAAAAAAAAAACACCCCACTTTTTTGGACATAGAACTCCAATGTCTTTGTTCTCTTTGTGATATAGGTCTACTGGTATATACTAGTAGTATAGCTGGGTCAAAGAATAAAGTAGAGTTGAGGAATGTGGGGAGCATGCTTTCTAGAATGGTTGGACCAATCCACAGACCTGCAAGGTGTGCCTGTTCTCCTGAAGCCCTTGATAGTTGTCCTTTTCCTCTTTTGTCATCTTTGCCAGTTTCATGGGTATGAGAAGGAACTTCAAACTTAATTATATTTCTCTAATTATTAGGGATTTAGAGCATTTTTATATAGTTGTACATAATTTAGATTTCTTCCACTGAAAACTACCTATTAATATCCTTTGACCATTTATGTATTAAGGAATGGTTCTTAAGTTTTACAAATGCGAATCAGTTTCTTTTTATCTTAAATATGAGACCTCAATCATAGTAACTTGCTGCAAAGATTTTTTTTTACCTATTTGTCTGCTTCCATTATATATATTTTTTTTTTTGGTGAGGCAATTGGGGTTAAGTGACTTGCCCAGGGTCACACAGCTAGTAAGTGTCAAGTGTCTGAGGCCGGATTTGAACTCAGGTCCTCCTGAATCCAGGGCCTGTGTTTTATCCACTGCACTACCTAGCTGCACCTCCAATTATAATTTCAACTATATTAGATTTGTTTGTGAAAATGGTTTAAATTTTATGTAATCAAAATGATCAATTTTATCACATGTGATCCTCTATCACTTGTTTAGTCATGAACCCTTGTGCTATAAATAAATCTGAAAGGTAATTTCTTTTTTGTTTCTCTAATTTGCTTATAATATCACCTTTTAAATCTAGGTTATATGTCAATTTTGAACTTATCTGGTAATATGGTGTGAGATATTGGTCTAAATCTAATTTCTGCCAGACTGCTAATTCTTAGCATTAAATACACACACGCACGCACGCACGCAGGCACAGACAGAGAGACACACACATTAAATGCTTCCTCCAATACCTGGGGCCTTTGGTTTTATTGAACACTATGCTACTGTATTAATTTCTTTCTTTATGTTATGTACCTAATTTGAAGCACTGATCAATCTATTTTGTTTTTCAGAGCAATGGGAGTTAAGTGACTTGCCCAGGGTCACACAGCTATTAAGTGTGAAATGTCTGAGGCCGGATTTGAAATCAGGTACTCCTGAATCCAGGGCTGGTGCTTTATCCACTGCGCCACCTAGCTGCCCCCCCCCATCAACCTATTTTTTATCCTTCCCACTTTTTTTTTTCATTATTACCCTTAAGATTTTGATTTTTTATTACTTCCATATGTACTTTTTCCATATGTATTTTTATAGCTCTATGAAATATTTCTCTGGTAGTTTGGTATAGCAGTAAATAAGTGAATTAATGTATATAGTATTGTTATGTTTATTGTATTGTTTTTACCTACCCATGACCTACCCATGTTTCTCTAATTATATAGGTCTATTTCTTCAAAGACTGTTTTATTTTTTAATTTTTTTTTAAGTGGGGCAATGATTAAGTGACTTGCCCAGGGTCACACAGCTAGTAAGTGTCAAGTGTTATGAGGCTGGATTTGAACTCAGGTCCTCCTGAATCCAGGGCCAGTGCTTTATCCACAGTGCCACCTGGCTGCCCCCCAAAGAGTGTTTTATAATTAGATTCTTATAGTCCCTGAGTGCTTCTTGGCAGATACACACCAAGATGATTAATAGCCTCTATTGATATTCTGAATGCAATTTCTTTTTCTAGCTCCTCCTACTGGATTTTTTCGGTAACATACAGGAATATTGATTTATTTTATATCTTGGAACTTTGCTCAATTTTTAATTGTTTTGATTAATTTTTTGGTTGATACTTTAGGATTTTCTAAGTAAATCATCATATCATCTTTAAAAAAGAAATACTTTCCTTTTTTGTTGTCAGTGCCTAGGTTTATTCCTTCAATTTCTCTTTCTTATTAATACAGTAGAATTTCTAGAGCTAAGTAGTAGCAGTGACAAACATCCTTGCTTTATTTCTGTTACTGGAAAGGTCTTTAGCTTTTCTCCATTACATATAGTATTTACTATTGTATTTAGATAGATATAATTTACTACATTAAGAAATAGTACATTTATTCCTATGTTTTCTAGAGTTTTAAATAAAAACTAATGCTGGATTTTGTAAAAAGAAATTGTCTCTATTGATAATGTGCTTTCAAAATTTATATCATAAATATGGTTTATTATATTTATACTTTTCCTCATATAGAACCAACCCTTCATTCCTAGTATAAACCCAACTTGATCAAAGAGTATAATCTTTCTAATATGCTATTTCAGCCTATTTGCTGATATTTTATTTAAATTTCTTGCTTAAATTTCATCAGGAATACTGATCTGTATTTTTCTTTCCCCACTCTGTCTTTCCTGGATTTAGGTATCAAGATCATTTTTCTATCACAGAAAAGAGACTGGAAAGGTATCTGCTTTTCTTATTATTGCAAACAGTTTGCAGAATACTAGAATTAAATCTTTTTGAATATATGATAGAATTTATGTGTAAAATCCATCTGGTCCTGGAGTTTTTTCTTCGGCAGTTTATAACTTCTTCTACTTCTTTTTGTGACATTGGGTTATTTCTCCTTTTGTCAAATTTGGTTATTATGTATTTTTGTAAACATTTATCCATTTCCTGTAAGTCTGGTTATCATATAATTGAACAAAAAAGCTTCTTATATATTCTTTTATTATTATAGTGATTTTTAAGTCAAATAATTGTCCATCTGATAAGCAAGAGGACTTGAGTGACAGTGTATACCCAGAGAAGAGATCCAGCATAGAGTAAAAAAAAAGTATCTCCATCTTCTGAAGAGGTCATGACACAGACCACCAAGAGGGAATGACCAGAGGTCTTATCTTGGAGGTAAGTCTGCCATCAGTTTATAATCCCTAGAAAGATTCCTTGGAGGAATTCTCTTACATCAGCTTTGGTTGCTTGTGTTAAGAGACTCTGGGAAAGGGACAGATGATAAGTTTCTTTCTTCTGTATTGGGAAGTAATGGTGTCCTACTGAATGTCAAATGGAGAATCAAAAATGAGAAAAGGTCTAGCTAATAATTAGTCCCCATACTTTTGAGAAATGTCTGCCACTGAAAAAAGGAGCTAATGAAACAATATGGTTGAAAGTATACTGTATTATGCTTTCAGAAGACTGGATGGTGAAGCAGACTTCCTATATGGGCAGAAAAAGTGGTAAAATACAAGAACAAAATGGAGCATGTGTTGTCAGCCATGGACAACATGTTGATCTGTTTTATTTAAGCATATTTTTTGTTACAAGGGAGGATTCTATGGGGCAGCTAGGTGGCACAGTGGATAAGGCACTAGCCTTGGATTCAGGAGGACCTGAGTTCAAACCCAGCCTCAGACACTTACTAGCTGTGTGACCCTGGGCAAGTCACTTAAACCCCTTTGCCCTAAAACAAAAACAAAAACAAACCAACAAGGGAGGATTCTATTGGTTGACAATGGAGAAGACATTGGGAGATGATAGTGATGGGAAGCACAAAAATTCCTACATGAAGTGAAACGAAACCTAAGTATTGTACTTTAAAAATAAATCTGAAAACAGAAGAATTGCTCACTGTTTGGGGAGAAATTTTAAACCAGAAAAATCAAAGGGATTTTCCATGAGGATAGTAATAGCTGTAAATCATATCCCTTCCCTATTTTCCTAATGTATAAATAGAGATATGACAAAGCCAAGTGAAGACCTAAGATGAATTCATGGTAGGGCTAAATTGAGGTAGAACTCCCTGTTAGTGTGATGTTCCGGGATTGTTTCTTGTAATAGAGACAGTGGGATGGAACAGATGGAGTACTGCATTGGCAGTCAGAAAAACCTTGGTTTAAATTCCTCCTTGGACACTTACTAGCTGCGTGACCATAGACAAATCATACAATATCTCTCTCGCCTCATTTTTCTCATCTGTAAAATGAAGATGACAATAGGACCCATCTTCAGTGTTGTTGTGAGGATCAAATGAGATAATGAGTAGAGTCCTCTGCAAACCTTAAAGTACTAAATGGTAACTATTATTATTATTATGAATAAGTATAATGATGATAAATAAAAGCAGAGAAGAAAATAAAACAGGAGTTGTTTTTTTTTTTAAGAAAGCAGAATTTGAAGAGAATTTGGGTTTAGATCCTAGTTCTGTTACCTGTGTGCATTTGGACAATAACAATAACTGACACCTGGAGGGCAGGGACTTCTTTTCTTTGTGTCCCCAGCACTTGTCACAATGCCTGGCATTAGCACTTTATAAATGCTTATTGGTTGGTTAAATACATTATCTACTTTGAAATGAGCAAAGCCACTTACATTTTCTCAATCTGAACTTCCTCATCTGTAAAATGAGAGGACTCAATAAGCTGGTTTTTATGGTAACTTCTAGCTCTTAATCTATGATCCCATGAATTGTCATTCAAGGAAGCAGCAGATTAATTCTAAGCCCTTCTATCCAATCCAGACAAGAGTACTACAGCTCCCTCTCCTGGAAGAGATTCCATTTTTGAAATGCTCTTTGGGGTCCCTCATTAACTAGAAGGTACCTGAAGGATCTCAATGATCTTTAACTTAGTATCCATAACCATGATATCTTCTTTCTCAGGCTCTGCTTGTTTCACATTCCCTTCGGGAGCAGCTGCCATGGGAGTCATGGGCAAAAACCCTCCTCCCCTAAGAACAACCTGAGTCATCAGCTCTCCAACTCCATGGATGGACCGCATCACATTGCTGCCTAGGGAACAGAAAGGACAATCCTCAAGTTACGACCCCCTTTCTACAGGTTCTCCCTTGGAGGGGCATTTGGCTTTACAAGTGAGAGTCTGACTATATCCTTCAACTATTTTCTCTCTGTGGACAAGTTTCACATTGAAGAAGAGGATCCCATACACATCTGCTCTAGGATACTAACTAAACTAAGTGATATGAAAGGTAATCATCCCAAGCCACATACACTTGATTTACTTTAATGATGTCAGGATTCTAATTGGAAACACTTCTTGTTAAACTACCAACTGCCTACCCTGGAGAGATATCACAGGAACCACCCCATCCCTCCACCCCCCCACCCCCACCAAAAATCCAAAGGTAGTATAATACATGACATCAGCCTACAAGGATTTTACAATATAATCTAGTTGAAGAAACAAGAAATACCCCAAATAAGACAGAATTACATGTAATATCATTATATAGTCATATGATAAAGTGACCAATTATATAATACAAAGAATTTGAGAGCAGTGTATGATAAAAGGCAGCTAAAAGTGAAGTTTATAAGGAAGAGAAGGAATTTTTTATAATGCCATAATCAAATAATCTTACCCCCCGTTCCCCAACACTTATTTTTAAAAAACAAATATAGTATTCATTTTTTTTTTTTAGTGAGGCAATTGGGGTTAAGTGACTTGCCCAGGGTCACACAGCGAGTAAGTGTTAAGTGTCTGAGGCCGGATTTGAACTCAGGTCCTCCTGACTCCAGGGCCGGTGCTCTATCCACTGCGCCATCTAGCTGCCCCTATAGTATTCATTTTTAATATTCACTTACAAAACATTTTTAGTTTTGAATTCTTTCCCTCCCTTTTTTCACTCCCCCACCATTGTAAAGGCCAGCAATATGATATCAGTTATACAATGAAAACATATTTCCATATTAGTCATCTAACACTTATTTCTTACCTTTATTTTCTTCTCCTTTGGCCATTTTGCTAATAGGGAAGATGGTAGTCACATGTACACAATCTAAGATAGCCAGTAGGATCTTGGTTAATCGTAGAAGGTCAGAGAAGTTGTAGAAACCAAAATAGATGAGATTCCTGGCCAAGTTTACAACCTATTTTTTAAAAAAAGAATTAAACAGACTTAAAAAGAATAGCAAACAGAGCTCATACTGCCTTACTTTAAGTCTGACTCCTGATTCGTACTAACAAGTTTGTAAAAATTCTCAACTTACTAATGACAGCAGAAACTTTATTCCATTTACCTTTTACTACTTTCTGGAAATGGGCAAGATGTTCTAATGGAAAGAATGGTCAGAGACCTCTAACTAAGAAAGACGCCAAGTTATTCATCTTATTTGATTCTGTTATATTTAATAATGTGGGGGGAAATGCTGACTTATTCATTTGGTCTACATGATTTTCCTTAATATGGCTGTAGCTTAAACACAATACCTTTTGATTTCAAGTTTCTAGAATCTCATCACAGAGATATTTTTCAAAAAGCTAAAGATAAACACTAGACCTTGGAGATACCCAATAAACTACTGCATAATCTAATGGTAATTAAATTCTCAAGAAGAAAGAAAAATGTAATATAAAAAGTAACTTACAAGGACCAGCGTACAAACTAATGTGGATATTTTCTAATTCATCTCTTACTAAAATGTGCATTTAAGATATAGTATTTTAAATTTTAAAGTTACCTCAAATGTGAGCTTATTTTTCTCTTTATCAGAGAAGGGAAACCTCTGACAAACCACATCTCTTAAATATTCCTCCACAAATTCCATAGTCTGAGCAAACCTCTCTTTAATTTCATCTTTAGAAGTTCCACTGCTGTCATAGCTGGAAGGAAAAGTAAAATTTAAGTCTTTGGGCTGAAACTCAACAGATAAATATATACGTATTTATCATGCCTTTTAAATTACTGAAGTGAGAAATAGAAATTTACTCAACTCTGCAAAACATTTCACAAATATAATTTTTCAAAAACTAACATTCTTTAAATTACATATTTCAAGAAGTTTGAACATGGAAATCAGATAGTACTTTGAGAAATCACTACAATGAAAAGTGACAGTTCAAGAATAGTAAGTTAAACATTCTTTTAAAATTGAAGTAACATTTAACTCAGATATAACAGGCACCTTAGAGCGATGACAGGTATAAAGTAATGGGGAAAGAGGGCAATCCTACAATTTACTGGCTTGGTTTACATGATCTCAAACGTTTACAGACACTGGTTTATTATAACCAGTATTAACATTAATTAGCCAGTCTTTAAAGGATTCCTTTTTTAAAAAACAATATGCCAACTTTTGACAAAAATTTACAAATAAAAACTAACCATAAATCCTAATTTATAAAAATTTTCTGGGATTACATGTTTAGTAATCTTCAATAATGGCATTTAAATACATAATCCTTTGGTAATTATTTGCCTTCAAAATATTAATGGGCCCCATTAAAATGTGTGAATGTAAATATGAGAATGTTGATCTCCTGATAGTGCCAAATTTGCTTTCAATTTTTCCCAGGTAGATCCAAAAGTCCATTATAATAAATACTTAAAACAAAAATTTTTTATTGAATGATGAAATTTTGTAGTCTCACTATTTAAAGCTGAACTACTTTAAATTTAACTTTTTTTTTTTTTTGCATTTTCTCTCTTTATAACTATTCTGTATATGTGTTGTCTGCCTCTTTAGAACATAAACTCTTTGTGAGTAGGGATTATCTCATCCTTTGGACTTGTATCTCTAGTGCGGTGTCTGCCTGAAATACAACAGGCCATTAATAAATGCTAATTGATTGACTGGTTTTTAAAATGCAAAGATGTCATCCCACAACCATCCAGAAGCAATCTGGACTAGTAGTTTGCTTATTGTTTCTGTTTAAAATATAAGAGAATAAAAACATGCATTGGTCTTGATGGAAAAAGAAAGTCATCTTACTCATCAATTGCTATTTCTGAGGGAATCTCCGACCATAAGCGGGCATACTTCACGGGAGTAACCTGTTCCTGAGGGTCTCTGTCAACATGCATATGGAGCATGAGCCGACAGAATGATGCTCTCAGATCATAGGGCAAGTTCTCATCAGACATGCATCGAAGAATGAGGTCTACATCAAGTTGGCCGGATATTTCGTTGATGGCCAGATACTGACGATCCAAACACATCCTAGCAAACAGGTTCAGCTGATACCTGGTGAAGAGAAAAAAGACGTTTTCAGAAGTCCTACAAAGTCACAGAAATGTAGTCATTATGACACCAGATGGCACAGTGGGCTTGGAGTTGGGAAGTCCTGAGTTCAAATTTGGCCTCAGACACTAGCCATGTGACCTTGGGCAAGTCACTTAATCTCTATCAGTCTAGGAGGCAACCAGGTGGCTTGGTGGATAGAGTGAGAGATGGGCCTGGAATCAGGAAGACCCGAGTTCAAATTCCTCCTCAGCCATTTCCTAAATGTATGACTCTTGAAAAATAAATTAATCTTTCCTCCTCAGCTACCTCAACTGTGAAATGGGGATATAATAGCACTGACATCACAGGGTTGTGGTGAGGATCAAATGAGATATTTGTAACAAGTACTTAACACAGTGCCTGGCACACAGGCGGTGATAAATAAATATCATTAGCAATTATTATTAAAAATAGATACAGAAATATACCTATGTATTCATAATTTCAGGTACAAGTTTTTACATCGCACGCTTTCTTTCTTTTCAAACAACTTAAAATTCATCCCTCCTTGCACAACAAAGTTGCTGTCCACTGAGTTGTCATTATTAGGGTGGCGCTTTCTTAATATTTTTGTAGTAAACTAACTCCCTGAATGGTGGCTGCAACTTGTGAAAAGCATAAACCTCAAAGATTGTTGGCAGAAATCTTCCACCATGTTAAAAAGTGTGTTTAAAGGAAAATCATACTAATTTCACGAAACAAAGTTCCCCATCAATTCTACCTTCTGTGTCTTTTTTTGTAGCACCAGATGGAAGGAGTTTCATCCTCAAATCCTTCCACATACATCCCTATTGGCCATGTTCTTGAGTGAGAATTTATGTACTAAGCTTTCTGTCCTTTTTAGTTGTTGACTCTGGTGCTTTTTTAATTCCCCAAATTTGAAAAATATTCAATAGCTACTAACATCCTGTATTACATTCTTGTCCCAAAGCCTGGCTGTGATGTAGAACTGAGCTTGGAGTGTTAAAAAGCTAGGCCAGAGGAATGAACTCTGACAGGGCCTTTGTGGAATCATCATATTAAGTCACTGGTGAGATCAGTGATGGATTCCCCAATAATAGCTAACATTTACATAATGCCTAATGTGCCAGACATTGCACTAAGTGCTTTGCAAGTATTCTCTCATTTGATCCTCACAACTCTGGGAGACAGGCACTATTCATTAGAACTATATTATTTTTTCTTAGTTTCTGTATCTGTCACTCCAAGATCTTCCTAGTTAAAGAGCAGAGAAGTTCATCTCCAGGTAGGCCCCAGGAATCTTTTGTACAATCCAACTCTAGAACACCATTGACTGAAATGCACAGGGGTAGTAATCCTTATCAGTGATGGGAGCGGAAATGCATGAAGACCTCTTAAGTTTTTGAATAAGACTTACACCTAGCTCTTAAAACTTGAGTGATGGTCTGAGATTGGTGGCCTTTCCCGTTGACCTGAGAGGCACGTGATGAGTAGAACTGTTAAGATCTAGGTAAGCCACTGGAGTGCCCGAGGCAGAATTCAGATCTAAATACTCCGAGTCTGAAGCTAATACTCTCACCTGAACCAGGCTAAGTGGCTATCCCCTACCTGACATTTACATAGCTAGCACATTAAGGCTTACAAAATGCCTTACACATAGCTCACCTGTCTCATCTAGGATGCAGCCTAGTCCGATTTAAAACAAAACCCCAGGTACTAGGGCAAGGGATTTTAACCTTTCTTTTGTATCACAGACCCTTCCTATGGATACTTTTTTTCAAATAGTTGAAGGAAAAGATAAGTTCCAGTTAGAAGTTAGTGAGAATAAAGATTGAATTTTTCCCATCCAAGTTCAAAGGGCCCCTGAAATATATCCACAGAGCTCCCAGTCCAAATCCCTCCCCTGATGCTCACTATCTAGGAGAACTTGGACAACATATTTGACTCGGATCTCCTCAGTTTCCTCATCTGTAAAATGGGGGAGGGGGAGCAGATGCACTCAGAGGTCCCCTTCCAGGTCCAGATCTATGATTCTAGGATTGCCTTTCTCAAAACAACAGTCAGTGAGGACACAGACTCAGAGAGGTACAGCTTATCCACTGCACAGAGAGTAAGTGATGGAGATGAAACCCGGGTTATTTGACTAGAAGTCCAAAGCTCTTTCCACTGCACTATATACTATACTGCCTCTCCTAGACTAAATTTGTTCTAAAATCCTGTAATAATAACCACAAAACTTGCTTTGTTGTGTCCTCATATGACTTGCAGATGACTCTGTGAGCAAGACCAGGGAACACGTGGATCCCTGACTGATCCTGAGCACCCACTCCCCAGCATCCTCGTGTCAAGAGTCAAACACCGAGTGTTCTCATCACCTGTAGTAGCTGAGCACATCCCGGTCTTCTTTTTGTCCTTCTTTAGCATCCTGAGCCAGCTCCCGGACACTCTTACTACGGATCTCCTTGTTGCTGTCTCTCCAAAATAACCAGACCTCCTCCTCATCTTCTCCAACTTCCAGAGGATTTTCTCCAGTGGACACTCCTTCAAACTCAAAACGAGAAAGAACCAACCTGGATAATGAGGAGATGGAAAACCAAAAGCATTAATTTAAGCTCTATGGTAAGCCACTTTAACTCTGGAGATGTTATAAACTCCACCCTTGGGAATAAAATAGGGCTTTGGCTCTCTACGTCTCAAGTACGCTGGGATCCTTTTCCAGGAGCTCAGCCCAGGAGATGATCTGAACACTTGAAACTAAAATGTCATAACCTCACACTCCAAGTGCCCAGGGCCTGTAGAACAAATTAGATCATGCCTGGGAAACATCTGAAGAGCCTGGAGCCAATGACAAATTAGATCATGCTTGGTAGACATAAACATCCCACCCACAAAGATCTCAACAGCATATTTATAGTTAAAAATTAAAAATACAGCCTGTATCCTATCCATGGTGAAATACTTTTCCAGGACAGACCTCCTTCATGTAGATCGGCTGTCACTATTGAATAGTGACATACAAGCTATTTCCACCCAAACAAAAAAATGTCAGGATGACATTTTAGGAAGCTCTCTTTAAGTATAGTATAGTCACAGCGAATAAGAATTACTTCCTTCCAGACCTAAAGACACTTAACATTTTTTCACAATTGTAAATACTTCACATTAAAGCTGAGTGGCTAAAAAAAATGCTCACATTTTAATTGGTATCTCAACTGAGCCTGGCCAAATGAAAGCAGTAGAACCATCTTGAAGAAGAGACAAAAATGAATGCTCTGCATGCAAATGAGTAAGATAGCACTTTCCAAAAGAACTATCTAATACCATCCTATTTTGGATAATTATACCTCCCACCAACTATGATTTCTTCAGTGGTTTGGATTCACTGTTTTGTGATGCCCGGGCAACATATATTGGCTGGAGTCTTCTAGCATTTTCTGTGCCTAAACCCTCAACTCTCCAATAGTCTTAAAATCACCAGGATGCAACTCACTTAGTCTCGATCAGTATGTCAGCATTGGTTGGATTCAGCACAGCTTTACAGATCAGTTCTTGGGTCACTGGAATTGACTTGTTCATGGACACACACAGGTCTGAGAGGTAATCTAAGAATCTATTGGGAAGGAGAAAACACAAAAATGGGCATTCTCTTCAGATAAAAGAAATTCTCTCCATTTAAGACCCATGCATTGAGATGCCCTGAAAATGGCTAATGCTAACAGTTAATAATTGCATAGTGCTTTAAGATTTGCCAAAGCAATGCTTCCAAAAAATGCTGATCTACACAGCAGGCTATAAGAAGAAGCACACAGGGGCAGGTAGTGTGACGCAGTGGATCAAGTACTGGCCCTGGATTCCAGAGGACCTGAGCTCAAATCCAGCCTCAGACATTTGACACTTACTAACTACGTGACCCTGGGCAAGTCACTTAACCCTCACTGCCCTGCCAAAAAAGAAATTTTTTTTAAAAATCAGTAATAAAAAAAAACCACAACACACATTGTGAGTGTATTAAGTGTCCCCACTGCCCACTAATATTACTAGAAACCCAAAGTCTGGGTAGAGAAAGGAAGAATTTAAAGGAGAAAAAGGAAAGCAAAATGGAAGACAAGGAAGAATTCAGAATGCGGTAGAGGGAGGGAAATAAAAGAGGTGTGTGATATCCTAGACTGAGACTCCTAGAAGGGACTCTAAAGGTCAGCTAGGTCACCCACCTCATTTCAAAGATAAGGAAAATGAGGCCTAGAGAGAGAAAACGGCTTACAGAGGCAGGAAGCATCAAAGCCTGGATTCGCTCTTAGGGTCCCTGCTCCCAAATCCAGTGTCCTTCGTCACACTGCTCCCACATATAGCAGGTGGCATCAGAGCCCCACCACCCATTCCCTCAATTGCCCTCAGTAACTACACCAGCGTCACTGGCTGCCTACCTCTGGTCTAGTCAATGTCAAAATACGTGGCCTTGAAGTCAATTAAAAGAAATAAAAGCAGCCTGTATACATCTGGCATCATTTAGTAACTATTGTGCTGACTGGTGTGTGAACCAGCCAAAGCAACAATTCACTCTGGCCACAGCGATATCACCTCCCAGTAAGACTCTAGGTCAACAAGAATGACGACTGCCTCTGGCTTCCTCAAGGTGAGAGTTTGACAAGGGACTTGGAAAAAAATCCAAAAGGAAATGATTAGCCTCAACAAGACCAAGCCCCAGTAGCCTCCAGGAAATATAATTTCAGAGACCTGAGTTCACCTTGTCCAGGTGACTTCCCTAGCCTAAAAGGCTGCGGATCCACCATGTGGCTGTCCCCACAGCTTTGGGTCCACCTCACCTGGGTTCCCGATTTTTTCTCACGAGGCTGACAAAGGTGTCAATCTCTGCAGCAGTGATATGCTTCTCCAGGAGTTTTCGATTGTTGTGGAGCAGAGCCGTGATCGTGTCTTCTGCCAGCACATCATAGCCAATTTGCTTCTGCATGAAGCCAAACTGTTTGGCGATGTACTCCTTTGGGAGAGGGATCGGGGTCAGGGAAAACAAAGGCATTTGTAATCATGTTCAGAACTAAAGGAAAGGACACCAATTGACTGGTTAAAGTCAACATTTATATGGAAAGTGAAGTTACTGCTCCCAGAATTTTACCCTGAGAATAATACGCCACCCCCCAAAGTGACAACTAAAATGTTCTCACACCTGATATTTTATGAAATCTGACAAGTGAATATAATTGAGGAAAGCATCACTTAATGCTTTCAGGGAGGGGTGTTTCATTAAGTGCACAGTTTGAATTTTAAACGAGTGGCAATTTTAAAAGGTCAGATTTTGTTTATCAACTCTGAATTTATTATTAATTCAAGAGGATTTAACTGGTGCTCTTTGCTCTGTTCATGCCGAGTAAATGCATATTAATCCCATTTGAACAGGCTCGTTCCAAATTTTTCCCTCTCAAAGATCCACGAGAATTGAAATATATCCCTGTGATTATCTCTATTTTGTAGTAATAGCAATAAAAAACTGATTTCCAGATTGTAGAACATTCTTATCAAAATTAAGTCCTACAAGTATTACTGATAAACATGAGAGGCAAAAGGGCTTGCTTGAAATCATAACAGAGCCAGGATTTGAACTCAGATCTCTCCTGATCTTTCCACTGCATGATGATCTTCCCTGATGATCTTAAAATGGGATCTATGATCTTGGTGTTAAATATTGTGACAATTATATTTTAAAATAATTGGCTTCCTTTGTAATCCTAGAGGATTACAGTAAGGGGCAGCTAGGTGGCAAAGTGAATAGAGTGCTGGGCCTAGAGTCAGGAAGACCGGAGTGCAAATGCAGGCTCAGACATTAACTAGATGTGTGATGCTGGGCAAGTTATTTGACCTCTGCCTCAGTTTCCTAATCTATACAACAGGGATAATGATAGTGCCTACCATGCAGGGGCATCATGAGGATCAAATGAGATGAGAATTATGAAGTACTTAGTACAATTTCTCACACATAGTAAGCACTATATAAGTGTTAACCACCATCATCATCCTATGGTCTGCATTCATCCTATACTACGCATTCAAAAACATTATCCTGAGGGGTCCCATAGGATTCACCAGACTCCCAAAGGGGTCCAGGACACACAAATGGTTAAAAATATCTGTTCTAGGAGAACACTTCTAAAGGCAAGGCAAGGTTATTCAATCAAGATATTGCCTAAGATAAATCACCATGGTACTTCATCTGAAGACCTGAATAGGGTAGGTAAGTATCCTATCTACTCCTCTTGTCTATTATTCTCCTGAACTATAATGTACTAGTTTTACATACACCTCAGAAATAGACATCTTCTTCCATCATGGCACAGAGGTGACCCTGAATTTCTGAAGGCTATGCCCATAGAATGAAAGCTCAGGAAGGTCTCCCCAGATTAGAAGGAGTCAGAGAAGGAGTCAGTGATGGACAGAATATCTTCTGAGGAACCCTTTTGGCTATGTTTGGAGAGAGTCATCATCTGTCGCCATAAAACATATTTGATAAGACTGATGGAAGGCTCAAGTGAGATAAAGCATATAAAGTACTGTGTAAGTTTTGACATGCTAAAATTAGTTATCATTACCAGGACATGGCACAAACTTATGCAAGAATTTGGATCCAGGCCTAATTTTTAAAAATTTTATCACAGCTAGACTTGATTCTTCTCAGCAACATAATGGTCCAAGAGAGTTCCAAAGGACTCATGATGGAAAATGCTCTCCAAATCCAGAAAACAACAACTGTGGAATCTAGATGCAGATTGAACCATATTGTTTTTGTTGGTGTTGTTTTTCGGTTTTTCGGTTTTTCCTTTTAGTTCTGACTCTTCTTTCACAACATGACTAATGCAGAAATATGTTCAATGTGATTGTACATATAGAACCTATTTCAGATTATTTGCTGTCTTGGGGAGGGTGGAAGGAGGGGAGAGAGGGAGAAAAATTTGAAACTAGAAATCTTACAAAAACAAATGTTGAAAACTATCTCTACATGTAACTGGAAAATAATAAAATACTTTTATGGAAAAAAAAATTTCATCATAGCCCATGTTCTGGTAAGAGGTAAAAATTTCCCAGATAAATGAAATGAAAATATTCAACAAAATAATGAACAAATTAGATTTGTATGATTTCCTATTTGAATTATGAAATTAAGTAAAGAAGACAGGGGCATTCAAAATCTTCACTGATCATTACATTTCAAAGGAACTTCTTAAGTCCACCCTCCCTAATAATGGCAAAGGAAAAAAAAAAGTTTACAGCAAAAAAAGTTAAATTTTAATCCATATATAATGGACCAAAAATTTCATCTCACGTGAAAAAACATTATTTCTTAATAGATTTTCTGAATGCCTTGGAATCATATTTATCTGCCCAGAATTCTACCAGACACGTGCCAGGTTCAAGATGAAGAGAAGCAACAGCTGTTGACTGGGAATAGAGGTGAAAAAGACTATACAAGGAAATAAACACTCCCATGTATTAAAAGGCGTAGTGAAAGCCATTCTTTCACTAGGTTCAAGTCTTTCTTGACACATGTTTCAAGTGACACAATGTCTGTTTGGACCTGAGCAAAGGAATTGATCTCTCAGTGCCCTAGGCAACTATCTTAAGACTGTAAAGTTGCAGAGCAGGAGACCATCGGCATCGGAAGAGAGCTTCCTCACCAAGAGTTACAGATCCCAGTGAAACATCACATTAAGAAACAAAAAAATAAACAAAACATTCAAGTTTGAGAACAGTAGAGCGTTTTTCTTCCAAGTCTTAAGAGAAGACATCACAAACACAATGAAATGAGGGTAAAATCAAGTCAAGTAAAATGATAGCTTCCATGGGATTGTTGGCAGGGTCCTTGGTTTAAACAGCCCTCTGGTGTCTGGGAAAAATTCAGCATCTCCCTAAGAGTAAGAGGCTCAGTGAACAAGTCAAATGCCCACCCTATCCATTAAGGAAAAAATCCATGCAGCACATTAATTTGACCAGGTGACAACTTCATTTAGGAAGTCAAGTTCAATGAACAAATTCTACCACCATTCAACTGCTCATCAGATTCCAGCCTGTTCCACACCTGGTTCTTTCGGTAGTCCTGTTGTGAATGCCTCAACACCCTGTAGCACAGTCGGCAGATGTGTCGGAAGGGAGCATGCCGCTGGTCCCCCAGCTCCTCCAAACGGAGCATCGGTCCATCTCCACAGTCTGTAAATGGGGCCTGCAGCAGCTTGAAAATCTGTAAGGTGTTTTAGCAAGTGAAGATGGAAAAGAGTACCGTCATCATCTTTGATAGGCCACGCTTTTCATTTGTTTCTAAATGCCCCAAAGAAGACACCAGGGCTTGGTGAGTCAAAAGCAGCTGGGTACCTACTGAGTATAATATATTCTGCATTCAGTAGCTAGATCATAAATATTTCACTTGTGCATTCATTCAACAAATACCTATTCAACTTGTTGACTGACTGTGAAAAGAGGGGTTTTAGGTCTCAAATGAGCAAACATTTATTGTGAGTGAAGGACTTAGTTAAGCACATGGGAAAGGGCAACATTAAAAAGGCATGCATGGTCTCTATCTTTACCAAGTTAATAATGCAAAGGGTACAATATCATGGACTTTAGTTTCCCAATATCCCATTTACTGCTACTAAGTGTAAGAAATCAACATTTCCTAAAAGATACTATTCCTCTTTAAGGACCTCCTAAAATCATCACCACAGCAACCCATCAGTTCCCAGCCTAACCAACTGAAGCATAACTGAGCAAAAATGAATTTATAATGGTGGGATATTTTGTGGGCTGGGGGTTGTGAGGGGGGAACAAGAGGAAGGGAGATTCATGAAGGGTTTGTGAGGAAAAAGATGTGGAACTGAATAGCTAACCTTCTATTTGTTATGAATCTACTGATTCACTATTTAAATTTATTGGGAAATCTTAGTCCCAGGACTTATTTACCCTGAGGCCTGAACAAGCCTCTTATGGGGGAATCATACAAGGAACTCTAGGAAGGATGACTTCCATTCATTCTTTCAAACTTTCCCATGTCATGGAGCCCAGCTGACCTGCTTGAGAATATTCTGTTCTCTCATCAGTTTCTGACGTTCTCTGTTAGGTTTGGAGAATACTACTTCAAGCACATCTTGACCTGAATTAGTTCCACCAGTGACAAAGTAAACTAGATCTTCAAGCAGCTTGGTCACAGATCTAGAGAAGAAACCAGAATCGCACAATCTCAGAATTGGAAAGAACCTGAAAAGACATTTAGTCAAACCCTTATCTGAGCTCTGATGAGTGGTAATCCAGACTCTGACCACAGGCCTCCAAGGAAAGAGAACCCATCACAGCCTCCAAGGGAGCCCTCCTTATTTGTGCAAAGCTCTAAGGGTTAGGTCTTCCTTGACGTTAAGCCTCAATCCTTCTCTCTGACATTTCCAACCACTCCTCTTAATTCTGTCCTCTGGGGCCAAGAAGAACAAGCTAAGACTTCTCTGACACAATTGATGTACTGAAAAGCTTTAGTCCATGTGGCCCTTTCGTTTTGCCAGACTATAACTTCCTCCGGGAAGCCAAAGACAATTATAAGTACTTCAAATACTTGAGGAGTATCTGAAATAGCTTCTCCCTCCCTCCGCCCCCCCAAGTCTTCTCCAGGCTAAACATTCCTAGTTTTTTTGGTTGCTAGACACCTTCAATGGCAAATATATTACACACTGAAACCAGAAAGCCTTAAAGAAGAACAGGCTCAAATAGGAAGTTATATGTGTTGGGATGTCAGTGCATCTATATCTATTCTACCAATGACAAAGTAAAGAGTTTAGAGTCAGTTCTTTATTATGCACATGTGGATTATCTGATTGGCAAATTATGGATGATAAAATGTTAATTTCTTCTTAGTACAGTTTAGTAACCAAGCTCCTAACTGAATAAATCTTCCCCAAATTAGAAGTTCCAGAACTGAAGGGGGGAAACAACAAACAAAACAAAAAACCAGGAATTATAGATTTAGAACTAAAAGGGACGTCAGAAGACACTTAAGAACGACTGCCTCATTGTTCAAACGGAGGAATACAAACACAGGTCCTCTGGTTCCAAATCCACCTTCAATTCTACTCTGCTACCTTTTTTTTTTTTTTTTTTTTTTTTTTGCAGGGCAATGGGGTTTAAGTGACTTTCCCAGGGTCACACAGCTAGTAAGTGTCTGAGGCTGGGTTTGAACTCAGGTCCTCCTGAATCCAAGGCTAGTGCCTTATCCATTGCGCCACCTAGCTGCCCCCTACTCTGCTACCTTTTATTACTGAAAGCTAACAGGTGAAATCACCACTGATTTTAACGATTCGAAGGATCTGGTGAGAAAGTCAGTGCACAGGTCTATTTGGAATGGGGAAAAGTCTCACCTCCCTTTACAAGTGCTTGCAAGATTCCAAGGTGGCTCATGAGAAGAGGTCACAAGTACACTATGAATGGCATATTCTAGCCCGCTATAAAGGCAAGTGATTGTACACTCTGGAAAAGAGAAAATGCATCCCTTCACTTTCTGATCCCTTTACCTTCTTTCATTCTGTGTAATAGTCCCCTTTTCCAGCTTGCCAGCAATGGATCCCAAAACCTTGCTTGCATCATTGGCAAAGTCCAAATCCCGAACTTCAGCGGGAGACACCGGAACTATGGCAAAAGCTTCCTTGTCTTCCTTCACGGGAGATGTGCCAATCTAAAAAATTCATGAAAATCCAAGAAACAAAAGGGTTAAGAGGCCAGGCAGTGGAATTTCTATTGCTTTCACTATATAAGGTAATGAAAATGGCAAAATTTTTCATGGTGCCTTATATTTAAATATCAATTGGAAATTTAATAGTCTTCAAGTTTATAAGCCAAAACACTATTTATTAGCAGCCAAAACTGTTCTTAAGACAGGCATGAAAATCCAGGTAATTGCATAAGCTTAAAGACCAGAAGCTAAACTAAATGGTCTCATTATTTCTACTGCTCCGAGCTTGCTTCACTTCAGTTCTCTCTGCAGAGAATTCTTTGGGAGAACTCTAGTTTGGCCACGTTCAAGTTGGTCATGAATCAACACAACTTGACAGGTTGGTATGTTTCCCTTCTGGATACAATGAAACCCTTTCATTGGGGATCAACTAAAGGCCCAAAGTCAGCAGCCAAGTTCCCAGACTCACTTTAAGCATCACCGGTTTTTCTTCTTCCTTGTCAATGGGGATGTTCGTGCTGTGAACCCAGGTATTAGTACACAGGTGTCTGAGCCTGACGTAGGAGTTCCTAAAGGAAAACAAGAATTCATCTAGGGCATTTTAGGTCATTTTCTGTAATCACCTTGTTTCAAAATATTCCCACTTTCCCCTCCCCAAAAGTAAATGTACACAAGATAATTAGTGGGTATGGGGTTTTTTGTTTGTTTGGTTGGTTTTTGGTTGTTACTGTTATTGTCATTGTTGTTTTTGCCATATACACAGCAATGCATATTTTTTTAAGTACCTAGTAGCATTAAGTGCTAGTGGGTACTCAATACCTATCAATTTCTGATAATGTTTAAATTTCTTGGTCCTGGCTAATGATCTTTTCAAATTCTCAGACGTGGCATATTACAGTGGTCATAACCACGACAGGTATCCTAGCATCAACTTCTTAAATTTTGGGGCCTTTTTTATGCACAACACTGTACCCCCCCCCAAATTAAACTATTTATTGAGTGCTTGATATGTTAAGCACAAGGTTGAATGCAGGGTACTGAAATATTAAAGGAATAGTCTCTACCTTTAAGGAGTTTGTGAGTTAACTTGACTAATACGCTGTTGTAACAATAAATAATACAAGATAATAGTAAGAGTCTGTTATCCAAGGAAATTTTTAAAAATATGTAAATGGATCAGTGATCTTATTGATTCAGGAATGAGGCAAATTCCAAGACAGCCATGCCTGCCCAGTCTGGATGAGTCTTACATATTCTGAAACTTAGTGACCTTTCTCATCATGAAGGTACCAGTGTAAGCACTAAAGCCATCCCTTGTTCTTGCCATGGGGCCAATCTTTAACTTCTCATTGTTATAAAATTACTTATATAGAAAATTCCTTGATGACATTCTTTACTCCCATTTTTTGGGTAATGTCTTATTGCTTATATGTCGCAGCCTGCTCACACCCCCCGTGAATCCTTCCTCTATGCAATATTCATATTTAGTCTTTGGAACAGGGGTATTGTGGGTCTCATTTCTATAGCACAACACTAGAGGAATGAAAAAAATGGTTCTTTGCTTTCATGGGAGGCTGCTTAGGGTCAGTAAAAGTATTTGGCAATTCTCTGAAAGTGTACAGTTGACTCTCCTCCTCCCTTTGGATTCTGGTTCCACATAATTATTCATATTTACTGTCTGTCTCAGATATACATAGTATTGGACAAGCCCTATTAAGTGTCTGCTTAGATACATGTTGAAATATGGGCGACAGCCATTCCTCATTTACTTGATCTTCTCCTATGTGAATGGACACATCCACAAACACAGAGGTGCTAAATAACCACATGTCACATGAATTCAGCAAAGAGGGTGAAAAATGAGGACCAAAGATTTTAGGAAGACCTCATAGGGGAGATGGAAATGGAGCTGGGCTTTGAAGGGTGGGTTGAATCTGGATAAGTGAAGGCATCCAGGAAAGAAGAATACCACCTGCAGTGTTATTACACAGTAGAGAGATGTGGTGAGGCTTCTTTAACACCCCATTCACAAATCTTCCCTTTCTTTGCAGAAATATGGAACTCTGGGCATAGAACACTGCATATAATGGCCAACTTTTCTGATATGTTGAAGTGGCTTTTTTCTTTTTTTCTTTCAGGGAAGGCTTTCTAAGAGGGAAAGGGTGAGGGGATATGCTAGGAAAATAGTAATAGACAAAATATGTCAATGAAAATTTAATTTAAAAAGAATATTACCCATCATAAATTAAGGAAAAGGTTAGGAAGGGGAGGTTAATGCTCAGTATCCAATTTTATATCTCACAATATGAAACAAATCAATATTTAGGTGTTATAAAAAACTATATATTCAACTGCATGTTGCCAATGATAATTTGCATGTAATCTGCCCCAACCTCTCACTGTACAGACCCATATTTTCAAAAGCCTATTGGACATCTCAATGTGAATGTACCACAAGGACCTCAAACTCATCACATCCAAAATAAAACACTATTCCCTTTCTCTCCTCTCCCAACCGACTCCTTCTGCTTTCCCTATTTTAAAATGTAATTCAGTTTTTAAAATTCTCCCAGTCACCCCAAGATCTTAGCACCATCTTCATCTGCCCTCATTCCTCAGAGCCTTTATCAAATCAGCTTCCAGGTTTTGTTGATGTCCCCCCAACACACTCTCTCTCATTAGTCTCTTCTTTCCCATTCCTGCTACCAACACCATTGATCAAGTACTCATCACCTCTGAACTGGACCAGAGCAATGCCCTCCTAACCAATCCCTGCCCACCTCCAGTCTCTCCTCCATCTTACTGATGAATGAGTCTTCCTAATGCACAGATCTGATCACATTCTACCTCTATTTAAAAAGTTCCTGCAGTTCCCAACTGCCTGTGCCAAATAAACAGCCTGACATCCAGGGCCCTTCTGCACTCTTATTTCAACATCTCCTTTCAGCTTTATCCCTCACCTCTTTCCACAAAACAGTCTATGCTCCAGACACACTGGTGGAAGAGTTTTTCATTCTGGGCCTATATTCATTCCACTACTGATGCCTGAACCACTTGCTTCCAACCATGCCAAACTACTGAGGGTCTATCCATTTTTGAGGGTCCACATGAAATGCCACATCCTCCAGGAAGCCTTCTGGATTTCCCTTGTTTGTCAAAAGTGATTGCTCCCAGGGGCAGCTGGGTGGCGCAGTGGATGGAGCGCCAGCCCTGGAGTCAGGAGGACCTGAGTTCAGATCCGGCCTCATACACTTAACACTTACTGGCTGTGTGGCCCTGGGCAAGTCACTTGACCCTGGTTGCCTCACCAAAAAAAAAAAAAAAGTGATTGCTCCCTCCTTGGAATTCTCTTATCACTTTGCACATGGATCACTGTCAGACATCACCGCTAGACTGTCAACTTCTCGAGGGTGGGTACTTAACTTTGCATCTCCTTCGGAGCATAAGTACTTTTGTTCTGCACATAGCCAGCACTTCCTAAACCTTTACTGAATGAATGTTTGAAAAAAAAAAAAAAGCAGAGCCCTACTTAACATGCCACATTCCTCCAAAAGCACAACAAAATTAAAATTTTATAAAATAACCGGAATATTCATTAGCACTCTTGCAGCAATCCACTGGGCCATCCACCATTTCCAATACATTCCAACAATTTTTCCTTCCTATTATTTCTTCATTCGGTCAGCAGCATCCAATCAGGAAAGGGAAATGAAGGGGTGAGTAAAGCCACAAATACTAAGAAGGAATTATGTTTAGGTGTTTCCCTGGCCATGGCACCTCAAAACTAGACCCTTTAGACTCTTACTTGATCACATGTTTAAAGTCTGATTACTGAACAATTATTTGGTGGTGGAGAGGATAGAGTTCTGGATTTGTAATCAGAGTTAGCTCTGCCATGATTTCCTATTTGGCCTCAGGAAAGTGACTTCTTCTGGCTAGGACTTGGTTTCCCCATCTGTAAAAGAAGGCAGTTGTGGTAGGAAACTACTAATGTCCCCTCTGGCTCTAAATCTATGGCCCCCTTTTCCCAAAGGACACAGGGTTCCAGACCTCGACTACTCCAAACGCTGGCTAGTTAATGCAGTTCTGGCCTTTCTCAGAAAAGCCTGGCTGTACGGTTTTTCTTTCTACAGAGGCTGGTGTAAGAGATGACAAAACATTGTAGCTGACAGAGCCCTGGAAGCGGACATGAGAGACTTGAGCCAAATCTTTAGTCATTTGATATTGATCAGATCACAACCTTCCTGTACCTCAGTTCCCTCATCTGTAAAAACAGAAATGATATTGTCTACCCAGCCTCCCTCAAAGGGCTGTTGAGAAAAGTCAAATGAGAGAGAATCAACACGGAAGCAGTATGCAAATGTAAAAGTGCTGTGCCAGCTGACAGTACAGGGGCCTCACTACTATGTCAGGTTCCAAGCACGGACTGACCCCGTATGGGGAGCGTTTTTCTGTCATACCTCGGAACAAGGCTATCGCCCCCTCGCAAAGTGGTGGGATCTAGCTCAAAGATGGAGGAGATATCATTTCCTTCAGGCACAGAGACCAGGGAGTATGCCATCTTTTCTTGGGCATTTCGTAGCCTGCTTCTTGATGCGTCCTGATCAGAGTCCATCTGAGGAAGAAAATTTATCAGAAAGTCAGAAAAGTGGTTTTTGGCAAATGTCATAAGTACTAAGATCATCTTCTAAGCCGCAGGTCCCAAGAAGAATGATTCTGAATGCCAGGAGCTGGCAGAAACTACACCTCTGTTTCAAAAAGGTCATAAAAGTTGACAATTAGCACTTTGGCCAAAAAAAAAAAAATTATGCAACCTGCCTCCCACTGTAATGCCTTTTAAATCAGCCTCAGGGAACAGTCCTGGTCTTCCATGAAAATAGTTCCACTGGTGATAAAAAGGAATTCAGGTCCCTTAAAGAGACCAGCCAGAAATCTAAAAGCATCTACGAGATCCAATTTATCTGAAAATTTTGCTCTGGTGGTCCACATTGATTCTATTAAGGGAACAATCCACTTTTCAAGGAAGAAATAGCCGATTTAAAGCCAAGAACAACTCCAGTGTGTTTAGGACAAATGTTTTTTCGAGAAAATTCAGATCCTAGCTCATCCACTCACTATGCATGTTACTTGGGGCACATAATTTATTAACCTTTCTAGGCTTGAGTTATTTCATCTGCAAGATGAGGGGGTTGAATTCAATGGCTTCTAAGATGGCATTCTATGTACTGGTCAACAGTTTAGGTTGTGAAATTAGATGGGCCCAGGTCATTCATCCAGAATCAAACAGGAAAGTGTGTTTGAAAGAGCTTCTTAAGGGTAAAATTGCCCTGTATTAAAACATAAGAAACCCGAGTTAGCAAGAAGCCCAAAGTTTCTGAGAACAAGGGCCATTAAACAACCTGGGTTTTCCAGAGAGATTATAAAATCTCCTCTTAAGGAAGTCTTTCAAAAATAGGTCAGATGCCCATCTGCCTGAGTTATTTTGAATTGTAAAGCAAATCCTGACAAGAGGCTAGGTTTTTCAAGGTCCTTTTTATCCCTGTGATTCTATACAGGCTTTATTTATGCCAGTGAGGCATAAGCAAAATGCCTTAACAGTCGGCAGAGCTTCAGATATTTGGTGACAAACTCCAACTAGGAATAGCAGGTTTTCCAGTTTCTCTAGCCCGTTCGTCTCAGACAGAACCTTTGTCCTCCAACAGCAAAGAAAACTGCAAAACTTAAGGAAGAGACAAGTTAAAGATCTTCACAGCAAAAGGGAGAGAGGAGACAGATTTCTCCTTTGAGGTTCAATCCCTTTTGGCATAGGCTCCTCAAGGTTTGCCTCTTTCATTAATAATCTCTTGTAAGTGGAGGAAGCTAAGTGGCATAGTGGATAAAGCACTGGCCGTGGATTCAGGAGGACCTGAGTTCAAATCCGAAATCAGACACTTGACACTCACTAGCTCTGTGACCCCGGGCAAGTCACTTAACCCCCATTGTCCCACAATCCCCCACCCCCCCAAAAAACCAATAATCTCTTGTGTTTTCCTTCCATCTCCCCCTGAAATACATTCAGTATGCCAAATTTGCCACTTCTTTCCCCTTCTCATTTTCTCCCTCATACCTTTAACAGCCAACTGAACTGAACCCCAGTTGGCCCACATGGTGATAACTATACACAGTCCAGGGCCCACAACACAGCACGAAAATCTCAGTCGGGCAGGACCGATCCCGACTGGATAGAGTCTGTTATACCTCAAATAACCTGCAAAGCATTCCACAATCCCTTCAGATCTAAACTCTGCAATGGCCACTAAACAGAGGAACATGTCCAAGCTGTGGCCTGGTGACTAAAACTTCAGAGAAACATATGAGAAGGTCAAAGAGAACCTAAGGTTGCAAGAAGGCAGCTCTGTCCAGATCTGAGCGGCTCATAATTTCCTGACATCTTGGTCCGAGGTAAGGCTAACTGGATCACAGCCACTCGATGTGCAGGCTACTTTTGCCATCTAGTGGGCAAATAGCATAAATCAAGAGGGCCAAGCCTAAAATCTGAAAGCTTTCCCATTTCTCCTTTTTAAATGACTGCAAGGCACCACTGAATAGATAATGTCAACCACTGAGGGAAATACAATGAATACAACAAGGAAAAACTTACGGGGGAAAGTTAAGAGCAAAAGTAGAACAGAATGAAATAGTCTTAAACCTGTCATGTCCCAACTTTTCTACTCTTCTACTAATGGCACCAGAAAAGTGAGTGAAGTTTAAGTTAAGTGGGTTAAGTTGAGTATACTCCCAATACAGGTAACGTCCTGAGGCAGGCACAGGAATAGGTGAATCATGGTGGTGGCAGTGAGCTATACCTTTCTCATGTTATCCTTATCACACCAGAGTTATATTTGGCAGGGGGGGTGGGGGGGTTGTTCTATTTGCAGGGCAATGAGGATTAAGTGACTTGCCCAGGGTCACGCAGCTAGTAAGTGTCAAGTGTCTGAGGTCCGATTTGAACTCAGGTCCTTCTGAATCCAGGGCCGGTGCTTTATCCACTGTGCCACCTAGCTGCCCTCAGAGTTACAGTTTTGAGTAATGTCCAGAGTAATGAAACCGTGGGCTCTGCATAACTATATCCACAATCGTTGTCATGGACAGCGCACCCTCACCCTAGCCCCATCAAGAAGTTCTCAGTTACTAATGGTAGGTTTTCTTCTTCAGATCAGCTACGCCTATAATTCTAACCCCAGCTAAGGCTGAAATAACTTGCAGATACAAACATAAAACCAGTTAGTAATATTTTATTAAGAGATTATTTATAGAGAATGGGCAAACGTCAAGATTTTCAAAAAGAGGAATTAAGTGTATTTTGGAAACTAGAGACCAGTAAGCCTGATATTTGATCCCAGAATAATTCTAAAAATAAATCATTAAACATACTTGACAATCACAGAAGGGAAATAGGTGATCACTAGGAACCAGCATAAAACTATCACAACGTTGTCTACACTTATTTGGAAAAGTAGTACATACATTTGTGAGACTTTATTCGGTCTACTTAAGTATATTTGATCATTTATTAGACTGACCCACGCTGCAAAATTTTTTGGACCTTAAAGATCATATTACTAACACTTTGCGCAAAAAATGCATCCACGGACCTTTGAACCAATAACCTGCCCCCCCCCTTAATCCACCTTAGGGGGTCTACAGTACACAGGTTAGAAATCATCAATAAAATAAGAAGATCTAGGGATATTAGTTAGCTACAAGCTGAATGAATAAACAATGAGTCACAGGTGTGTGTCTTTTTTATAAAAAGGCAATGGAAATGGTCTTTTTTTATGGAAATACAATGCTCAGATCAAGAGAGTTGATAGTCCTACTATATGCTGTCCTGATCATACCACATCTAGAATAGTATTTTTAGCTCTAAGAACCAACATTTAGGAAAGGTGATGACAGGCAAAAGAACATGCCCAGGAGGATAACTGGGATGGTGAGAGGTTTGCAAACTGCACCATATAAATAATGGTTGAAATGACTGGAGTATTCAATATAGATTGAAAAAAGCTTAGGAAGGGTTGTCATATGAAGGAGGCAGTAAATGATATGTGTAGCTACACACGGCAGAATTGGGACGGGTGCTTGAGAGACTCAAGGTGCAGAATTTAGTTCAACCATATAAAGGACAGTGTTGTAACAATTCGAGCAATCTAACGATGGAACAAGCTAACATACAGAGTAGTAAGCTCTTTAAGCTTTGAAAATGTGCAAACCAAGGACGATTAATGGTTAAAGGGGTTTTCTACCATGGGGAGGACTTGAATGATCTCCAAATACCATCCAGGGCTGAGAATCTACAATTCTATCAAGACATACATAGTAAGGCAAATGTGTTGCAATTGGAAAATGCTTTCTGAATGTCAATTTTGGGTTGTCTACACTGACCTCTCCCATTATTGTAGATGTTCAAACATGGCTATTTCCAAAGTGCTGCTGGATAACATTATTTGCCACCATCCTCATCCTAGTTTGGAAGGAAGTGCCAGTAAAGCATAAATCTGGTAGATCCTATCATGCTGGAAAGACTCAAGTATGATCCCTGTGACAGATGGAATCTGCTGTCCAAGGTTCGGTCTCACTAAGTAACAAGAGTTCCATCATTAGTACAATGGTCATTAGGTGATAAATTATTGGCCAACAGCAAGCCATTTAATGTTGAATTTTTTTTTAAATGGCAGTCCTATGAAACTCCTTCCATTATGGCAGTGATGGTCATAGATTTGCAGAAAGTGAGGAAGAAGCTGCTAAGAATGGAATAATTTTTAGGCCATCTATAAACTTTAACTTAATCATAAGCATGCTAAATGTAAAAAAAAAAATTTGTTGAGTGACAAGTGGACTGGCATACAATAGGAAAAAAAAATGAACCACACCAATATTCATATTCTCACAATAAATTAAATAAGAAGACAAAAAGGTGTTTCCTTTAATAGAAGAATGGCTTACGGTACTTTGGAGAAGCAAATGAAGGTAAATGGCATTTTATTATATTCTAAGTACAAAAGCAACAAGAGACATCATTTCTTTGTCATCCCATCTTACCAGTACTCATTATGAACATAAGCAAAAAAACACTATGAAAAAACTGAAGCTTATATACCGACTCTGTAAAAGTGGCTGAAGAGACAGAGGAACATTCTATGAAGAACATCCTATGAAGAATGTGGCAATATCTTTCACTTCAAAGAAACATACATCTTGATGATCAGTGACTTCAATGTAAAGGAGGCCACAATAAATGAGGGTGAAAAGTATGTTGGAAAACGTGACTCATGTTTGAGAACTTAAGAGTCTAAAGGCTTGTGCACTGTTCAGAATCCTCATACCCCACCCACTTTCTCTAGATATGTGTGTATGTATGTGTGTGTGTGTATAGATATGTACGAGTGTATACACACACGTATATATATGTATATAAATATATATATATATAAAGAGATATTCTGCCAAAACATGAATGTCAAGCACTGGATATGCCAAACACTAGAAGTAACAAAGAAACTGATTCAGTCTTCATAAGCAATAAACAACTGATCAATGATGTGAAAATCATAGCAGAATCTGCTGTTCATTTGTAATTAGTCGGTCAGTTAGACCAAATCTCAGAATCTTTATAAAAATACTGTGAGCAATTGCAACAGTTTTAACCTGACCTATTCAAACAATGCATCCATGTTTAAAAAATAGAAAATGGAATAAGACAGATATTGACCCTGATTATCATGTGGCTGATGAGAAGATGGCTAGAAAGTTAAGGGAAGTCTGATTGGAGCAGTGCCCGAATGCAGTAGGTAATTTGACTCAATCATGACCCTAAGTGGTAGTTAAGGGAGGGGGAAGAAAGAGTTAAGTTCTCCAGGGCATGGTTTATAGTCAGATGTCAAGGAATCTCTCATGCAGATGGAAGGAGAATGAAGTGAAGCATGGCTGTAGCCAGATACAGAGCGGGACATGAACCAATCAGAACAGTGGGGTCTCAGAGTCACACTTATTAAGGTCAAAAGATGAAATCTTCCAGGGCATGGCTCCTAATCCAGAGCAAAGTCATTGGCTAGGAGATGGCCAGGAAGTGAAGCATAAATGGAGTCAGACCTAGATGTAATGAGAGTAAATTGAATTCTCTTAAATGAGATCTATGATTACTCAGAACAGCTTCACCATCAACTCGTGAAAAGCGAGGTGGATTTAAAAATGCCTATTGTCCAAATGCTGACATGTAGATGGATGGTCAGTATGTGGAGTCATTACAGATCAGTCCATCTGCCTGAGAGGGGTACAGCAGATGGACAATGATGGACAATAAGATGGGTTATATTAGAATGAGTTGAACTGAATTTGGGAAGCTGGGTGATGCTTTTAATGATCCTAAACATGTCCCCCAAACCAATTTTTTTTAACTCAAATGTTCCAGCAGCAATGCTGCATGATTATGAATTATGAAATATTTTGCTCTCCAAACAATAAGAGTTGTAGACAACCCAAAGCATAATGAGAGACACATGGCAGGTGCATGTAAAAGGCAGCGAGTGTATTTGTAATTGTGGCCACTGTACAAGAAGCAGTATAAAGGAGATCATAAAGGAAATGATGACTGGAAAAGTTGGTGGGCCAGTCACATCGAAAATGAATTAGGACAGATGGGTATCACTAGTACTGTCCTGGTTATCTTCTAAGTAGATAAAGACCTAGAAGAAAACCTTCAGCATACTAGGTAGATCTTCTCTGTAGGAACCACAGAAGTACATGAAAAGGATACCACAAAACAAGAAGAGAAGGCATGGGGGAATGGGAGGTGGGTTAGATCTCCACTGATAAAGGGAGCACTTACAACACTGAGTTCACAGATCCAGTAAAATATGATATAGTGGGATATTACTGTGGGAATTCCTTTCATTTAAGAGTCTGGCTATATGACCACTGAGGTCCCTTAAATTCCATGATTCCAGGAAGTAATAAAGTAGCCATAAAGTGCTATAGAAATAAAAGCTATTACTATTTTCTAAGAAACCCTAAAAATTTTTTATCACCGTTTCCCATGCTACTAGACTAATTATAAAGTAGACACAACTTGTCCAAATAATGTTTTTCCCCTCTTTCTCAAAGCTATGAGGACCAAAATCCAATTTCCTTAGACCCCTCCCAAGAAAAAGGCTTCACACACTTTATCACTTAATATTTTCCAGTGTCCCTTTTCTAATCCTTCTTAGCAAACAACACATACCTATTTGAAGTACACATTTCTAAACACCATCATTAACTGGAAATATAATCTATACTAGAGACATACCATCAATTTGCAATAACATGCCTAAACCAAAACAAAGAACAAGGATAGTTACCCATTTCTGGCCAACAGAGGACATACTCTTAAAACTCTAGGATGTCAGATCGACTATCAGGTATGCAATGTCTAACAGGACAACTTCACAGACAAAATGACACTAATGACAATATCTCGTGTTCTTTCCGAGAAAACTGAATGAAATCAGAACCAGTGGTACACATTGGCATATCACTACTCTACTCTGCCTCCCTTTCCTTCTCTAGATAATAAGGACATTGGATTCACACTATAGAACATATGGTGAATCTTTTCTAGAAAACCTGATGACTTTTCCACTCTAGGAGAGAGGTAATAAGACACCTTGATTAACCAGATGGAAAGAAAATCATGAGCAATGATGTTCTATAGGAGTTGGCCTTTTAAAGGATACTGAGGCCACCCGGGGGCCAGCCAATCCAAACTACCCCTTTCATTCGAGTCCAGACTCAGAGCCTACAGATACAGAAAACCTAGTTCGGTTCCAGGGCCTATGGTCATGCCCTCCTAGATGAAGACAAGAAGTGGCTCTTGCCCATACTTACTGAGGATTGAAACTCCAGGCATTCTTCCTCATAGTCAGGGTCTACCTGATGAAAAAGAATCATTAGGAAGTTTAAAAATCCATCATTTTCTCAGGCTCATGGTCCCACTTTTACAAGGCTTCAATGCCTGCAAACAATGTTAGAAAAACGAGGAGCCTCTTTCTTCCCTTCCACAAAACCAGCATGCCACAACTACAACACACACAAGATACACAAGCACGACACACACATTACAAGTGACCTCTTGCCAAGTAGTTGGCTCTCAGGTCCGGACAGAAGGAATGCAACTGAATGACTATCAAAGCGATAGTCTGGCTCAGATAAAAGTCTGATAGAAATCAATTCAAATCTGCTGAAAGTAATTCTAAGAAATCCTTTTTACTAGAATTTAAGAAATAATACCTTCCAGCAAGAGCTATCTTTATCCTAGTACCAGAGAGGTAAGGTAACACTTATCTCGGCAAACCATTGTAATCAAAATTCTACACAGCCAGTTAGTAATTCCTTAGAGTCATATTTGAAATTTCAAAGTAGGCTTTTTATCCTCAGCTCTTAAATATTTGTTGAAAGAGCAAAAAAAAAAATCTTGGAATAAATCACTCAAGTATCAGATCTCCCAAAGAGCTTGGGGCTTTTAAGCTCTGCCTTTTTCATGTCAATAGGAGCAGAATGCTGATTCACCCACTTATCAATAACCTTGAAGATCCATGATAAATAACACCAATGCACAAGACAACAGAAGTTTTCTGACATACTTCATGGAGCTACTATGAATAGGTCTCAACATCTGCCACACTGCAGGAAGTCTCCTTAATTTAACATGTAAATTAAGAAGCAAATTCCTTCTGTCCTTCACTATTAAATCTTGCCTTTAAAACTCTTGACAAGTATTTGGGATGAAGTTATTTTCCTTAAATTTGATTTTTACTTTAATAAAAGAGATTGTGCCCATCTCTGTCCTCTCAATGCACCAAATGATCAGGTTTCTTTATTTGAAACTAAAAAAGATTTAGAAGATACTTTCAGATTTTTTTTTACAGATTTTACCAAAATTATACTTGCTTTCATAACCTAATACATATTTATAAATTTTCTACTCCTTTCCATTTCTGGCATATTCACGTCATGTATCTACCTAGAAATCAACTCACAATTATCCCCAAATCATGGCATGAAATATGATTGGATTTGACAAAATGGACAAATGAAATCCACTGCTAATCCTAAAATGTCATTTGAAGGCTAGTTTCTAAACTTCTTTTTCATCAAATTTTAATCAAGGTACCAACACCTAAACAAAATGGGAGGATTTTTACTACCTTCCTTGCTATGTCTTCCAGTAGAGGTATTAATAAGCACTCATAGGAAGTAGTTAAGGAGGAAAAGTAAGGGGGTAGTTCACAAGTCAGATAGCATGGAACAATATTGAGTTGACTGTATTGTCTGTAGGATGATAGCGAGGTGAGAGAACAAATGGAGATAAACCAAGGACTGTGGTTGCACCTTACCTCTGCTGCTAAGTAATGCCCAGTAGCAAGATGTTTGAATCGAAAGAGACTATTCCAGTATCCTGCTCCACCACGGCATGGGTCATGCTGAACCACCTGGCAAGAGGAGTGGGATGCCATGTTAAAAGAAAATGTAATACACTTATAAAAGAACAGCCAATTTGACATATTTAAATGGACAGGAAGACTGGCTAGATAAATGATCATCTTTCAACAAGCCTTTTGTAAATCCAAATTTATGGAAAGAGTTAAATAATGTTTCTTCAGGGTACAAGTCGAATCTACTGGTTATCAGAATGAAATTAGTACAAAATTCCTTAATTATTCACGGAAAGATTAGCGTGACTTTCCTGGGATTAAAAAAAACAACAACGGATTTTGGAATTCATCAGCATGCATAAGGAGATCTACAAGTTAATTATGTATCAAAATATTAGTTGACACATATGTGGTTTTCTGGAGACTGAAGAATCTAGATAATTCACTATATAATAAACATGGTGTCTTTTCACCTTTTTAAATTTCAGAATACACATAGAGTCAACAGAGATTTTGAAAAGGTCTCTGAATTTCCAGAAGTAACAAGGCACAATATCACTTCAGAGGCTCGATATTTCTGTGGTGCATTTAGGAAAAATGAATTGGCCCTAGATTTTCCAATAATGAAGAACAATCAGATAGCTCTTAGGACGTAAGAGTAGAAGTTCCTGTAAATTGGGTCAATATATGACAGCTAATCAAACCGATAATTCAAAATCCAACAAAAATCAAGTGAATATGTAGTATTTGCAAGGAATTGGCACTAGGCTCTGAGGATAAATCCTATTAGAGACTATTTATTATAAAAAACATTCTAAGTAGCCTTCTAAGTTGATATGTACAAAATGAGTGATTTTTAAAAAATAATCAGGGGGGCAGGCCAGCTTGGTGGCTCAGTGGATAAAGCACTGGCCCCAGATTCAGGAAGACCTGAGTTCAAATCCAGCCTCAGACACTTGACACTTAATAGCTGTGTGACTCTGGGCAAGTCATTTAGCTCTCACTGCCCTGGAAAAAATGATCAGAAACAATGCCATACCACCATAATATTACTTTAAAAGTTAGTACCCATATTATTTCTTAAATATGGCAACCACAAGGTATTCTGACTGATTACAACCAAATTCATTCCAACTTGAACTATGAATCTCAAACTTCCTTTTTTCTCTTATGTGGCAAAAGGAAAAATTAGATTCAGTTCCTATCATGGAAAATATTAAGTATGTCTATAGACTGGCAAATAAATATTGACTCAGAATAAAACAATACTTGAGTTCAAACCCGACTTTAGACATTCACTAGCGGAGTGACCATAGGAAAATCATTTAATTTTTGCCTACCTCATTTGTAAAATGGTGACAATGTTAGCTCTTTCCTCACAGGATTGTTGTGAGTATCAAATGAGATAATTGTGAACTGCATTGCAAATCTAAGTAGTGCCATATAAATGCTATCCATCTATTATTATTATTATTATTATTATTTTGCTATAGTAATGTCAATAGCAGAAAAGAATAGAGAGACAGAGATGAAGGCTTACAGAGAAAAGCACTCAGAGAAAAAAGGCATTCATCCAAGGGGTGAATAAATAAAATTATGGCATATGAATGAATCTGATGGAACACTGTTGTATTATAAGAAACACAAAGATGAAGAAATCAGAGAAACATGGGAGCATGCAGAATCAGAACGAGGAAAAGTATCACATACAATGAAAGACTGCAATAATACAAGGGGAAAAATACAATAAAAGGTGGGTCAACTCAGATCAACTGCAATGCCTAAAGTCAACCAACCAACCAAATATGTGCCAACCACTATGGCATGTACTGGATATACAAATATAAAAGTGAAATAATCTCTGCCTTCAAGGATCTTACATTCTATTCAGCAGAAACAGACGTGTTTGCTAGAACATGTCTCTAGTACATGTTCCCCTCTGGTCTCTCACGAGAGGTGGGAGCCTATAAAGGCTGAATACCGCATCTACTGTTGGACTCTAAGGTTTTCCTTAATTGTCTTTACCTCACTGGGGTGACGTAAGTGTAGGTATTAAAAAATTATTAATATGTGAGATAAATTACACTAAAATATAAAATAAATAATTAATATGTTAAATAATACACGAAATAAAACTTTCTTGAGGAGAACGTGCAGAGATCTAAACTAAAGGAAGATTATTCTTAGAAATCCATGCCTTTGTTTCTCCCCCTTCTCCCGCTCTTTACTGCTTACCTCGACCTCCCACAGGGCTTTGGAACTGGTCGCAGAAGTGGCGGACTGCCTCCCAGTGGTCCTCAAGAAGACATGTTGTTTCTTTCGGTGCTCGTCACAGGTCAGAAACTTCTCTTGCTCAGCATGGAACAATCTGACCACATCACCCTAATGATGAACACGCACAGGATAAAGGGCTCTGACTCAGCTGATAGAAGATGATGAAAATACAGGCCAATACCATTAATTAGACAGCGTGAACCTACCCCTTTTAATATGTCATCTTTGTTATCGCTCCATTTCATGAAGAGGACGATTTTCCAGCTGGTGTTGCAGTTGACAGAATTGACCTGGAAAAGGAATGATGAGGTTGACACAGTGTTCGGTCAGGTAGGTCAACCCCTTTATCAAACTCATTAAGTCCTCATTACCGCACAGAAGATAAAACTGTGGCTGGGGGAAAACTCTGAAAAGTCAGCAAGGATCTAAATACCTGCAGAATTAAGGTGTGACTACACAGCTAACTAGGGCAATGCCATTCTGTGGGAAGGAGAGCAGCGTTCCAAGCAGAGGCCTAGCACTGCCATGCTTCTGCAGCCCTGATAAAGTCGACCCAGCTGCGGTTACTTATCTTCTAAACATCTCTTGTTAAAGGGAAGTGAACAGAACCAGAAGAATATTCTACACAGTAATAGCAATATTGTAAAGATGATCAATGATGAAAAACTTGGATACCATGATCAAGAAAATGACCAAAATAATCCAAAGGACCGGTGATGAAAAATGCTATCCGTCTCCAGAGAACTGATAAACTCTGAATGCAGAATGAAGAATAATTTTTTCACTTTATTTTTCTTGCCTTTTTGTGATTTTTTTTTTTTGCAACATGGATAATACGGAATTACGTTTTGCGTAACTTCACATGTATAATTAATATCCTATTGCTTGCCTTCTCAAGTATGGGGGAGAGGTGGGAAGGGAGGAGAGAATTTGGATCTCAAAATTTTAAAAAAAATGATAAATATATATATATAATTGGGAAATATTTAATGAGATAAATAAAAATATAATTAAAAAATAAAGCCATGAGCCCTGAAATCAATCAATCAATCAATCAATCAATCAATCTCACTTGCTATTGACCCTACCAAACATCTTGCTCACCAGCAGGAAAGAAAAGGAGAAAGGAATAAGTATTTCTATAGTGTCTCCTATGTACCAGGTACTGCGAGAAGAGCTTTTTTTTTAAAAAAAAAAAAACCACAAAAACAAATATTAGCTTGATTCACACAACAATCCTGAAGGTAGGTAGGTGCTATCGTTATCCCCATTTTACAGTTTAGGAAAACTGAGGCAAACAGAGATTAAGTGATCTGCTTAGGACCACCCAGCTAGTACAAGTGTCTGAGGGTGGATTTGAACTCAAGTCTTTCTGACTCCAGGTCCAGCATTCTATCCACTGTGTCACTCAGCTGCCTCCAGGAGAAGCCTGAGAACAAGAACTTTTTTCTATTCTGAGTGAATTAGGCTATATTTGACACCCCTGGGACTCAATTAACATATGGCTACTAAGAGGCCAACTTTCTTCCACCTAAGACTTAACTCTTTCAAACTCCCAACAAGAACGATTCTCTCACGCTCAGGTTTCTTGTCTGTCCAAGGAGGGCAATAATATCACCTACTTGGAAGGGCTGTTGGGAAGATCAAATGATATAGAAGCTAGAGAGCTGAATACAGAGTCATGAGTTCAAATCCAAGTACCCCTGACACTTATTAGCTGTGTGACCCTGGGCAAGACTCTCTGTGCCTCAGTTTCCTCATTTGTATAATGAGGTCAGACTCAGTTTCAGCAGCCTCTAATTTGTTCCAGCTCTTTTGTCAAGTGGATTGTAAACCTTAAAGTGCTCTCTATAAAAGCTACCTATTATCATTGCTGTGTAATTAAAGAGTATTACTATGTACTTAATTCCTGCACTTCAATCTCTTCCTTTGCAGAGTGAGAAAGTTGGGCGTGACCATCCCCGAGGTTGCTTCCAATGCTAACATTCTATGATCTCTGGTAAGTCTATATACTTCTTGCGAGATCACAGCTGAGTGTTTTGTTTTTATTTCTCTTACCTCATTGCAGCCTGGGTTGTCCACCAGCTGGTGACTGCTGGCATGTAGAGGCTGTCCGGCATTGACAGGATTCAGAACCACCTTGTCCCCAATGACAACCTGAAAAGAAGGCAGGTGTCCTCAGAAGGCTGGAGTTGAGGGGGGAGGCCTATTTCTTGGCTCCAAGATATAACTAGGTCTGAGTATACCCACAAACAAGCTTTTTATAACGTAGAGTTTGCAGAGAGTGGTACAAGGACCAAGATGGCCACTGGACAGTTTTGGCATATCCCACGAGTCAACATACTGAGAACCTTCCTACTCCAAACCTCCACTGAGGGAGGAAAGGGGTGGGGGTATTTAATGGAACAAAAGATATTTCTCTATATTAATTTCTGAGGTTCATGGAATATGAGGATCAGCTGAAAGAATTTGGGCTGGAGAAAGAGGCTTTAGTAGAGGGACAGGGAGGGGAAATGGTACTGTCTTTAAGTGTCTGAAGGGTCGGCATATTAGCCCTGTTCTTAGTTCCAAAGGGCAGCAGTAGGAGCAATGACTGAAAGCTGAAGACAGGAGAGTGTCCTAAGAAGGTTCCCTTCACCTGAGGTTTCCAAGCAGAGGACAAATGACCGCCATGCTATGTCGAAGGAGGATTTTCTCTTCAAGCACAGCTTGGACAAGACAGTGGCCATCCAGGTCCCTTCCATTTCTGAAATTCTAAGGCCATTCTAGGAGTTCCATCATTTCATGGATGGATTGCAGCAGATTCCAATACAAGTTGCTAAAGTTCACAGGACCATATATTTCAAGCTGAAAGGAACCTTAGAGGCCTTCTGACTCTGGCTCCCTTAATTTACCAATGAGGTATTTGTGCCCCAGAGAAGTTGGGTAAATTGCCCACACTCACTCAACTAGTGGGCAGCAGAGCTAGAATTCAAACCCAGGTCTCCTAACTCCAAATGTAGCATCCCTGTCGCCCCTAACATCTTCTGAGATAGCTACTACCCTAATCTTGGGGTGCTCGATCACTGGCCCAGTTAGGAAGAGAGGCAAAGAATACACTCCGTCTTTTAAAAGCTTTAAGATAGACGGTCTACTCCATTTTGGCAGAGCTAGCAAGTGTTTCCCTATTTCGAGCTTACATTTTCCTCTCTTCAACTTCCAGTCACACTGCTCTTACTCTGGTCCTTCAGGGCCAAGAACAAAACTAATTCCTTTTCCATATGTCGGGCCCTTTAAAAAAAAACAACAACTTCAAGTCTCCTCTCTGTCTCCCAACCAAATCCATTCAACACTTTCACTGCTGGTAAAGGAAGATTAATACAAGTCTATTGTTAACAATCAAGGCAAAACTTCCCAGGGGACCATTATCCTCAGCTACACATAAATGGTTCAAAGAGAAGCCATTCAAGGATCTCTTCTCCCCTTCACAATGATGAGTTGAGCTAATTCTACCAAAAGTTCTGAATGGAATTTCAGGGCCCCAGAAGCCGGATGTTTCCCTAGAAAAGCTGTGTTCTTGCTCCTCTGCTAGAAGACCGAAGACTCAATCTTCTCTTTCTAAAGAACAAGCTTCTTTGTCCAGATTTTTAGACAGGCCACATGAATCACAGGAGTCTGACCAAACCAGCAACCAAAAGGACTTTGGTAACACTGGGGAAAGGGGTCAGGGGAAGGGAAGCACAAAAGTGAGACAGATCAAAGGCTTTATCAAGAGACAACTACATTTGTGGCAGAGTGGACAGTGGATTTGGAGCCAGGAAGACCTGGGTTCAAATCCTATCTCAGACACTTAATGGCTGTGTGACCCAGGACAGGTCACTTAGCCTCTCACAGCCTCAGTTTCCTTGTTTATAAGATGAAGGGGCTGGACTCAGTGCCCTCTATGGTCACTTCCAGTTCTAGACCTATGGACCTATTAACTCCATTTTCCAAGAAACCCCTTAGTTTCTATCTTCAAAGGATCCTTTTTGAAAGTCAAGGTGAGATTTGAGGATTTTTTTTCCATTGTCAGTATAAGTGATCAGCAAAGCATTTGGTCATTAACATTTACAGAGCATCAGCTTGGCTGATACAGAACTCACCTATGACTTTTTTTTTTTTTTTTAGTGAGGCAATTGGGGTTAAGTGACTTGCCCAGGGTCACACAGCTAGTTAAGTATTAAGTGTCTGAGACCGGATTTGAACTCAGGTCCTCCTGACTCCAGGGCCAGTACTCTATCCACTGCGCCATCTAGCTGCCCCCTCACCTATGACTTTTGAGGTCTGGGTCTATGGCATCAGGGTCTGGCAAGGAAGATAGAGAACTTGCCTCTGAGTCAGAAAGACCTCTGGGTTCAGATCTTGCTTCTGATCCCTTCTGGTTGTGTGCTTAGGACAAGACACAATCCCTTGGTATCCCAGGCAACTAAGACCATAGGTACAACACAGTTGCTGATTTGCATAGAGGTTTCCTCGCCAGGCATGACCCAACCTGGTGCAGAATAAGAATACAGCTACAACTGCATTTCGATAACTCAACAAATATTTGTTAAGCCCTTAGTCACCTCCCAGGTGCTGGGGACACAGACACACCTAGGGAGCAGTCATGACACTTACATTGTACTGAGGATCATCGGGGATGAAGGCTATTGCTACATCTCTAGTTCTTTGAAAGCTGGAGCTTTAAATTGAAGGTGGGGCAGGAAGTACCTTCTAAGGGAGATCTCTACTTACACTATCTCCTATGGACCGTAGTTTGTAGAAGGGCTGAATGTAAAACCAAGAACCTTCGTTCCCAGCCTCATCCAAAGTCACCCTCATGGCGTTCTTCTCCAGGAGAGCTGGAAGCCTCTTATTCACTGTCAGGTATTTGTTGCTTTTCAAATGCAGGAGCTAAAACCCACAACGAGAAGATGGAAACCAATGAGGGCCATTCTTTACTTAAGATAGCTCAGTCCTATGCAATTGCACAGAAAACACCTTTTCTTGGGACTAAGCTCCTTCCAGAAGTGAACCTAGTTTGACTAAGAGTTAATTGAAAATGAGTTCGACTAAGGGGTTCCAAAGAGTGTTCTTTCCATGGGAATAATACCGGGAACTTTTGACTCAATAGACTGTGAGAAAAGAATGTAGTTAAAAGAGAGGTGAGATCACTCTTGCAGAAGGGTGGACCAAGGTGAGAATTCCATTGCACTCCCCTCTGTAGGATCTGCTGTGTTAAGGGTTTCTAATAAGAGCTACCAGACAAATTGTTTGCCCCTTAAGGATATCAAAATAGACTCTAGGCTATTTTGGAAGCAAACTGACCTCCCCACAGAGGGCACAAAGAAAGGATGGTTATTCATTCCCATTCATTCTAGTCCATGCCAGAGGCAAGAGAGACAAGCATGCAACGAGATCAGAGGCCAAGAACTGAACTCAGAAATGTGGACTGCCTCCAACAATGCCAATAACCCTAAGTCCCACAGGCCTATTGAGGCCTCAAGTTTAAGAGTGGGCGAGGGGTAGGAGGAAGAAGAAATTCACTAGAATGACCACCTGAGCACAATCATTACTCCTTATCAAATTTCTTCACAATTTTTCTCCATCTTTCACCCCAGAAAAGGGGTTCACTCAGCAAGAAGTGGGATTCGAATGGAGATCTCAGATCTGGAGACCGAACTCTTTAAACTGCTCTGGACGGTCTTACTTTGTAACTGCAGGAGCGCGGCTTCAGCCATCCCCACCTACCTGGATGACATTGCCATACTGGATGACCGTTCCCAAGAGCTTCCTGTTTTCTGTTTCGTTCTGCTTTTTCTCCAGATCTGCTGCATGCTGGAAAGAAAGAAGGAATGCCCGGTGAAGGCAGGCAGCTTTCCGCTGCTACTGCTGGTTTGAGGACCCTGTTAGAACTTACGGCAATCACACAAAGTTAGTGGATGGGTGAGGATAGTCGGGAACCCAGTGAAATCAGGCAGAGGACCTAGCAGAAAATTCATTCCATCAACTCTGCGATTCCTTGGCTTTCTCACATCCTCTTCCATCTTTCCGCCCTCTCATCCTCTTCCCCCTCCCACTCCTCACAAAAACTGACTGAAATCTACGTTGATGCAAGAACAGAGGATGTGAAACAAGGAAGAACTGGGAAACAGGAGATGGTTTTAATAAACATGGACAGGTCAGTGAATGTTGAGTAAAGACATACCAAGGCTTCTGCGCTTATTGGAAAGGCTGTTTTCCTGAGTAGTCATTTCTCACTATTTCATTTGCAGAATGTTTTATTCATTTATTCATTTATTCGATGACTACAATGTGCTAGGCTCTGGGCACCAGGTTGGGCTCCACCTGATTTGCTCCTGAGCTCACAGCCAGGGAGGATCAGAAGCCAGATGTGAACTCAGGTCTCTCCTGACTCCAAGATCATCTTTCTTTCCACCATGCTACTTTTCTTCTATCACAACAACCCTGAAAGGTGAGTTGTGTTCTGTGCTCTCTAGGAACATGTGCATCATCAAGTCCCCTCCTCTCAGTCCTGCATAGGTGTGTACTGAAAAGGAGGCTGTGGGAAGAAGCCTAGTATTTAATCTGGTCACTAGGTGTGCCAAGGCTTCCCACACTAGATTTTCCAAAGACTCCCAGTCTTCCCTTATATCAAATATTCTCAGAAGGTGGCTTGAAATATGCCTTACTCAGCTTCCTGAACATGATTTCTCGCTGCTCTGACCAAGGGCAATGATGAACTAATATACATTAGTATATAAAGTACTCTCTAACTAGAACGTGCTGTACTCAATTAGACATTTCCTATACATTTAATCCACTTTACGTTATCTTTTACTGTGCTGCCAATTAAAATCCATCCTTAATTATCTATGTGGCCTAACTTCCACAACATTTTGATCCCCAAAAGGCTCCCCTTTCCCCCTTAGTTCCCTGATATTGGGTAAAGAAATTTTCATACTGGCCTCTTTAAAGTATTAAAGTCAGGATTGGCAAAATTTTAAAGTAGATGTTAGCAATGTAGTAAAAAAATTCCCAGACCTAAAGTCAGGAAGTCCTGGGTTCAAATCGTGCCTCAGACGTTTATGATGTTGTGCAAATATAACCTCTCTAACTTTCAGCCTCCCCATCTGTGCAATGATAGCTGTACTACTCATCTCAAAGGGCCATTCTCAGCCTCCAATCAAGTAATGTAAGGGAAGTGCTTCAAGAACTTTCAATTGCTATACAAATGCCAGTTACTCTTCCTCCTCTTCCTTTTCTTCCTGCTGCTACTATAATCAGTATGAAAGGTACTTTCTTCTAGAAAAGGAGCAAATTGGTGTGCTGGCTCAGAGGAAAAAGCACTCTCTGAAGTCAGAGACTCTGGGTGCAAATCCCATCTCTGATGGTTACTCCCTGCATGATGTTGGGCAAGTCACTTAACTTAATGGTAAAAGCCTACATTCTGAGAAAGCTTTGAGCTTGCAAAGCCCTTTGTGTAGATGATCTCATTTGTTCCACAAGTTTCCTCATCTGTAAAGTGAGAGAGATGGATTCAGGGGGCTTCTGAGATCTCTTGCAGCTCCAGAGCAATGATCTCATGACTGGAAGGTCTCTTGGCTTCTCTTTAATTCTAGATCTGTGATCACTCCTTTTCCTTCAAACCTGATTCAACCCCAAACTCCCTCTAGTCAAAATATCTCTGTCTGGCCTCCCTCGGGACCTCTTCTAAAAGGCTGATGGAATAAGAAAACCTGGGTGAAGGTGGATAACACACAGAAAACTGATACCCATGAAATGTCTAAAGAGAAAAGTCTTCAGCACATTGGGAGGCTTCTCTTTGATGTCAAGGCACAGGTAAGAGTCACCTAGAATGAGAAGGTATAAATGGGCTGCAATTTAGCTTCCTTTAAGTCTTGATCAAAATCCTCTCTTTTATAAGAAGCCTTTCCTGACTCCTTTTAATTCTAGTGCCTTCCTTCTGTTAAATATTTCCTATTTACCCTATCTATAGCTTGTTTACATATGTATGCATATGTGTTTGAATGTTGTTTCCCCATTAGATTGTGAGCTACTTGAAGACACAATGCCTAGCATACAGCAAGCACTTAATAAATGTTTACTGACTGATTAATTTAACCTACTGGAGGATATACCCACATGGATGGGTCCATCTTTTTATCAGAGTAAACTAAGGAGTGAGTGGATGCTTGGAGGTTGTTATTTCTCCCAGGTAACAGCTTCATTTTAACCGTGCCCTCGCAGACGCACAGGAATCAAACCAAAAGACCTTTAGCGGTGGTGATTTCAGGTATCATCAAAAGCCAGTTGGGGAATTACTTGAGAGCAGAAGCTCTATGGGGGCTCATGGAATCACACCATTTTGGCAGTTCTCTAATCCATCTACATATTAGCCTCCTCTAAGGCAAGATTCAAAAGCTTTAATCTGATGGGAAACATTAACTAGATGGTGAGCTTCCAAACCAGACTATGAGAACTATGTGAGATTGTCCCTTCACTGGCTTAGGTATAATATCTGATGATTCTGAGCTGCAAAAATTTCACTGTATTACAATGTGAATTTCCACAGAAAGACTAAGACAGGACAAACAGTGGCAGCCATGATGGGTGCTCCACCATTTCCCTCTCACTCTCTCTCCTGCCTCTGTCCTTCCCTCCCTTTCCTACACACCCACACCTCTATCCTCCCTCCCTCCTTTTCCCTATTTCTCTTCCTTCTCCTCCCCTTTCCCTTCTTCCCTTTTAAAGTCTTTATGCCCAACGGCATCTCCAAGCACAGCAGAGCTAATGAGGATACTGACCCTTTATGACAGCCTTGTTCTCCATTTGGTATTTAGAGAGAAATGTTTATACTCAACATCTAGCTACTGGCTCTTCCAGTTAATGTTTCATTTTGCTTTGAAAATGATTTTCTTAGTGAAGTTTTTGGAAAGCTGTCACCAAATAAATCAAAAAGGAAAATCATATCTTGAGAAGAAAAGGCAATGGCATAAAATAATACAAAAATCATTGTTAGTACCCTGAAAGATCCTTTTTTTCCACTTATAAAATCATTATACTGAAAAGACAACTCCTTGATTAATCGAGCTATCCATAAACATTTATTAAGCTCCTGCTCAATGCAGAACACTGTGGGAGGCTCTGGAACAAAAAGATTTTTAAAAAAAATTCCTACTTCTCAAGGAGTTTGCGTCAAAAGCTTATTTATTTCTCTTTCACATCCATTAAAGTCTTACAGCAAAGCGTCATTGTGATCTAGAGGTGACCTTGGTTTCTTGAAGGCTCTTCCAGGAGAGTACTAGTTCTAGCAGGTTCTGCCAAGCAGGTAAGACTTGGGCAAAGATGCAGTACCTCTGCTGTCTGAGAACAGCCTAGATAAGTGCGAGTAAGGGTCACAGATCACAAAGTACAAGACCAGGGTTTTATGGTTTGATACATCCATGGATGTGATTTATGGAAGTACCCCATTTTACAGGCAAGAAAAGTGGAGCCCCAGAGAACTTAAGTGACTTGTCCAAAGTCACACAGGTACTAAGTGGCAGAGAAAGCCTCTGAACTCAGGCCCTCTGACTCTGAAGCCAATGGTCTTTCTACTGTACCATCATCCCTCCCTTGGTTAAAGATGACTTTTTAGGTGACAGCAACTCTCAAAGATGAAATTAATAAGAGGCTGGGGGGGCAGGGAGCAGCTAGGTGGTGCAGTGGATAAAGCACCAGCCCTGGATTCAAGAGAATCTGAGTTCAAATCCAGTCTCAAACACTTGACACTTACTAGCTGTGTGACCCTGGGCAAGTCACTTAACCCTCATTGCCCCACCACAAAAAAAAAAAAAAAAAAGAGGCTGGGATCTGTATTAGTAAAGGGAGTAACCCACACTGATAAAATTAAAGCTCTTCCCTCTCAATGGAACCTTGAATTGAGCTTCAAACTGCCAAGAAATGGGGACCAACAGACCTAAACACAAATTTGGAAGCAATAAATTCATCACTGACGACTTTAACTGAACATCAGTGACTCAAGAATAAATGCCAAAGATGAATCTGGGAATTTCATCTAAATGAGTTAACTGGTCACAGTCAAATTAAAAACCAGCAAAAAAGGAGTTGTAGCTCAAAAATTAATCATCTCCACAGCTTTATTAGAAAGGTAAAACATACAAGACTTACAATTTAGTCTTCCTGCCTTTCCAGAATGGAGCATTAAATCTAGAGGTTAAATTTATTATTATTTTCTCAGGTATTCTCCTTTCCTCTATGTTATCTTCACTGGGGGGGGGGAGGGGTGGTTTAAAAAAACACACCTGATATTTATTCTTCACTAAATGTATGGATATCAAACATTTCCCTTTAAGTTTCTTAAGGCAGCACTGAGAGAGCCACCCACAACAGCTATTGGCCTCCAGAGGTCAGCAATTATCATGTTGTTTCAGGTTAAACAAGTGAGAAAACAAGATAGGCAAGTGGGAATAATGGGCAATGATTTACCAATGAATGGACTTAGATTTGCTAATGAGACTGTTTCTAATAAAGCTGAGGCCTCTATCTGCAAAACTACCAAAGCAAATGCTGAATTTGCACATAATCTACTGTCTCGAGATATATTTCCGAGTTTCCTTCCTATCAGATGTGTGTTACAACTTTACTGCTAAACTGAGGGCATATCACCTGCTCATCTTCCCCTGAAAGGTAATTCAAAGTTCCATAGTGATGACTATGATTATTAATCAGTGATGCTACCAAGTTCCTTAAGGCAAACCAAGACCAAGTTTCTTTACCTCGGCTGCTATTTACTCTGCTGCTGACACTGGAAAGACATGATTAAATGACTGCAAAAAAAGGTCACTGGGATAGTAGGAAAATGCCCTCCCCCATCCCCTCTTTTTAAGGTCAACAAACTCAAAATACAACACGGGATGTTATATTAGGCTTCGGAAACAAGTAATGCAGGACTGAGTCTCAACAGACAATAATGAGTTGTCACCATCTCAGTTCCTCTTATCCTGTCGAAGTTGAAAGCCTCATATTAAGAAGTGCTCATTGCTGAGAGCCAAACAATGTGGGAGCCTGTTTCGAGGGAACAGGTAAATATCGTCAGGAAACAGTCAAGACTTTTAAAATGAATGCCATGGGGAGGATGGGGGAGGAGGGAAAAACCAAGGAAGCATGACCAGGAGATGTATGAAAATGGTTAGAGTCCATGGGAAAAAAAAAAAGCCTAGACTAAACTTGTCAGTGATGTTACAGTGGGGATTCCTTTCATGTAGGGGTTACACTGGATAGTTACTGGGGTCTCTTCCAACTCTCTAATTCAATGATTCTGTAAACACTAAAGACCACTAGATGTCAGCCTTCTTAAATCACTGTGGATTCTTGAGAGCAGGCAAAGGAAGCCAGGTGGCTCAGGTTTCTCATCCCATATATGGTGTTAATTTAAAATAATCCAAACTTTATCATGGGGGCTAGACACTCATACCTCTAAGGAAAGAAATCCATTTGAATTTCAAAGAGCCAGAGATCAGAAAAGGCACAACACTAATTAATCTGTCAATATCTCAATGAATATTTGAAATTGATCCATATATCTCAATGTCCTGGAAAAGATCACACAAAAACAAAAATACGTAGGAAGTCAACTGCTTATTTGTACAGTTAGGGAAACAGAGTCACAGCTCTGGTCATATCTTCGAGGAAAAGGCAAGAATGGGTACTTTTTCTATGGACTGAGGTAAACATGAGTCATGAAAATATTTCATTTGATTTTTTAAAAAAAATGAAATTGGAAGATGGCACCCTGCCATTAATGGAAATGTAGTAGAACCCTGGTGAGTAGAAGAAATATTTGGGGATTGAGAAGCACCCACAAGACTAAATACATGTTACATCACGGAAGGAAAGGACGACAAAATGAATTTGGGTCTGCTGAATACATTTTTTACATTCTGGCTACTGACCCAAGTAATTGGGTATCTGCTTTAAACTGTTTACATTTGTGGTGATGGATTTGTGCTGAACTCCCCTTCCCCCATTTAGAATCAACAGCACACATCAGTGAGATTGCTGGCTTAGGGTTAATAGTGCAGTCTCTGGACAAAGAACAAGACAAGGGTAACTAACTAACCCTTGCAGAGATTGTACCCTTGACCTTGATGGGCCACCTCTTTCACTAAACAATGAAGCCTATTCAATAATCCTGAACATCACCACCAAGCCCCAAATGGCAATAATATGATAATACCTTGGTTTTACAGCGGTGTCTTTCTTCAGAAGAGCATCCCTGGGAGGTGGGAGGGGCAAATATTACCATCACAGTTTTACAGATGGAGAAAGTGAGGTTCAGATTAGTTAAGCAACTTGCCCAGGGTCACACAGCAAGTCAGGACTAGAAGCTGGAGGTCTCCCGATTCTCAATCCAGTGAAAAATCAATACAAGTAATGTGCTCTCAAAGTCTGAAGCCCCATGCTGCATCAGAAAGGACAATTTCACAGAAACTGTGAAAGAAGATACTAGTTCTCGTAAAACCTGTTAACCATCTTCCTTTTGGGGACGGGGAGTAGGAGGGGTAAAAAAAAACAAAAACCTTCACCACTTGATTAAATGATGTACAATAACAAAGTGCACCAAGGCAGGGTTTGGGCAGAGATTCAACCCTACCACCACCAAATACCAATCAAATGCAAAATGAGACCAGATGTGGAAACGTGAGGGCATCACAAATTATGGTTGGGTTGTCTTTGATACATACGTGCAATTTGTTGAGAAGTACTGCATCTGTTGTACTGTTGGCGCCAGGTTTTGCAGCTTTCCAAAACTGCTTCTGTGCAGAATATCGATTCATAGGACATAGCTTAAAGAGGCAATCTAGAAGGAAAAAGGGGAGCAGGGAAAGAGATTTTGAGAAGGTGGAGAAAATACCATTTACAATAACGTTATAACCACTTTCAACCTCTAAATCTTTACAACATCCTCTCTTTGTGGATAGATTGCAGATGTACTTGAACATTCACAAAACAAATCACCTTTTAAAGAGTAGTCAAGGAATTTGCTGTTTAAAAGGAACCAGTTGAAGAGCTTTTTGATCAAGCCTCTGAAAACTTTAAGTCTTGGAAAAAAAAGGGTATCTTTTGGTTATTCATCCAAAGAAGGTGAAGATCAATTACACTGGACTCCACTAACTTAGGATTTGAGATCCTTTAGACAAGGTCACCTAATTAACCTTCATGTTGCATAAAAAAGGAAAAATCTGCTTAGGAAATTACCAGTATAAATAAGGTTGCAGGGGGGGACTGGTAAAAATACACAAAAACACTTCCAAACATTTTAGCATAATAATCGTATTATCTAGGATTTATATAGTGTTTTTAGATTTGAAAAGTGCTTTTTACACATATTTACTTACTTGATCTTCACAACAACCCTGTGAGGGATTGATAGTCTATCAGCCCTGATATATATGTGTATGTGTATATATATATATATATATATATGGAAACTGAGGCTGAAAGATATAGATATAGATATAGATATATGGAAACTGAGGCTGAAAGAGTTTAACTGACTTACTTGAGAAAGGATTTAAATATACATCATCTTTGTGCCTCTGAGTCTAATATTCTCTCTCCAGCAGCTGAGTGGCATAGTGGAAAGAGCTGACCTGGAGTCAGTAAGAGCCAAATTAAAATCCAGCCTCAGTCACTTATTAGTTGTATGACCCATGGAAAGTGATTTAGCCTCAGTCTGCCTCAGTTACGTCATCTATAAAACAGAGGTGATAATAGAGCTGTTGGGAGGATCAAAGGAGATGATATTTGTAAAGCACATGGCAAACCTTAAAGCACTATATAAACTGCATCTGTTATCATCATACTTTACACCACCTATCTGCCTCAAACCAAACAGATGGAGCACATAAAGTGATTTTAATTATAAATTCTTTTCAATTCATTATTTAAGAGAAGACTGTTAGCCTAGAGCTAATTAATGTATATCTTTAGAGGTAATAAAATCAACTCTTATACTTTATAAATCAGCACAAGGACCTTTGATTTTGTTGGTGTGAGGACTCTCCCTCTCTGGGGAATGCAACCTAACTATAATTTGTAATCTTAGAGAGCTGTCTGGAGTTCCAAAAGGTTTAATGACCTCCTGCATGGTTCAGGACCACACAGATAGCAGGCCTCAGATTGAGATGTCCATTACTCTACAACCAGCATCCTGTCTACTACACAATGATGCATCACAGACATTTCTGGTAGAGTATCTTAATATTCAGAATTTGTCATAATTTAGATCGACTTTTCCCACTGTGAGTTGAAATCAATGAACTTTTGTGGTGTGTGATACATTTACAAAATCCCAACATTCAGTACAGTTTAGAAAAAAAGAACCAAAACAGTGTGTTTTTTAATTCCATCTGCACCACATGGTTTAAAATTTTCTCTCTGGCTACAAGTAATTATAAAAAGTGAAATGAAGGCCACCGAGAAAGTCACTATCAAGAACATACATGATCATTCAGACATTTGAACTTGTCCTGCACACAAATGACACAGTCAGCCCATGAGCTGTATAGAAACAAAGAAAGAGAAGCAAAAGGACTGGAATCCCACTGTGATCTTCCCTTTGTAAACGACAAGGGAGCTATCCCTCATACACAATGGTCATACACTGTTGGTGAACCTATCAGTAACAGCATCATCTTTGTCAGAGATGCACCAGTGCTGATGCCAGTAACACACCTTCCTTTTTTTCACTAGCAGTGAAGAATTTAGACTCATCTCTGCAGCCTTTTTGGCCCAATTCCCCTTGTATCAATACCACACACCAGTCAGGTAGATGGCCAGTGAGAAAAGTAAAGGCTTTGGTCAGAAAATCTAGGGATGTAAGAATAAAGGCTACCAATATAAACTGATTTCTTTTTTTTTTTTAAAGTTAACTGATCCAGGTGGACAGGAATGAATTCTGTGGTTTTCGTTTCCTTAATACTGTCCCCTAACTCATCTGCCTCTAAACTTTTCATCCTACATCTTTATCAGTTAAAAAAGTAAACACATTATTCCCAATATGTATTTATTCACTGATTTGTAAACTGTACAGGCGAATAACTGGATAAAAAATATGTATTACACAAGTTACACAAACATACACATTTTAAAATGGTGAGGAAAAGATTAAGTTATATTTGATCCTGGAGTCAAAAGAAAGCCACTAGAGTTTATTAAGCAGGGAAGTGATGTGGTTAGACCTGTCCCGACCATGCACAAAGAACAATTAGAAGCCTGCTGCAATAGTCCAGGAGAAACAGGCACTAAGAACCTGAACTAGGGTGGAGGCCATATGAGCAAATGGAAGAGAAGTTCTAAGAAGGTATGATAAGATTTGGCAACTGGTATGTGGAAATAAGATGAGGTGAGAGAGAGGGAGGAGTTAAAGAGGAAACTGAGGCAGTTCTGAAGGGGAGCAGGTTTGAAGAGAAAGAGAAAGCTGTAAGATTTGTGATGCATATTGCAAAATATCATCATGTCTGCTCAACTTGTACAACTCAAAAAGAAAAGGGGGGGAGGGCCTGGGGTTCTAACTCATCAGTGACTGCTCTGGAGCCAGAGGCTTCCCTGCCTTAAGCATGAGGTGACCTTCCTTACTCTGTATGACATTGAGGTTGCCAGTCTGAGGGAATGGGAAGTCCTTCAAGGTTCATGCTCCTCATATCTACCACTCAATCAAAATCCTAGCAGTTGCTGTCCACAGAACTTCAGGCCACTCCCCTTCCTTCCTCAATGAGTTCAGTACATGGCTCACAATTCTTCTCAACTCCTGCCCTCACACTAGGGGACTTCAACATGCATACTGATTCTCCCTCAAGCCCCCTAACCATTCAGTTCCTCAATCTATTCACTTCCCACAAGCTACTCCTCCGCACCACCTCAGCTACACACAAAGATGGTCATACCCTTGATCTTGCCATCACCCACAAATGTATCACTTCCGCATTTGCACATTCTGAAATCCCCTTATCTGACCATAGTCTTTTCTACCTCTCCCTTTGCCTTCCCTAACAAAACCCAACTATTTGTCCACACTGTGACCTCAAATCCCTTGACCCTTCAGTGCTCTCCCAGGCAGTATCCCCTGTACTTGCCGCTTTCTTTTCCCCATAAAGACACCTTGGGGAGTCAATTTAATTCTACATTGTCCTCTCTTGAATCCATAGCCCCCTTATCACTTTTCCCATTACACCCAGCCAAGCCTCAGCTTTGTATGACTCCTATCATTTACTACCTCCATTCCTATACAGAGTTGTAGATGTCCCTCAGGGTTCTGTCCGGCACCCTCTTCTCTTCTCCCTCGACACTACTTCGCTTAGCGATTTCATCCACTTCCATATATTTAATTATCATCTCTATGCTAAAGATTCTCAAATCTACCTATCCTGCCCTAACTCCATTACTGATCTCCAATCTCATATCTCCAACTGGATGTCCATTAGACATCTTAATAAACTAAATAAAGCCAAAATAGAACTCATTATCTTCCCCCCTTAAGACCTCCCCACCTCTTAACTTTTCTACTACTGTCAAAGACAACACCATCTTCTCAGTGACTTCAGGCTTACAGCCTCAGTGTTGTCCTCAACTCCTCACCTTACAAACACACACACACACACACACACACACACACACACACACACACACACACAACCTGTTCCCAATATCTATTTGATTTTACCTTTGCAACATTTTTGCCCTCTTCTCATTACCTCACACCTGTCTCAAGCCTTTCCTCCCTCCAGTCCATCCTTCATTCTGCCACTAAAGTGATTTTCCTGAAGTGCAGGTCTGACCAAGTTGCCCCTTTCTCTTTTTCTTTTTCTTCCTTCCTTCCTTCCTTCCTTCCTTCCTTCCTTCCTTCCTTCCTTCCTTCCTTCCTTCCTTCCTTCCTTCCTTCCTTCCTCTCTCTCTCTCTCTCTCTCTCTCTCTCTCTCTCTCTCTCTCTCTGCAGGGCAATGAGGGTTAAGTGACTTGCCCAGGGTCACACAGCTAGTAAGTGTCAAGTGTCTGTGGCCGGATTTGAACTCATGTCCTCCCAAATCCAGGACCGGTGCTTTATCCACTGTACCACCTAGCTGCCCCCCCATGTTGCCCCTTTCTCAAGAAACTCCAGTGGCTCCCTATTACTTCCAGAATGAAATACAAAAACCTCTGTTTGGCATTCAAAGCCATTCATAAACTAGACCTATTCTACCTGTCCACTCTTCTTATACCTTATTCCTTACCACATACTCTTTGATACAGTGATACCAGCCTCCAGGCTCTTCCAGGAACAAGACACTCTATCATTCAGTCCGAGGCATTTTCTTTGGATGTCCCCCATGACTGGGACACTCTCCCCCTCCTCAACTTTGCCTATTGGTTTCTCTAGCTTCCTTCGTAACTGCACCTGTTACAGAGGGTGCCAACAGTGCTTAGGTTATAAATGCTTGAGTCTGGAGTGCCTATTACATAAAGGGAAGGGGAGTGGTTTGTGAACTTGAGTAGAAAAGAGAAGGAGCAGTCTGAGGAACTATTGGACAATATGGTAGATATAAATGTGGTTGTGCTGGAGATGTCTCCCATGACCAGCTATATCAGGGAAAGGGTGGGATGCCACCCAGCCTCTCACCCCTTTTTTTTGCTGATCAAATCCCAACTTGAGGATGAGGATCCCCGAGAAGTCCCCAACTTGGGGACTACTACCCTAACCAACTGAGCTAAATCCATATGGTAGACATCAAGAATATCTCCCAAAAAGTCGGGGTGGCAGGGAGCAAGCAATAAGACATAGTCTAAATGAAACCATTCTGCTAAGGATATTATTTCATAAAAACTGACTGGAGGGGCAGCTAGTGGCGCAATGGATAGAGCACTGGCCTTGGATTCAGGAGGACCTGAGTTCAAATCCAGCCTCAGACACTTGACACTTACTAGCTGTGTGACCCAGGGCAAATCACTTAACCTCAATTGCCTCACAAAAAAACCCAAAACAAACAAACAACAAAAACAAAAAAAAAACCTGACTGGAAACCTGGAATCTCAGAGGTAGAAGAAATAATACAGATCATTTAACTCTCTTCTTTTAGAGATGAATGAATGAGCCTCAGAAAAGTCTGGCTGCATATTCAAAGTCTCACACTTCCTAAGTAGCAGAGCCATGATTAGAATGAGATCATGCTGCCTCAGGGCCCATACAATGTCCTATAGTGGAATGCATGCTGGATTTAAAGGCTGAGGATCTGAATTCAAATCCTTCATGTGTCAATTAAGACCTTCACACCCCTGGACAAAACCCTTCACTCCTTCAGAGACTTATCTTCCTCTTCTGGTAAATGGTAGGGTTGAACCAGATGGCCCCTAAGGCTCCTTCCAGTTTGACATCAGTGATCATTCCATCACATCAAGTCTTTAGGTTAACCCCAAGCAAAAGCATATAAAGAAAAACCAAAACCAAAAAAAAACTCAATTTCTCCTTTAAGAAGGAGACTGTGGGGGGTAACTAGGTGGCACAGTGGATAGAGCACTGGCACTGGATTCAGGAGGACCTGAGTTCAAATACAGCCTCAGACACTTGACACTAGCTGTGTGACCCTGGGCAAGTCACTTAACCATCATTGCCCCACCAAAAAAAAAAAAAGAAAGAAAGAAAGAAAGAAAGAAAGAAAGAAAGAAAGAAAGAAAGAAAGAAAGAAAGAAAGAAAGAAAGAAAGAAAGAAAGAAAAAGAAAAGAAAAAAAAATAAGGAGACAGTGAGTCTAAGGATGCCAAGAAACACAAATGGCATCTGGCTCCAATGAAGCCACTTCTCCGAGTCTCAAATTTCTCATTTGTAAAATGAGGAGGCAGAACCAGACAGGCTGTTCCAAGCTCTAACTGAATGATCCCATGATCCTGTCCATCTCTAAGGTGCTATGGCATCCATCAGTGTACTTTCCTTTATTGCTACTCAAGTGGAAATATAAATATTTTTATCTGCTTGAGAAAACATGAGACATGACTGCTAAACTTTTTCTAGGCCATCAAGTGTTCATGGAGGAGCCAAAAAACAAAAAAAAAGAGCTTACATCTGAATGACAACTTAAGGTTTTCAAAATATATCCCCTGAATTATCTTCTTCCATCCTCCCCCAAACCACAGGAGTGAGAAAAGTAGAGTGAGAATGGTCATGTCCATTTTGGAGCTAGGGATGCCACATCCCAGAGAGGTTAAAGTCAGATCCTTAACTGAGGATCTACAAACCTCCTTCAGAAAGTTCATGAATTTGAATAAGAAAAGAAATACATCTTTCTTTTCACTAACCATTGGTTTCCTTTGCAATCCTTAATATTTTATGCATCCAAAAGCATGATTCTTCCCATGGGCTTCACACACATGGGGTCCATGACACACAAAAGGGTTCAGAACACCTGACATGAGAAAGTGCTTACACACATTTGTTTACAAGTGCTCAGGAAACATCTGTCAACTGGTTAGTTTAGCCTTTGGGTGGTTGTAGAAGTGGGGAGAACATACCGTCTGTACTGGTAAACTACAGAAAACATCAGTGAAACGCGATTAAAATGTTCACATGCGACCCAACACACACAACACCTGTCCTTATATAACAATTAAGCAAGGTGAAATGATATCTTGACTTACAACTTTCAGTAACTTTATAGTTTGAAAAGTGAGTGCAGATTTAAAAAGACAAAACACATCAGTTCCCACCCCTTTCACAATCTATACTCTGAGAATGTTCCTCGAAGCTTAACAGAGTACTGGAGTAGCTTAAGCTACTGCAACCCAAGGTCTATGTAAATATATGAGATGCTAACTTATTTGTAACAGAACCAAATTAGCCGAACTGATTTTGCCCTGTCTCCACAGTTGCTTAGCAACTGACATCAAGGCAAAAATTCAATTAAGGGAATAGTGCTCAACCCAACTTTCAGGAATACTACACAATGACATTTCTTTACTGTCCCTTGTCATCTGGGTGTCCGTGAAGCCCAAAATTAAAGTCTGGACAGGTTACAATATTGTATATGCTATGCAGACATCCAACAGTTAAAAAAAAACACCACCATGGTTTTTAACTTCATATTCTTCTTCAACAGCTGCCACAAAGAAGAGCTTGTTTGATGAGTGTTATTGTAGTCCTTCTGAGAAAGAAAATAAACTAAGCTTTCCAAAAAAACTTGGGAATCTTCTTGAACTCTAGTATATGCCACATCTGAGTAGTATAAAAGCTTTTAACTGAATAGAGGGGTTTTGTTAAGTGTTAATGGAATTATGGGCTAGGAACCAGACAAAATAGCAGGGTAGACAGAGTGGAGATACACACGTTCCAAACTGCTCTTCAGAACTTGGATGGAACAAGACAAGTTGACATGCCAAGTTATCAACACTTACTGAGCATCCAGTGTTTTAAAATAGCTACCAGATGAGGACTTAAGGTATATCTGTGGAAGGGGGAATGAGAACAGAAGAAACATTCTTCGGCACCAACAGCTGACCTGTCCCCCAAGCTACCTGAGCAAACTCTTTCATCTATATGGTATTGGGGGCAAGGGGAGGGAAAGGGGAGGAGTCAAAAGAACAAAGCCAGTTATATCAATGAATGAATGGACCTGGGAAAGAAATAAAAGAGAAAAAAAAGGTGATGCATCCATCCCTCTCTCTCTGAACTTTCACTCCCTCCTGCATGTCAGGTATTATAGAAAACACACCACAACTGCTGGGGAGCGGACGGTCCCAATATAAAAGACACATTGACATGAGGTGGTGAAGTCAAAATGAGATGACCAAGAAGGTCAGCAGGGAAGTACACTTGCCATCTGGCCAGCCTGATTTTCTATGTGGCATCTACCAGAGTTTAGAAAAAAATATTAATTTGAGAGTTTAAAAAATGAAAATATTCTATTGATTTAATTTTTCTTAATTCACTTTTGTAAGGAGACGCTAGTTTTTAGTGGGGGGAAGTATTACATAAGTGTTTAATTGTCACTTTGAAAAAAAAACCTCCCTAGAGACTTTCAGCACATCTGGGGGCAAGCCAAGCATGCCAAAGCAGAGAGGGGTTGGCCAGAATGCACAGTGGGCAGTTGTTTTCACTGCAAGTGAAAAGCATCCATCTTCAGTGACAATTACGTTGCCTTTGGGCCTAATTGCCCATAGGAGCACTTTAAGGCTCAATATAGTCAAGGAATGACAAGCTTTATTTTTATTTTTACTATTTTTTTTTTTGCAGGGCAGTGGGGGCTAAATGACTTGCCCAGGGTCATGCAGCTAGTAAGTGTCAAGTGTCTGAGGCTGGATTTGAACTCAGGTCCTTCTGAATCCAGGGCCAGTGCTTTATCCATTCCATCACCTAGCTGCCCCTAATGACAAGCTTTATTAAGTCATGTTCCAGGTACTGAGGTTGACACTGGAGCTTCAAGGACAAAAAAAAAAAAAAATAAACAGTCCCTGTTCTCAAGGACCTTCCAATCTATCAAGGGAGAAAACATCTACGTATATAATTATATACTGAATGAATACAAGGTAGTTTAGAACAGTCCGTAATGGAAGGAAGGCACTAGCAGGGAAGGGAATTGGGCTCCGCTTCACATAGAAGGTGATGCTTGGATTGTATCTTGAAGACAGTAAAAGAGTCTGAGGTGGAAATGAAGAAGTGAATTCCAGGCATGCCTGAGCGAGGCACAAAGATAGGAGATATTATGCCCTGTGAAAGTAACAAAGAGATGGCCACTTTGGCTGCACAAGTATGGGAAAGGGAGGAATGCTTCATGAAGTTGGCCAAAAAAATTTGGAGACAAGTTGTAAAGAGATTTAAAAGTCAAATAGAGGAATCTGTATTTTAACTTACAAGGAACGACTGGAGTTTATTGAGTAAGAGGGTAATATTTAAAAATCTATACTTAAGGAAAATCCCATTGGTAGAGAATGGCTTGGAGGAGGGAGATATTCAGGTGGACAAATTAGGAGGTTATTGCAAAAGTCCAACTGGGAAATGATAAGATCCTGAAGTAAGGTGGTGGCTGTGTGAGTAGAGAGAAGGGGTTGGATGAGAGAGATTATGTGAAAGCAAAAATGATGAGATTTGATATGAGGTTGATATATAGGGTGAAGGAGAATGTGGAGTTGGGATTATAAATCTGAGAGACCAAAAGAATGGTGGTCGCCTGGAAACAAGGAAATTTACTAGAGGAAAGAGAATGGAGGAAAAGAGAACTAATTCTGTTTGGAACATGATGAATGTGACATCCCATCTGAAATGTCCAACAGGAAAATGGTGATGTAGAATTGGAACTCAGCAGGAAAATTTGAGCTAGATATAGAGATCTGTGAGTCATATCCATGGAAATGATCATTAAGCCCATGGAAATGATGAGGTCACCAAAACAGAAGGTCCTGTGAGAGCCAGGCTGGAGCCTTGGGCTACAATCAAAGTTAAAGAATATGACATGGATAATGATCCAGAAAAGGAGACTGGGAAGGAGTGATCAGGAAGGCAGGAAGAAAATCAGCAGAGAATAACAGGACAAAAATCCAGAGAAGAGAGGATCCGGGAGGAATGGGGTAGCTGACAGAGCCAAATCCAGCAAAGAAGGGGAAAATGGTGAGGTCTGAGAAGGGACCATTCAATTTGGCAATTAAGAGAAATTGGTAATTTGGAGAGAATTGTATCAGTTGAATGATGAAACTGAAATCCAGATCTGAATAGGTTAAGAAATCATTTTAAAAGGAGTAAAAGCAAGAAGCAAAGATAGCTTTTTTGCAATTTACCTGAGAAAGTGAAAAAAAAAAAGATGTAGACCCATAGCTTGAGGGGATGGTAGGGTGTAGAAATAACTTAAGGATCTGCAAATCCTTGGGCATGTTTGAAGATAGTAGAGAGGTAACCAGTAGACAGGGAGAGAATGACGATTAGAGAGTGGGAGAAGAATTAAGGAACCAATCTACTAGAGAAGACAGGAGAGTATGCAATCAAAAGCAGCGGCATTGGGACTGGCTTTGGCAGGAAGAAAGGCCATTTCATTATCAAAGAATGTCAGAAAGGAAGAGACAGTAGGTGTGTGGAGATATGGTGTCAGGAGATTTTGAGATGAAGACAGGGGACAAGAATGAGCTCACAACATCTACCCTCTATTTCTTCTACACAATAAGAAAAGTGAAATTAAAAGTCGAGAGTCAAGAAACTTAAAATCAGAGGCTATACAATGAAAGAGCAGGTGAAAATCATATATATAGACTTTAATGACAGAAAAATATTAAATTATATATACAGACAAGGGGTCAGAGAGAAATCACATTTTTAAGCTGAGAGAGACCAAGAGGAGACACATGTTCCCCACTTTGGGAATAAAGATGCACAAAGTTTTTTAAAACACCAATTCACAGAGACACGGAGGGCCTGGGAGTTGAGAAGGAGTGGTAGAAAGAGCATTGAAGTCTACAACTAAAATGAAGAATAGGAATAAAATTTCACTTCTGACATGGTTTAAGGCTCTCAGAAGAAAGGTGGTAATATGATGTTAATGAAAGACAGAACTTCGTGTCAAGAGTCCTGGGTTCCAGTCCCAGATCCATCACTGATTTAGTTGAATGGCTTTGAGTAAAATCCCAACACTTCTCTGGGCCACAGACTTCCCAAATGAAAAATGATGGCTTACAACTGATGTTATCTTTCTGAGGTAGGTTCTTTCCAGTTCAAAAATTCCTAGATTCTACGAATCTCATTAGTTCAAGAATTCTCAAATGGGTATTAGGGAAATTAAGACCTGTAATTAGGCATGATATAAGCCTCTGGGTTTATAAAGAACACATGTTTGACAGCTCATATTCTTATACTTTTAAAAAATATTCTTAGGGGCAGCTAGGTGGCGCAGTGGATAAGGCACCAGCCTTGGATTCAGGAGGACCTGAGTTCAAACCCAGCCTCAGATGCTAGCTGTGTGACCCTGGGCAAGTCACTTAACCTCATTGCCCTGAGAAAAGGAAAAAAAAAAATTCTTTACTGGTTCTTTCTCTTTTTATATGACAGTAATTTCTGAGGGGAAAACAAACCCTTCCTCCACTCTTCTTCGAAACTGAACTCTCCCCTGTAACAAGAAAAACAACTCAGCAGAAGCACCAGATACAGTAGAAAGAAATCTGACAATGGATGCAATATTCTAATCAAGTAGTCCCACTGTTGTTGTTTGTCCTTCGTTTTTGAAGAGGACCAATGACATCACACTTATGTGTGAATTGGATTCAAGTGAGGAAGAGTTGCAAAGTCCTCAACCTCACTCTTTTCCAGAGTCACCGAAGTCTGGTGGCAAGACAAAGTCAATATGCCTGGTAATGGCTCAGGAGGCAGTGCATGACCTTGGTATCTTCGATGTCTGATCAAGCGCTAAGCCTCCGTAGCAACTGCTTCAGCCACTTTAACGACAATTGGAGCAAATTGTTCTCATATGCCCATTTGTCAGGGAAAGTTTTAACATGCTTGGGGTGGACACCCCCTTAACTCCCTGACAGGTTTGAAGCCTGTCAGCTACCCTCAACCTGGTTTAGCCCTTCTGCTGAGACAGTCTGCCAGGGTGTGGCAGGTACACACCCCCATGTTGGAAGAAGGAAGAGGAGGAGGAGGAGGAAGAGAAAAGCTTATTTAATTATCAATTCTCCGGAAAATTCACCGGATTTTCAATTATTCGAGTGATGTTTGAATGTATTTGATTATAGTCCATGCATTCACTGTTCTTTTGGCAATCCTGTTTATTTCACTCTCTATCAGTTCATCCAAAGATCCTAGTGCTTCTCCAACTTCTTCATGTTTGTGCTTGCTTATTGAACAACAGTACTTCACCACATTAAGGGAACACAGGTTTTTCAACAATTCCCCAGTGGATGGGCACCCAATATTTCCAATTTTTCTTTGCTATCACAAAGAGCACTACTGTGAATATTTTGGTATACCATAGACCTTTGTTTCTATCTTTGATCTCCATAGGATATATGCCCAATTATGGAACTGAGGAGTCAAAGGGTATAGACAGTTTAGTCACTTTTCTTGAATAATCCAAATTCACAGCTTAACAGAGTGCCTATCTCCACAGAGCTTCTCTAATAGGGATCATTTCTGTTTTCTTCATCAATTTTGCCAATTTGTGGAGCATGAAATGTAACTTCAGAGTTATTTTAATTTGCATTTCTCTTACTGGTGATTTAAAGCATATTTTCAAATGATCACATATGACTGAGAATTCTTTTGTCATCTTGGTTCATATCTTTGATGTGCTGGAGATGATTCTTGGTGTTATATATTTATGTCAATTTCCTATACATCCTGAATATCAGACTTATCAGTGATTCAAATCAACAAGCATTCACTAACCAACTACCTATGATAAGTGCTGGAGATTTAAAAAAAAAAAAAACAACGGAAAAATACCCCCGTCCTTGCTTTCAAGGAACTCACAGTCTAGTGAGGGAGACAATTATGTACAAACAAGATATAATGAGGATAAATCAGAGATAATCACAGAGGAAAGGCACTAGCATTAAGGTGGATTGGGAAAGGCTTCTAGTAGAAGGTGGGTTTTAGTTGGGACTTGAAGGAAGCTAGAGAAATCAGGAAACCGAGATGAAGAGATAAGAGTTCTAGGCTTAGGGGACAATTGGTGAAAATATCGGAAAATGGAGCATTGTATAGAAGGAACAGCAAGGAGGCAAGTGTCTCTGGATCTCAGAATAAGTTGAATGGAGTAAGGTATGACAAGACTAGAGAGTTAGGGAGGGGCCAGGTCATAAAGGGTTTTGAATGACAAACAGAAGATTTCATATTTGATATTTGATATCACTGATATTTGATGCAAATATTCCCCCCGTTGAAAGATTCTTCATATTATCCAATTTTTATTTATTTTTGCTGTACAAAATATAATCTAAATTGTATATTTTAAATTCTATGTTCTCTTCTATTCCTTGTCTGGTTACTGGCTCTACCCCTAGAAAAAGTTGTGATCCCCTGTATTTGAAGATTTACAAAGCAACACACCTACATCAACTCTGTAAAGTAGGGAGTAGGAGAATCACAGGATGTATTTTACAGATGAGGAAGCTGAGGGGCATAAAGGTAATGTTTTACTTGCCCGGTCACAAAAGCTACTACACGGCAGAGCCAGGACGCAAATTCAGGTGTCCTGATTCCACATCTGGGTTTCTTTTCAGCACACTTATTAATCACCTACTATTTGCAAATCACTGAGGAGGAAGAGAAATGGCTAGTTCTGTGACAAAAACAAGCAAAAACCCGTCCCACCTGTCCAGAACTTCCAGATTCTTCAGAGGATTGATAAAGCACAGCAAGCAGCAGAGGGATTATTGTGGCTAAATCCTGATGATGGCATTTTTAAGGGAAGTGGAATTTTCAGTCTTAAATTGCCAACCAAATCTTCCATGGACCTATTTACATGCCATGGAAGCTTTTATTTCAGAGGCTAAGGTCAAGGGTGGGGACTGGTATGGGAGGAGAGAAGGGCTGGAAAACAATTTTACATAATCTGGCTCCATTCTTTTCCTTGTCTAGAAAAACAAAACAGGAAACTGTGAATGAACACATATTTGATCTACTGTACCTAATCCCATTTCTTTGAAATCTAATTTTTACAAAACCATGAAATGTTGTATAAATAAGTAGATGAATGTCACATCTGTATTCATGCTAAACAGAATGGGTCACAAATAATTGTGAGAACTGCTGAGATAAACCCAAAGACAGAGTCAACAGGTGCCTAGAAACACAGGCTTCAGAATTAGAAAGGACAACAAGCGCTCATTACGTACTCAGTATGGAGTGGAGAGGGGGCTGACCTTAAAATCAAGAAGATCTGGGTTCAAGTTCTCTCCCATATTGGCCGTATGATCATGGCCAGGCTGGGTCACCCCCACTAACTGGAGGTGTCCTCAAAGTCTTCGTCCTAGGCCATCTTCTTTTCTCTCTCTATACCAAGGGCTCTTAACATTTTCTGTGTGACATGGATGCAGTCTGGTGAAGTCTTTGTACCCCTTCTTGGAATAATGTTTTTAAATTCAAAAAATAAATTGCATAGGATTGAAAAAGGAAATCAATAATTTTGAAGTAAATATCTAATTTTTCCCATTCATCTTCACAGACTTCCTAAAATCTACCCACAGCACAATCCTCATTAAAACCCCTTCATCTATACTGTCTTACTTCATGTACTCATCAATTCTCATGGATTCATTCAGCTATCATCTTTATGCAGATGATCTCCTATCTATCTATCTATCTATCTATCTATCTATCTATCTATCTATCTATCTATCTATCTATCTATCTATCTATCTATCTATCTACCTATCTATCTACCTACCTACCTACCTACCTACCTACCTACCTACCTACCTACCTACCTACCTACCTATATATCTATCTATATCCAGCCCTACTCTCTCTCCTGAGCTCCAGGTGCATATTGCCATCTCTCACATGAACAAGAAAGAAGGTAGGGAGACAAAAAGAACCCAGAGTGTCCACCAAATGGACCACAGAGTTTTAGAACTGAAAGTATACCGTACAGACTCTCTAGTTCAACCCCCTCTTTTTACAGATGAGGGAAACAAGGACCGGAAATATCAAGTGACATACTTTAGGACACACAAGTATTAAGTGGCAGGGCAAAGACTTGAACCTTTGTCTTCTAACTAAATGATCCAGCATTCTTTCTGTGATAACATTCCATCACAACGTGATTACAAAGCACTTGCTATGGGCCAGTCATTGTGCTAAGTGCCCTGGATACAGAGAAAGGCAAAAACTATGATCTCTGCCCTCAAGGGGCATCACATTCTGATGGCCACAACAGGAAGACAACTGTGTGCATTCAGTGTAAAGCTAAATTTCTCCACTACAGAGGGAAAGGTGGGAATAGGGAATAGCAACTAGGGAAAGGCTTCCTGAAGAAGGAGGGGTTTAAATCACAGGTAAAAAGAGAAAATATCCTAGATCCCTACAGAAGCGGCGCCTAGAACCCTCCCCCGCCTCGATTTTTGGTTTCTTTTACACTGATCACACTCCTGTTTGGCATTCCTTACGGAGTAACCTCAAGGAAAGTCGATGTAATTTCTATTCCCTGACTTATAGCCTAATCCCCATAAAGCTTGTTCCACAACAAGGCCTGAAGGAAGTCAGCTTTGGGGTGGGGGTAGGGACAGTGATAGGCAGAGGAAAGAAAAAGCAAAGAAAAATACATGGGAATTGGTTGAGTTAAAAATAATTCATTTTTAACATTATCTTAAACTTAATATTTAAAAACACGATAAATATTAAAATGTTCTACACAGGACCACTGACTAAAAACAGCTATCACTTAGATCTAAACAATGTTTTTCATACTTAGAAAGTAACTTCAGGGCAGCTAGGTGGTGCAGTGGATAGAGCACTGGTTCTGGAGTCAGGAGGACTTGAGTTCAAATCTGGCTTCAGACACTTGATACTTACTAGCTGTGTGATCCTGGGAAAGTCATTTAACCCTAATTGCCTCCGGAGGAGGAGGAGGAGAATTGACAACATTCCTTTGAGGCAAGGTAGGTATATGTTATGTCCATTTTACAGATGAGCAAAGCAAAGCTCATAAAGGTTACGTGGCCAAATAAGTGGTAAGTGGTGAAGCACTCTTTTGATTCAGCACACATTCCTAACTCAACTTTTTTTAATGGTCAAAAAAACCTTTTTTTTTTTTTTGGTGGGGCAATGAGGGTTAAGTGACTTGCCCACAGTCACACAGCCAATAAGTGTCAAGTGTCTGAGGCCAGATCTGAACTCAGGTCTTCCTGAAACCAGGGTCAGTGCTTTATCCTCTGCGCCACCCCCCAAAAAACCATTTTTTTTAAAAAGGTAACCAGCTAAAATAGGGAAGAGGAAAAAAACACCACCTAACAATCTGCATAAAACCAGCCTATTTAAGGAAGGTGAAGTTAGATGGATAGATGTAGCCTGGCAGAAAGTACATCAAAGAAACCCACAGTAAAATGAGAAAAGCTCGTAGCTTCAAGACATAGCTATGTTGAGCGAATGCTGCACAGACATTTACTTTTAAAAGGCTTCAGTAGACAAAGTGCTAACGGCCTCAAAAGTACAGACCTTTCATGTTCAAAGTAAATGGAATTGAGTTTTTCAGAGCTAGATACTTCAAAAGTCACACAGCATTTCAGTCTCTGATCATACTTTAGACCTTAAATAAAAAGATCTTCTACTGTAAGCTTCAAGATCCTGGTTTGAAAAGGGTTATGTAACCTTTTTATTATTCCTCTTGCTGTTTGTCCAGAATCCTCAGGGGGGGAAAAAGTAAAAAAAAATCTTTTTCTATTAGGAATTTTAGCTACACTAAGGAAAAAAAAACATGGTTTTCTCTTGAAAAATTCCAGGCTTATGACTGGGGATTTCCAGGTGCATCTGGGAATCAACTTAATTTCTTTTAGCCTGGGCCCAAGCTCCTGACATCCTTCAGATATGGGGGGAGGGGGGAGACTAGCATTCTCTTGGCCTCCAAGAACAAGAAACACAAGAGAAAGTCTTTACTTCCCTACTATCTCTATCTTGATGAAGGTCCAGATGATCTGGTAAAAAGTCACTTGAACCAGCAACAACACAGGTATCACTTGCTTTCATCTTCGCCATATTGCTAGAGAATCCTAAAGCCATAAAAATATTGATGCCACTTAATAAAGATCACTTCTTAAGATCTTTTATTCTTACCAAACACATTATTTAACTGGCAAATTAAATTCTTCCCTCTCTAAAAACATGTTTCTCTGCTATGACCAATCATCTCATGCCCCATATCTCTGTGGGGTTATCACTGTAAGCACCTACTATGCGCCAGGCTCTATGCTAAGTAGGCCTTGGGGATACAAAGGCCTTACCCCCAATGAACTCATATTCTAGCGGAAGATAGAATTAATTATATACAGATAAGCACAAAGTAATTTCAAGAGGGAAAAAGTGTTGACAATGGGTTGGGAAAGATAAGAATGGCAGCTTTTTGAAGAAAGGCAGAAATTCAACAAGGCAGGGCCAAGGAGCCTGCATATTCCAGTCACAGAAAAAAGCCTGCAGAAAGCCAGAGGCAGGAGACAGTACATCTATGTGGTAGGGGGTAACATATATGGGATTCTTCTTGAGTGTGGATTGCACTCGATGCCCTCAACAATCCCTTCCTACTCTGAGCCTTTGTGATTCTCATCTTGCTCTCAAATTCTGCTAGAACTCTAAAAAATAAAGAGAAAAGTTAGCTCTGCTTATGTTGTTGCCTTGCAGTGGTCTAAAAGACGTTTCTATTTCCAGCCTGGAATAGGGGTCCAAGAGGAGGAGCAAAGGAGATCAGCACATTTCTAGAACTTACTAAATCAGGACTTCAGTGTAGCTTCTTGATTTTGTTTAGATTCCTTCTAATTCTATTTTTATTGCCAAGATCATAATGAATGGTGTGGCTTGGCCACAAAAGAGGCATCCTGGCTTGGACCGAGAGTTAACTCTGAACCCAAGAAGGCCTTAGTCCAAATTCTGACTCACACATACTGATGGTGTGACCCTGGGCAAGTCACTTAAATTCTTAGTGCCCCCCGAAAATTTAACATTTTCAGTTACAAAAAGGTACCAATCTGCATTAGCAAAGGCAATATTCTCATTCAAGGATTTCCTTTGCCAATGAAATCCTATCACAAGTCCAGTCCCTATTGTCCTTGGCTATGAATGATACAATATCCCTTCAGAGTTTACCCTTCTAAGAGCAAAAAAAAATGTTCTTCCATGTCTCTGGAAAAAAGAAGTTACAGTGTGGCCTCTCTATCTTCTTTGATCAACTGGCATCATAAAATGAATATAAATTGATCTCTCTATACAATGTCAGACTTCACTTAAAATAACTGGGAAGTTTATTTGGAAGAGCAAAGTCAGCCTAAGGCTGTCTAAAATACAAAGTGCTTCCTCTCAGATGGCTCTGTTCGGCTATTTGCTATTTCTTGAAATGTAGCCTGGTTTTAAAAAATGTGGCCTAGTTGAATCCTCAATGACTTATCAGGGAATGGACTTGCCACCATATTTGGTCAGGTTGGCACTGCCCAAGTCTTCTTTCCCAGAATAAATACAGCTTGTTAACACCAGTTTGTTGGAGCACTGAATGAATTTCTCTGAAAACCACAGAGTCATGGGGTGGGCGTTTTGTGTGTATGGTTTTGGGTTGTGTGTGTGTGTGTGTGTGTGTGTGTGTGTGCGCGCGCGCATGTGTGCATGTGTTTTTAAAGCCACAGTTCCCAAGCATAAAATTAACTAGAGGTCCTATTTTTATTTCGCTCATTCCTCTGTTATGATGACTGCTGGATACTGTGGGCCTGGCCTTGAGGGATTCAATCATGTACCATGATGCCCATAGAAGTTAGCATGTCTGCAATAATCTTGACATTCATCCAGGAAACCCATCTGCCACCATTAACTCCACATTCCCAGAGCGCTACCCCGCATGCAAGCAACTCTACACATCACATTTAAAACAGGCACACATTGGTAGGACACCTAGAACACACTCAGATATACACATGTTTGATAAATACCACTGCTGGGCTCTCATATTAGATTCTGACGGTGGGAGTGGGGGTGGGTCAGGGGTAGGGGTGGGGGTGTGGAAGGAAGTTACACTAGCTGGGTTTTTCTTTTTTTTCCTCTTCTCATCAACAAATGCAAAAAGACAACTGCACCCAATCTTCCTGAACCACTCGCAAACAAGAGCAGTTTCTCCTGGAACCAAACCCAAAAGCTAATAAACACGATGGCACCATTCCAGAATCAAAGGTTCTGTGAGGTAGAAGGTGTCTCTGAAGCCATCTAATTAGACCCTCTCCTGAAAAGGAATCCTCTCCACAACACAGTCCAACAAAGTGCCCAACCAGCCTGCCTGAAGTCCTTCAATGAGATGGAACTTATCACCTCCTGAGGCAGTTTGCCCCGTTTCCAAAGAAGTCTATTTAAGAGTTGTTTTATTTTTCCCAGTATCACACTTAAATTTGCCCAATTTCAAATACCATCCATTGCTCCAAGGTCTGCCCTATGGGACTAAATGGAGCAAGGCTAATCCTTCTTCCACATAACAATCCTTCAAATATTTAAAGTTACCACGTCTCATACCTCACACCTCTTGAGTCTTCTATTATCCACTATAAACATTTCTAGTTCCTTCAACTGACCCTAAAATAACATGCACTTAAGGTCAGTTGGTCAGTCAACAAACATTCATTAAGAACCTCCTATATCCCAAGCACTATACTAAATATAAACAAAAGTGTATTCAAGAGATATTACAAAGAAAGGGTTGACAGGATTTTGCAATGGACTTAATAGGGGATGGGGTGAGAGAGAGTGAAGAATCCTGAATGACACCTGGATTGCAAGACTTTGTGACCAGGAGAACATAGAAGAGAAGAGAGAAAGAGGGGAGAGTTTGGGGGAGAAAGATGACAAGTTCAGTTCTGGAGTTAAAGTCCTCTTCTAGATGCTTCCCAGTTTATCCATGACCTAGAACAGCTTCTCCATGGCTTCAGGAAAGAGCCCACCATCACCCAAATGCCACAATGACAAATGAAAACTTTAAGAACTTTTTTAATAGATGTAGCCTATCCCTATAAAGATTAAGTCAATAATCATTTATTAAGTGCCAAGCTCCAAAATACATGGAATGAAAAGCTTTCAGAACATTGATAAACACATACATGCACTCACAAACTGAAGGAAAGATTAATGAAAGAACCCTGTAATTTCCTAAGGTAATCACTTTAAGGGGACATGCTCATTTGGCTGTATATGTTCCTATACTCTTAGTTCGGCATTCAAGGCTTTACACTATCTGGCTACAACTTGCCTTTACATGAATTGATCATCAAGCAAAACTGAACACACTGGGAATACTTCTCCACACATACCTTCCAGACTTCCTTGGTATCTTCAAACTTCCAATTCACTCTAGATGGAACACCCTCTCCTCTATTACTTCATCATTTCAGTCAATCAAAATTCTTCCTATTCTTCAAGACCCTGCTCAAATTCCACAGTAATCATGAAGCCACTAAGTAGAGCTACAAGGGACCTGGGAAGTCACCTATTCCAACCTTCTCATTTTAATAAGGAAACTGAGACCCAGAAAGGCAAGAGGAAAGCAATATGCATTGCTTACCATGTGCCAGGCATTGTGCTGAAGTGCTTTATAAATATCATCTCATTTGATCCCCAGAACAATCCTGGGAGGTAGGTGCTATTATCACCCTCATTTTTTACAGTTCGAGAAACTGAGGCAAAAAGAAGTTAAGTAACTTACCCAAAATCACACAGCTCATAAGTGCCTGAGGCTGGATTTGAACTTGGGTCTTCCTTACTCAATCTACTATACTATCAAACTACCTCTGCAATTTTGAACCTAATGACTTTCATTATCTGCTTATCCATTTTCTTTTTTCTTTTTTGCAGGGCAATGAAGGTTAAGTGACTTGTCCAGGGTCACACAGCTAGTGTCAAGTGTCTGAGGCCGGATTTGAACTCAGGTCCTCCTGAATCCAGGGCCGGTGCTTTATCCACTGTACCACCTAGCTGCCCCCTGCTTATCCATTTTCATATCTACTTAACCTCTCTTCTCATATCCAGTCTCACATCTCCAACTGCCTCCTGGACACTTCAAACCAGATGTCTTAAACTCACGACATCCAAAACTGAACTCATCACCTTTTTTCCAACACCTTTTCCCCTTCTAAACTTCTCTATTACCATCAAGGGGACCACCATCCTCCCAGACTCACAACCTAGGCATCATGCTCAATTCCTTACTCTCTCTCTCACCACCTCCCCCCTCCTTTCATGTCTAATATGTGGCCAAGGCTGGTGAATTGTACTTTCGTAACATCTCTCAAATATGTCCCCTTCTGTCCTCTAATATTGCCACCACTCTGGTGCAGGCCTTCATCTCTTCATTCCTGGGTTGGCGCAGGGTGGGCCAGGCTGCTAGGAGCATCTTCTGGACACTCGGGTGTGTATGGATGGGTCTGACCATGCCCCCCTCCCCTAACATTCCAACTCTGGTGCCCTACCACCTCTAGGATCCAATATAAAATCCCGTTTACCCCACCACACATCTGCAATCCAGTGACACCGGCCTCCATGACTGTCCTTGTATCGCCCGACTCCTCCCATTTTCACTGCCTATTCTTCATGCCCAGAGAGATCTCCCTCTTCATCTCTGCCCGCTGGCTTCTTTGTGTTCAAACTCACCACCTCAAGTAAGCCCTCCCCTCTTCACTCTCATGCCTGCCTTCAGCTCACTATTTCCACTCTCTCACACCCATAGTTTGTCTGCACATAGTTGTCTGCATTAGACTGGGAGCTTTTCACAGGGCCTGGAACACAGAAGGTGCTTAATAAATAAATGCTCGATGTCTGGGTGCCTGGCAGGGCCTTGCACAGTCAGTCCCTTTTTTAAAGTCTGATTTCCCCAACTGGAGGCTCGCGTCTCCTTCCTCCAAACTCCACTCACACGTGAGGGCTTTTCTAAATCACTTAGCACATCCTTCTCGTATTGCAGTTATTTCTGTGTGGTAAATATCTGAATGGTGTGGTGTTGTTTTTGCGGGCCTGTCTCATTTCTTTAGAGGTGTGCCTTGTACCTCAATCGAATGAAGGAGACGGTGCTGCCAACACCTCAGGGCACATAAACACAGAGGTCCTTCAGAAAATCACCCAGGACAAGGGATTAATAACAACAACAACAAAAACTGAAATACATGTTTTCTTTTAACCTTGAGTATAAACAGAACACTTAAGATTGCTCTTCACCAGGATGCTGACTGTTTAAATGTCTATAATGAAGATAAGCATTCACACACTAATATAGTAAATCAGTGCTCCGCAATTAGGCCTCAGTTTTATCATCACCCATAAAGCAAAGTGGGGTGGCTAGGTGGCAAGTGTGGCTAGAGGTGCCAGGCCTGGAGTCAGAAAGACTCATCTTCCTGAGTTCAAATCTAACCTTAGACACTTACTAGTTGTGCAACCCTGAACAAGTCATTTCACTCTATTTGCCTCAGTTTCTTCATTTCTAAAATGAGCATGGAGAAGGAAATGGCAACTCACTCCATTATCTTTGCCAAGAAAACCCCAAATGGGGTCACAGAGAGTTGGACACATCAGAAAATGACTGAACAATTAAGTGAAGTAGTTGAACTAGGTCGCGTCTAATCTGAAAGGGAGACAGCTCCCTTAAGGCTGGCTACAGGAGAGAGCTGTGAGAAGGCTTTCTTGTGATCCCATGAAGAAGTACTAGGAGTGGCACACAGGTTTAAGGTCTAAGTCTATGCCACAAGAAGTGGGGGGGGCTGGCAAGGGTGTAGAACCTGGATGGGACAGTCACACCCCATGACTTCCTCTTCAGTCCAGTGTTAAGTAGTTCCAAAGGCAAAAGTCACCTGGTTCATTGGGTTTTGCACCTGAATGGAAACCCCAAGGACTTACAGACTAGTCTCTGCCAAGATGCCAAGTCCTTCTGAGATGATCCCTGAGTTGCAACATTTCATACCCCTCACCTATAAATGAAATCGAACAGGCCAGTGCCAACCCTCAAAGGTTCAGCAGAGTGACTGAAAGCACAGTACACTGACCCTCCTCCAAGCAATAGTACATTATAAAGGAATTCCGGGAATGCGAGAAGGCTATTGGGGGGACTGGTAAACCTAATATTTAAGAGTAGGGAAAAAGAAATTCCACGGAAGTTTATTGGGTCACTTGCTTTAAGTGAATGCCCTTAATAGGTATTTATCTCCTCATCCTCAATCTTACACAGTAACAGGATAACGATTTTGAGTTGGATTTTCTTTTCAGGATATTTCTCACATATGCCGGCCCCCTTCTCACCTGTGACACTGCTACCCCCCTGGTATAGGGCCTCATCATCTCAGGCTTGGACTATGGCACTAACCTGCTGGTGGGGCTGCTAGCCTCAATCTCTCCCACTCCAATCCATCCTCCATTCCCCTGACAAACTCATCTCCCTATGGCATAGGTCTGACTGTGACGCCCCATCCTATTCAGTGAACTCCAGTGGCTCCCCATCACAGTATCTAGCATAAAATCCTCTGCTGGCATTTAAAGCTCATCACCATCCAGCCCCTTCTTACATTGCTAATCTTTTCATATCTTCCTCTCCTCCGCATACGCTGTGATTCAATGATGTCGGCCTCTTTGCTGTTCCACCCACAAGACCTTCCTTCTGCCCGCTCCATGCATTCTCCCTGGCTGACCTCCGTACCTGCGATCCTCTCCCTCCTCTTCTGACTCCAGGTCTCCCTGACTTTCTTGAGGTCCCAGATAAAAGCCCACCTCCTGCTAGAAGTCTTTCCTGATTCCCTTTGCACTTAGTATCTTTCCTTTAAGATTATCACCACTGTGCCCTGTATATAGCTATTTGTATACTTGTTTGCATGTTCTTTCCCCCATTTGACTGGGAAATCCTTGCGAAAGCAGCCTTTCTTTGTCGGGGCATGGGAAGGAAGGTAGGGGTGCGTGTGTGTGTGTGTGTGTGTGTGTGTGTGTGTGTGTGTGTTCGCACTGCATTTCTATTTCTTTGATCCCTAGTACTTAGGATAGGACCTTGCACACAGCAAGCACTTAATAGATACTTTGACTTCACTTAACCTCACAGATCATGATTCTAAACTGCTTCCCTTAATTCTAAGGGAGTAGCCACATTCGTTTATACTGCCTTTTATTTTTATCAAAGACATAGGTCAAATCAACCTAGTTGTTTTTTTCTACATAGAAAAAGTTTTCACAAAGAAAATCTATGCCTTTTGCTTTGTATTACATCTCCTGAGCTTTTCTTCTTTTTAAAAAGATCAGTTCTATCAATGCCTTTTTATATTACAGTCACCTCTAGATATGGCATCTCTCCCTACCCCTGGCACTAAACCCTCTCTCTTCTAAGAAACCCAGGTAAGTAAAACTGTGACTGCATCTGACAATGCATGCAGCACTCTGCACCCATAGTTCTCCCACACATCTATCTGACCCCTGAACGTTAACTGACGTTTCCATGCTCTGAGGTTTTGGAAATCCTTCCAACAACAATAGGAGCCAGCATTTACATTACTCTTTAAGGTTTGTTGTTGTTGTCTGGTCTTTTCAGTAGAGTAAAACTCTTCCTGACCCCATGGGATTCTCTTGACAAAGATACTGGAATGGTTTGCCATTTTACGGATGAGGAAACTGAAGTACACAGGGTGAAGTGACTTGCCTAGGGTCACTTTTACATGTTATTTCATTTGATCCTCATAACCCCCCTGTCAAGTAGGTGTTATTATTCTTATTTTACAAATGAGAAAACTGGGGCTTAGAGAGTTCAAGTACCTTGCCCAGGATCCTACAACTACTTAGTGTCCGATGCAGCTTTTGGATTCAGGTCTTCCTGACTCCAAGACCAGTGCTCTATACACTTCTTCACTTGGCAACCCTAAACACTGGCTAAAATTATGCAAATAATAGGAGCAACAAAATCCAGACAGGAAATTCTCAGAAGGGGACATGCTCACAAGCAAACAGGGCAATCTTGCCATTATGTTGTTAAAGTTAGTAGTCATCAAGAAAAAATAACAAATCAAACTCTAAAGAGCAGTCTCATCTAGCATCTTTTGGATCTTGCTTATGTATCTGAAAGTATGTCTATGTTGGTGGTTACTAAAAGTTTACCCTTAAGGAATGAGAAATTCCTCTAGAGGAGAGAAATTCAATTCAATAAATATTTATTAGGGGCCTACTATGGCCAGGCACTGGAGATGCAAAAAACAAAACCAAAAACCTTAAAATATCCCTGATCCCAAAGAACTAACACTGTAAGGGGTGGGATGGGGGAATGAGAGGAAGAAAGTGCTCTGCACCCTTCCCTCTGTTTCCTCTCCTCCCTCTCCCCCTCTGTATATGTTTTTTGCATCTTGCTTCCCCTAATTGATTTTGAGTTCCTCAACTGTCGTTTCACCTTTCTTTGCATCCCCAGGGCTTAGTACATTGCCTGGCATATAGTAGTAGCTTAATGAATGTTTTCTGACAGAATATACTAATAAGTAGAATATAAAATAATCAGGGGCAGGAAAGAGAAAGACCTGAGACTCTGCCCCCCCCCCCGTAGGGGGGAGTGAGAATGGAAATCAGAAAAGGCCACACATAAAAACAACAACAACAATAACAAAAAAAAACCAATCATGATTCTGGGAAGCAGTGATGAGATAGTGCTGGAGTTCTCAGGGCTCCCTATTTAATACTCACTTTCTGATTTCACCCTTACACACAGTATGACAACTTCTTCAACCACACCATGCCTCAGTTTCCCCACTAACAAGTTAATGATAAGATTTGACATTACCTACCTCAGGGGAATGTTCTGACCATAAAATAACAAATACAAACTCAAGTGAAACCATTGTTCATTACTTCCTTTGCTCTTTCCTAATAGGAGCATTAGACTTGGTTCCTATGTCTCAGCTCTTGAGTTGAGTGGTCTTAAGGATTCCAATGACTGTCTCTGGGTGTCAATGTTTCTTATTTCTAAAATGGCAAAATGAAACTAGAAATGATCTCTGAGGACTCCAACTCTAATTGCCAATAATTTTAGAATAAAAATTCCTCCAACTTGTAGGAATAAATAAGGTCATATTAACTTAAAATATACCACTGTTTGAATTTTGGGTTTCGAGTAGTTCTGGTCTCAATTAATGATGATGATTATCTTGTACATTTTATATTTTACCCTTCTCTTTGTACATAAAGACTATGTTTCTGGCCTTTGGAAGCCTCCACAGTGGCTAGAACAAGAAAGGAGGGCTCATAAGATTCTTAACTTATGAAAATATGCCCCTTCTGGGTTGTGGAAAGAAGCACATGGAGAGGTGGTAGAGCTGTGAATCAGCAATAATGTGTAGCAGGGTGGCTAATGTCTCTATAACCTTGGGGTCGAGGATAGAAAAGATGAACTCACCAGGTTTATCAAAATATTTACAGCAGCACTTTATGTGTGAGCTGAAAATAAGAGATGCCTATCCACTGGTGAATGGTGCCTTCTTATTACCTCCAAAATAAAACGGAAAATCCTCTAGCTTTTAAAGCCCTTAACAACCAAGCCTCTTATCTTTCCTTCTAGTATTCTAACACTTTTACCCCACCCCTTCCGAAGCACAGAGCTTGCTGTTCCTTACCCACAGCTTTCAATGCTCTGATGCCATGCTTTTTCACTGATTATCCCTGATAGCTGGCTTACTCTTCCTCTTTAGATCCAGGTCCACCTCTACACACACACACACACACACACACACACACACACACACCATCCACCCACCACTACTGTTACCTTCCCTCTGAGATTACCTTCCATTTACATTGTATATATCTACTATGTACAACTTTTTTTATGTTGTTTCCAACATTAGAACGTAAGCTCTTTGGGGGGCAGCTAGGTGGCGTAGTGGATAGAGCATTGGCCCTGGAGTCAGAAGGACCTAAGTTCAAATCTGGCCTCAGACACTTGACACTTACTGTGTGACCCTGGGCAAGTCATTTAACCCTCATTGCTCCACCCTTTCCCCCCAAAAAAAGAATGTAAGCTCCTTCAGAGCAAGGGCTGCTCGCTCTCGCTCTCGCTCTCGCTCTCGCTCTCTCTCTCTCTGCCTTTCTTTGTATCCCTGTCATGTAGACACAGTGCCTGGCACATGGTAATCCTTTAATAAATGCTTAATGACTCACAAATAGTGATACATTCATTTAATGGAATAGTGCTATAAGAAATGACAAATATGATAAAGATAGAAAGCTTGGAAAGATATAAATGCATAGATACAAAGTGAAGGAAGCAGCTCCAAGAAAAAAGAGACATGACTGCAACAATGTAAACAGAAAGTACAACCACCACAGAGCAACTGAAAATGAATCCTGAAAAATTACAAACAATAACAACAAACCTAGGTTGGTCCCAAAGCAGAGCTATAAGAAGAAATGCCCCCCTTATGGATGAGAGGCCCATGAGGCATACTGAATAAAATGTGAGCTTTTTTCCCTACAATGATTGATTTTGCTTAATTTTTTTCTCTTCTTCCTCTTTTTTTAAAAACATTCTTTGTTATAAGAAATGACTCTCTGAAAGGGAGGGGTGAATGGGCAATCTAGGCAATATAAAACAAAAATTTATCAATAAAATATCAATAAAAACCTGATTTTTTTAGAGAATCAAAGAGAAAGCCTCCTCTACTGAAGCTATTCTTCAAAGCCTCATCTTGGCAATGACTCCAGCTTCTCAGAGATTCCGCCTGGGCCTCATAGGCTCTGGCAAGGCCTACCAAGCTAGCCCAGACCCCTCAGAGGATGCTACATCTCAGAAAGGCTAATCAGCAGGCTGACCAAAAGACAATGAACATTCAGGCACAGAAATTATTACAGCCTTCCCACCAAGGCATTGAGGACTAGTAATCTTCATTGGTATAGGGAATACCCACAGCAATGAAAATAAGTCATCCTTCAATCCCTGAAGGTTCCAAATTCTGTTTTAATTGCTACACGAGCTCTCTTTTCCTCCCCTACTCTCGAACTCTTTTTTTAGTTAGAGAATTCCTCAAATTTGGTACTGAATTTCCTCCCCCATATAACAAGTTCTGAATCAACCATCTGTAGGAAAATGAGTGTGGGGACAAGAAAAGATGGGAAGGAATAATACTAATTTTGCAAACTTGGAGACTGAAAACTGCTGTTTCTTCTAGAATCTTTAAAAAAATCTGCTTATATAATATGACCACCCTAAAGTGTTCTAAATGGGGATGGGAGCTAAAATCTAGGGGAAGAATGAAGAGGACCATCTTATGCAATAGCATGGATCCAGAGAGCACCTAGATGGTATAGTGAATAGAGTGCCCGGCCTGGAATCATGAAGATCTGAGTTCAAATCTTCCCTCACACACTTACTAGATGTGAGACCCTGGGCTAGTCACTTAACGTTTCCCTCAGTTTCCTCATCTGTGAAATGAGCTGGAGAAGGAAATGTCAAACTTAAAACAGATTAAGATGTAATTGGGGAATATTTAACAAAATAAAATACAATAAATATAATAATATACAAGTATATCATATATTATATTGATATATTATATAAATATATAATAAATATATATAAATATAATAAAGCACAGATAATATTAATGGGTAGTCTTCAAAGTCAATATGCAGCCCCCAGGGATTTTTGCGTATGGTTTAATGATTCCCATGTCGACATGAATTTGACACAACCAGTCTAGATAATACTTGCTGCCATTTATACACTTGCTCTAAATTTTGCAAAGTATTTTATAAAACCTATTCCAATATTTATTTATTTATTTGTATGTTGTTGTTTTTTTATAGAGAGTATTCCCTCAAGCTTTACAACAAACAGATAAGTTAAATACCATTGGTATCATTACCCCATTTTGCAGATGGGGAAACTGAAACTCAGAGAAATTGGCTGAAATGCAGCATCTGAACAGGAGGGAACCAAAAGGAATCTGGGGTGACCTTGTACTAGAGAGTAAACTTTTTTATGCCTCAAGAGCAGAGCTTACAAGAAAGAACCAAAGCAACTCAAAGATGCTAAGCTTGGCAGTTGAGATGTGCTTAGGAAGATTCTCACTAGTTCTATTTTGGACTCGAACAATATTTAACAGTGTCAGACAAAAGGTGTTAAAAGATCTATTGCTATAAACTGTCACTGTTCAAGAAAAAAAAATCACATACTGCATCGTGCGGGGTTTACTGCAAACGATTAGATGCTGAGTTTTCAATTAAGAATGCTTGCCTGTTAACTGATCCTTCCCAAAAAGAGAGGGCTTATCTATCACATCATTCCCTTCTTGTCCATCTGTACCATGTAGCCCTGAGGGAATTGCCTAGTTAGATTTTGGAAGACATACGTTAGCACAGGGATGACAACAATTTGGAAAAGGAAAATGAGGGCATGATGAGAATCAGCACAGGTAATTCATACCACATTTACTTTTCCAAACATCATGAATCGAACCTTAATGTACAGATAAAGGTGTTATACTGCTTTGTTGTTGTTTTTATAGTTTTGGGTTTGGATCTGTGCTTTCATTAGTCTAAGGAATCCCCTCAAAGGAGACCCTTTTCAATGAGGAAGACTAACAATTGTTTTGTAATTTATCGTCTTAAGAATTTCCTGGGCCTTTGAGAGGTCAAATGATTTGCCAAGGGATAAACATCCTGGATGTGTCACATGCAGCATCTGAACCAAAGTCTTCTGGACTCTGAGGACAGCTCTCTTATATACCACAATGCCTCTCAATTAGAACAGACACAAGAAAAGCCTTGGACAGAAAACAGCACTGTGTTTATGTTTAAAAACAAAAAGGGAAATAATAAAAGGATTACTGTTTAACACGGTCAAAATATTTACCCAAAACCAAGAGTTAGCATTATTAATACTACAGAAAGGCTATAAGTTTTACCAGTAATATCAGGGGTAAAAGCAAGGATCTCTGCTATTTCCATTATTATTTGATATAATGCTAAATGTTAGCTACAGAAATAAAAGAAAGAAACTGGGAGAATAGGGAAAGATGAAAGAAAATCATCTCTATTTTGATAACAGGATGGTTTACTTAGAGCAGCCAAAAATTCAATAAAAATTAACAGAAATAATGAATAGTTTCAGTAGCAGTGTACAATACAATTTATTCATAAAAATTATTAGCCTTTTTATATGTCTCTTTTAGGAGCAAGAAAAAAGAAAAAACTTTATTCAAAATAACTATGAAAGGCATAAAAGTTTTATGTGTTAAGCTACCAACAAATATAAGATTTATCTAAATACAACTAAAAACACTCTTTACAACAATATAGGGACACTTAATATTTAGAAAAATATGTTATCCTTGATTGGACCATGCTAATATAATAAAAATGTTAACAAATTTCTTTTTTGGAGGAATCAAAGGTCTAGAATCTAATGGAAAATAATGCAAAAAATAAAAAAGAATGAATTGCTAGATCTTAAACTATATTGTAAGTGAGTAATCATTAAAACCACTCGATTATAGTTAAAGAAACAGAAAAGTAGATCAGTAGAAGAGACTAGAGAGGCAAGACCATAGTAACGCCAGTGTTGGATAAATTGTTTTGTTTTGTTTTGTTTTGTTTTTAGTGAGGCAATGGGGGTTAAGTGACTTGCCCAGGGTCACATAGCTAAGTAAGTGTTAAGTGTTTGAGGCCGGATTTGAACTCAGGTACTCCTGACTCCAAGGCCAGTGCTCTATCCACTGCGCCATCTAGCTGCCCCTGTGTGTTGGATAAATTGAAGACTAAAAACCACTAGGAAAGGACTCTATTCAACAAAAATAGTTGCTAAACTTTGCTAAGCTTCGAAGAAATTAGGTTTAGACCAGCATTTTACATCACATAATAATAACTATAATGATATCAGTAGAATGTGCAACAACAGATTACTTCTTGACAAAAGTATCATTGTCAAAATGTACCGAAATATTTTTGGAACAGATGCGATGGCTCACACTTGTAATCCCAGCTACCAGAAAGGCAGAGGCTGGTGGCTCTCTCGAGCTCAGAACTTCTGAGCTACAGTGGGCTAAGTTCATCAGGTGTGTTCATACTAAGTTTGACACTGGTATGTAAGTCTTTAGGAGGTTGGGGAAGGGCACCAAGTTGCATAAGGAGTGGCAAAGCCACCCATTTTGGAAAGAGTATGTGAAAGCCTATGTGATGATCAGAATGGGACCAGGCCTGTGAGTAACCCCTGTACTTATGTACTTCCAGTGTGGGCAATAAAAGGAAATCCAGAGTAAAAAAACTTTTAGAGTCTCACTTCACTAAACAATGCTATGGCTCACAATAGGTATACAACACTACGATTATCAAATGTAACCAAAAGTAATTTACTTCAGATAAAGACTGCAGAACAGCTAAAATCCAAGGGGGAAATCAAAAGTTGGCATATCAGTTTGCAAAAATCTCCATGAACTCACAAATAATGTGTACGGAAGCACAAAGTAGAGAACAAATGTCTCAATCATTCAGTTTTGTTTGTAGAAAGGAAGGCATTTGTAATGATTCTGGACTAGGTCATTGCCACCAGAAATTACAGAAAGGTCATCCTTTAGGAGCTTGAATTTATTGATCAACACAGATTATGCAAGAAAAAAACCAATCAAATAAATGGCCAGAAGCTTAATATTCTTCATAAAGTCCTAGCCTAAGTGCAGATCTCAAATTACCCATGAAAATTGAACACAAATTGTAGTGGAACATGAGCATTTTCACAGAAAAAATTGTTGCCCGTAGTCTCCCTGACAGAATATCAAACCACAAGAGAATGTTGTTTTTAATAGATTTTACCACACCAAATACTCACGATTGCCAAATGATGTAAAATGAACTAGCAGAAGATATCAGAACCATGTGGGATGAGGTACATATCATCCCCATCATGTTGTCTGGGGCTGAAGATGTCCTGGAAATGCTCCAGTGAGCCTACGGAAGATACATTTATATCCACAAACTTTTACTCAATCATAAAAAACAGTCATTGCCATAATCCACTGGATCCTGAGTATAAAAGAATAATAACAGAACTACTTGAGATTTCTTTCTATTCTGTATTGGGGAAAAATGTGAAAATAAAAAAATAAATGACCACATAATTACTCCATTCATATGGTGCTTTAAGGTTTGCAAAGTCCTTCAAACAGGCCTCGTTAAATACAACTCTGTGAAATGGGTGCTGTTATCATATCTATTTAACCAACGAGAAAATGGAGGCCCAGAGCAGTTAAGTGACCTGATAAGAGTCACACAGCCAGCATCTATTTGAGGCAGGATTTGAATCCAAATCCAAATCTTCCTGATTTCCTGTTTAGTTCTCTAGCCATGATACTAAAGAATATACCCAACATGCCACAAGAAACTCCAGAGACATACACAACCCCAATATAAAAGGTCATACCACAAAAAAAGTTAGAGGATGCTTGAAGAGATCCTTCAAAACTACAGCTACAGAAGAATTAACCAATCAAAGGACAGACAGGATCTTGTAAGAGAACAGATTATTTATGTTACCTAAAATTAATAAGTGTTTGAACAAAAAAAATCAATACAGCTAAATTTTTTTAAATTGTCATTTTGGGGAAAAAAAAACTAATCTGTAAAACATACGGTAAACTCACAATAATACAACTAATTGTTGTATATTGTTATTCTATTGTTTTCAGTCATGTCCCACTCTTAGTGACCCTGTTTGGGGTTGTCTTTGCAAAGATACTGGAGTAGTTTGCTATTTCCTTCTCTACCTCATTTTATAGATGGGGAACCTGAGGCAAACAGGGTTAAGTGACTTGCCCAGGGTCACACAGCTAGTAAGTGTTTGAGACTGTATGTGAATTCATGAAGATGAGTCTTCCTGACTCTGACTCCAGGCCCAGCACTCTATCTCCTATGCCACCTAGCTGCCCTGTATATACAACAATTATAATCACAAATATTGTAATACACAATATAATAATACAACTAATACAGTAACAATAACAATAAAAACTAGCATTTATATAGTGCTTTAAGCTTTATAAAGTGTTTTACAAATATTACTTCAATTGATCCTCCTAATAACTCTGAGAGGTTGGTACTATTTTCCCCTATTTTAGAGATAAGGAAACTGAAGTAGACAAAGATTAAGTGACTTGCCCAAGGTCACAATTAGTGTGTAAGGCTCAATCTGAACTCTGATCTTCCTGACACCAGGTCTGGTGTTCTGGCCAACTGTAACACCTTGCTGCTTAGAAAAGGGGTCAAACCAGATAAACAAACAGTTTTTAAAAGAAAAAATGCAAAGGATCAACAAAATCCCATGGAAAAATGCCCCAAATTACTAATAATAACAGAGATGCAGACTGAAATCATTCTGCAGTTTCATCCTCACTCATCAAATTTGCAAAGCTGACAGAAGTTAGAAATAGTCGATGCTGGATGAATGATAGAGAGAGGGACAGACTAATAATACCCTGCTGGTAAAGCTAAAAATTAGCCCAATAGTTCTGGGAAACAATTTGGAATTATGGAAGGAAAGATACCAAAGTATCATATACTCTTTGACCATGGAATCATACTATTGGGTAAATACTCTCGAGAGTCACTGAAACTAAAGATTCCATGTATGACAAAATATTTTTAACTGCATTCTTTTGGTAGCAAAGAATTGGAAAGGAAGTGGGTGCCCATCATTTGGTAAAAATAATTGTGCCTCAGAAAAGACAAAAATGAGGAATTCAGAGAAGCAGGGCAAGACTTGTATAAGTGATGTGGAGCAAAGAAAACAGAAGTAAGGGAACAAGTCAGGCATCACGTTCACAAGGCCCTATTTAAAATTCACTGGGAACTGGGATGATCCACTGCTAGTACTTCCCAAACAGGTCACTGGGATGGCCTAGCAGTTAAGAAAACGAGCTCAGAGCTTCAGTAATTAACGGAATAGTTTTGTGTCAGCTTTTGGAAAACAGAACACGTATCAAACTAGAAGGTTTCTATAGCATAAAATGATCATAAAAAAGAAAACAATTAAAAGGCAATGGTGCTTCGATTAATTACAACCAACAATCTTGGGCCTGGAAAACAGAGAATGAAACACATATCCATGGCCCTCCCCTACCACAGTTGGTAGAGACATATGTGCCTATAGATCTGGAATCTCATATATTTTATTAGGAAAAGATTCATCTGTGTGAGGGTATACTCTGCAAGGACTGGGACAGGGAGGTGGGGAAAGCAACAATTGTTTTTTAAATAAACAAAAAAACTGATCAGCTATCCATTCAAATCTATATATAATTAGTTACCATAGAATGGGAAAATGACTATATGAATGGGAGAGAGTGGGACATTTGAGATTAGGGCATTATTCCTACAAGAGATTAAGAAGGAAAAAAAAATGACCATTAAATTAGAAATTATATAACTCAACAATGATGATCTATAACTTGTGCTCTGACAATCATTCAATTGTTTTTAATTTATTTAATTCTGTAGATAACACATACTCGCCTCTTCCCCCATAAAATTTTTGAGAACACAAATATTATGTTCATTTGTCTTTTGGATGCCCCAAGGTGCTAGAGGTGCCAGCTACCAAGGCAGACCTCAAAAGGGAAAGAAAAAGAACCAAAAATAAGTCAGCAAGAGTCAGGGACAGAGAAAGGTCACAGGGCAGAAGAATTTGACCCCAGATGCATGAAAATGAAAGTGGTCTCTTGGAGCCACACAGTATCTCCCACTTAGCAACAGACTCATTGCATCTTGGGAGGGGAAACTCTCACAGCCCGTCTCTCCTCCAGGCCCCTCATAAAACTCTACTTCCTTCCATTTAAAAACCACTCTCTTGGCAATGAATGATGGAAAGCTTCCTCCAGCAACTCGTCTCCTGTTAGATTTTTTTTTTTTTGGTGAAGGGAGGAGGGATAGAAGCGGGGAGACATGGCTGGCTTCCCTTTGGCTGAGCATCGAACCCAAAACTCAAGTGGAAGGAAGTAGCTCACCCCTCTTTCTGCCTCACCAAGACTTTGGCATGAAAATGGCCAGACTGGGAGAAAACCATGTGAACCTGAGACCTCATTTTAGGAACGGGTCTGAGGTGGGAGGGAGAGGTAGAATTCAGTTTAAGGAAAAATCATCTGATTAATAATGGGGTGTGGTTTCTCGGAGGGGGTGCTTATAATCTGCATACTGTACAACGACACAGGCCCGGAAATGTGCCCTTCCTGAACGAGAGAAAAATTATCTCCTCCAAGGGACAGGAGGAGGTCAGAGGAGAAGCAGCCTTCACAGAGATAAAGAAGTGCACAGGGAAATGGAATGGTGGAAAGAAGACCAAACTGGGAGAAAACTACGAAGGCAGGCCCACCATCCCTGACTCGTGAGACAAAGACAAGACAGGATTTGATTCACAGGTTCATGTGTCCCAGATTTATCAACAAGTGATTATGATCCATAGGTATATGAACGCCAACACATACACACAAAGGTTTAAGCACCTCATTACTGACACACGTGGGAGAAGCCACCAGGATCACCAATTCCTATAGTTTTGAGCAATGAAAGGGTGATCTGATGAGTTAACATCAGAGCTGCCAGCAAGCTCTGGTCCCCCGGCTTAAAAACCAGACTGAGAGGGGAAACAGTCCATGAAACTAGTTAAACAGCCCTTTCCAGGAACAGGGAACAGCTCAGCTTTACCAAATATGGCAAATGAAAGTGAAAAGCCAAGGCAGAGCAGGCTCCGACTGCATCCTTCCCCAAGCTAACAGCTGGATGAGAGAAATAGGAATACTCATGTTTTACTAGCACAGAACACAAATGCAAGGAGAAAACATTAAGAAATTATCACCGGAAGAAAGGTTGGCCAAGTGGCCTCCTGAAACGCATTTAATCCCAAGCCACAAGGGCCCACAGAAAGCATCTATGCGTTTGGAGGGACTGCCTGTAAAACACAGCCTATTCTTAAATAAAATTGTGTGCCGTATGCACTCAGTGAACTAAAGGTAGGAATTGGGATGGATATACTTTGAGAATACCTAATGTTCCTCTGTAACATATCTCAGTATTATTACATGGTCGTGGAGATTATTTTTTTTTTAATATTTGACCTAGAAAGGACTGCTTTTCCAAGTGTTTTTACTTCATTTTTAAGGACTTAGTTTCTATCCTTTAAAGGAAGGGCTAGCCACCATTCCATTTCCTGTTGTAGTGCAATCTCTCCCAGAAGATCAGAGGATCAAAGTGGGAAGAAACATTAAAGATCACCTAATTTAAACTTTCATTTCACAGATGGGAAAATGAAATGGAGCTTTAAAAAGTTAAATGACTTGCCCAAGGTCGTGTCAGCAGTGAGTGACAGAGTTAGGCTTTGAATGTTGGTTTTCTCACTTCAAAAGTTGTTAAATTTCCATGGTACCATACAGTCTCCATTGATTTTATTTTCCTTTTTTTTTGTGTAGATTTTTTTAGAAAAGTCTGAGATAAAATAGACCATCTTCTGCAAGATTCAAGAACCAAATCCATGTTCAAGTACTTTGACCATTTTTCAGAACTAAGCAACCAAAACGATTTATTGAGAATGAAGGAGATAAAACATTCACAGAATATTCCAAGGACAGATACAGTATTAATTGCAGTATCTAGAACATTACTGCTTTATACACACACACACACACACACACACACACACACACACACACACACGCCCCCCCAATAAATTGGGTCACAAAAGAATTCTCGAACAGACAAAAATTCTTAAAGCTAAAAAAACAAAAAACAAAGCACCAAAGGGTTAAGAAACCAAGAGATCTGGTGACTTATTTCTAGTTCTGTTCAGCTTTAGATAATGCAGCTAAAGTACATTCCTTTTGGGACTACATGGTCATATGACAACATCCTATCACATCTTCTGAGTCAAAATGCATGATGGCAGAATACAAATACCCAAGTCTTATCTGGTTACCTTAGAACAATATGTGCTGAAGGGCTGGGAGGGGGTGGCAAACAAGACACTGGAGAATCTTTTCCGTTCTACAAAACATTAAGAATTGGGTCAACTTGTCCACTGTGGATATATTAAAGCTGTGGAGATGATTTTCCTATGGAAGTGGCTAGAACACAGTCTTCAGACATTAAATTAAGCAGCTGTTCTCTTGGCTTCCTCTAGCATCTCTAGATCAGAACTTATTCCTAGAGGGGAAAATGCTTTCTTGATGAAAATAGGATCTCTTTAACCTTAGAGAATTCAGAGCTTGAATTTTTTATGCATTTTTAGACCATATTAGAAATACATTTTATAGCTGAAAGACCAAAGTCTTGCAAGAAGATAATCTGATAATTAAATTTCATGCTTGAGATATCTTATGGAACAATGAAAGGATCAAAGACATGCTTAAATCACAGGTTAGAGGACCTGATGACAAAGCAGGTACATTCTAAGTTTGCCTCTTTTTCTTATAAACAAAACCCTGTAACAAGTCACAAATGTTCCAATACACTCAAAACCAATTGCTTTCTTCTGGGCAGGCATGATAATAACAACAAAAAACAGCCCTGTCTCCATTATTTTAAGTTTACTTAGCTGTCTGTGTGGGTAGGGTGGCATTTCAAGTCCATGGGGATGACTGTTGGCTACTTAAGCACCAGAAAAAGCCTGGTACTGACCTTGCTCCAGTGTTTTAGGGGAAAATTTTTGGCCTTTAAATAGCTGACTTGTAAGATGAAAGGTTCCCAATGAGCTACAGTGTCTCCCCTCGCCGTGACCGGAGTGCCACAAAACATAGTTCCCTACAGCCATTTTTACATCACAAATGGTTTCTGAGCATTTGGCTATTTTTAGCCCTTCATACAGTGTAGTCGCAGTCGGCAGAAAGCAGGAATAGATGTTTATTTCATATAAAGCTTCTATAGAGTGGGCGTTGCTTGCTTTTCCCCCATATCCATTCCATGTTTTTTAGAAATGGCTCCTAATAATAGCCTCACTACCACCCCCAAATTTTCCTTAAATAGGCTTATGTAAAATATGACAAGCAAGGAAAATTTACATAAAACTGGAGAATAGAAATGGCTTTTTTTATTTGGGTTTTGTTTGTTTTATTTTGTTTTGTTTTTGAGGAGGGGCGGTTCAAACTTCTGATTTCATCAGTGTAGGGAACTCCTGGTAGGAATTTCCCTCCACCAATGCAGAGTTGCCTTGAAGAGGCTAACTGATTCATCCACGGTCTCCCAGCCACTGGACACATCAGGCAGGTCTTGGACAGAGGTCATCCTGACTCTTAAGTAGAGATTTTTAACTTGAGATCCATTAAACTGCTGGGTTTTTAAAAAACATTTGTGATAGCCGTATTCCATAGAATTAGTTTCCTTTGTAATCCTATGCATTTTGTTTTATTCATTTAATGTCATTATTCTGAGGAATTCACAAGGTCTATAATCCAAGACAGGTCCTCTCCAAAGGCCAGCCATCTCTCCACTCCAGCACACTCTCTCTAACAAATGTATTTAAGGAACAAAAATTCGATGTGTCATTCTTCCCCTAACTTAACTTTACAACAGCGGTAGTGCTAACAGAACGTCAGTGTCACAAGAAAAGCCCTTTGGTACAGAATTTGATGACTTCTTTAAAGATGAAGAGAGACCCCGCTGTTTGGCAGCTTTACTATACCCTGCTAATGCTGACTCAGCAAGCATACTGTCAGTTGGGTTTAGCACCTCTCCAGATGGGCTGTGAGAACAGAGACTATAACAGCTTCTGGGAGCGGCTTGTGGGGATGATATGGAGAAAATCATTTTGTCAGAGCCCAAAATATGAGAAAAGATTCACCTTGTTCTAGCTATATTTCTTAAATTGATCATGGCAGAATGAATGGAGGGAACCAGTGAAGACTAGACCTCGGAGGTGGGGCAGAGGCACTGAAAGGTAGCTCTTATCAGTGGGGTGAGGTGGCCACCTCTAACCTTCACCTCTACTTAGACAACATTTTTTTTTTAGTTTTATTGATGTGTGTTGTTTTTACATTACAAACATAGATTAAATAGGTGAGGTCTTCATAAACAAAGTAAAACAACTAAATAAAATTACCAATAAAGTGACCTCATCTGAAAGTGTATGTAACATTCCACATATCTGTAGCACCTGCCCTATCTCTTTTGTTAAAAATAAATTTGAATTAATAGAAATCTATTTTTCCTCTCTCCTCATTCCATTAAAAAGAAAAGAAAAAGAAATTCTTTATAACAAATTAGTATAGTCAAACAAAACAAATTCTAGCTGTGTGACCCTGGGCAAGTCACTTAACCCCCATTGCCCCACAAAAAATTTGTCTATTCACATCTTTAGCCCATTTATCAGCTAGAGGAATAGTTTTTATACTTTTTAAAAATATATTTTTAAGTATTTTCCCTCAATTATATGTAAAAACAATTTTTTTAATTCATTGTTTTTTAAAGTTTTAAGTTTCAACTTCTATCCTTCTCTCTCTCCCCTCCCTCTTCCCTGAGATGGTAAGCAATCATATAGATTTTACATGTGTAATCATGTAATGCATTTCTAGATGTCATTTTATGTATGAAAATTCAAACAAAAGAGTGGAAAATAATATGCTTTGGTCTGTATTCAGATGACACCAGTTCCTTCTCTGAAAGCAGACAGCATTTTTCATCATGAATACTTCTTCGGGATTGTCTTGGATCATTGCATTGTTGAGAATAACTAAGTCATTCATAGTTGCTCATCATAAAATATTGCTGTTACTGTATATAATGTTCCCTGGAGTTCTGTTCACTTTACTTTGTATCAGTTCATGTACATATTTACAGGTTTTTCTGAAGTCATCCTGCTTGTCATTTCTAATGGTACAATAAGATTCCATCACAATTATATACTACAACTTGTTCAGCCATTCCCCAATTGATGGGCATCCCCACAATTTCCAATTCTTAGGTGCCATAGAAAGAACAGCTCTTATCTTCACAAATATGAATTGGTTCCTTATAGATCTTGGAGATGAGACCTTTATCAGGGAAACTTGATATAAAAAAATTCCCCCAATTAAACTGTTTTCCTTTTAATCTCAGCTTTATTGGATTTGTTTGTTTGAATAATCAAAATTATCCACTCTATCCTTCTGCAATACTCTCTATCCTTTGGGCATAAATTTTTCTCTACCCCTAGATCTGACAGATAATTTTTTATGTTTCTCATTTGTTTGTGAAGTCATATTTAAATCACATTCCATTTGGAATCTACCTTAATATAAGGTGTAATATATTAGTCTAAATCAAATTTCTTCCATACTGCTGTCCAATTTCCCCAGAAACTTTTGTCAAATAGGGATTCCTTATCTTGGTAGCTGGGGTCTTTGTATTTGTCAAATACTAGGTAACTAGGTCAAGGCAGCTAGATGGCTCAGTAGATAGGGTGCTGGGCCTAGGGTCAAGAAAACCTGAGTTCAAATCTGGCCTCAGACATTTACTAGCTGTGTAACCCTGGGCAAATCATTTAACTTCTGTTTGCCTTAATTCTCAGAAGGAAATGGCAGACCACTCCAGCATTTGTGCCAAGAAAACACAGAGAGTTGGATACAACTGAACAATAAGGGTACTAGATACATTTGCTTCCATATGTTATATACCTATTTTGTTCCATGGATCAACCTATTTTTTAAACAGTACCAAATTGTTTGAATAATGACTGCTTTGTAGTACAGTTTGAGATCTGGCACTGCTGGCCTACCTTTGTTCCCACTTTTCTTCATTTTTTCCCTTGAGATTCCTGACCTTTTTTCCCCTTCATAGTTTTGTAAAGTATTTCCTTGCTAGTCTAATTGGTATAGTATTGCATAATTATTAGGTAGTATTGTAATCTTTATTATATTGCTTCATCCTACTGATGAGCAATTAATATTTTTCCAATGTCTTAGATATGTCTTTATTTTCAGAAATGGTATTTTGTAATTGTATTTATATGGTTCTTTTTTGTATCTTGGGAGATAATCTCTCAAGCATTTTATATATGCTGTAGTAATTATAAATGCAATTTATTTCTTGCTACTAGGGTTTATTGGTATTACACATAAATGCTGATGATTTATGTGGATTTATTTCATATCCTGCAGATTTGCTCAAGTTGTTGTTTAAATTAAATTTTAGTTGACTCTTTCAGGTTTAGCATATCATCCTGTCATCTGAATAAAAGTGATAATCTTGCTTCTTTGTTGTTGTTGTTCAGTAATTTTTCAGTCATGTTCAACTCTTTGTGACTCCATATAAAGTATTCTTGGCAAAGATACTGGAGTGGTTTGCAATTTCCTTCTCTGGCTCATTTTACAGATGAGGAAACTGTGGCCAACAGGGTTAAGTGACTTGCCCAGGGTCACAAAGCTAGTAAGTGTATGAGGGCAGATTTGAACTAAGGAAGAACAGTCTTCCTCACCTCAGACCCATCTACTCCACCACCTATCTACCCTATGGTCATGAATATTTCTTTCCTTTATTTTACTTAAGCTTATTCTCTCCATTTCTTATTCTTGTCTCATTGCTATGCCTATCACTTCCAAATATTATTTGACCCTTGCTTTTATTGCTATTTCTTCCAATGATACCAGGGAGGATACTAGAGATGTGTGACTGGATGATTGGTTTGGTAGGGCCAATAAGCCAAAAATGGCAGTTAGTGAGATATGGGATTTAGGCAATCAGAAGATTAGAAAATTTCATGGAGAACCAATGTTCTCTATTAACATAAGCAACTAGTATGTCCTTTGAGGGCAAGGCCTGTTTCATGTTTTCCTTTATCTCTCCAGTGCCTATGACAGTGCCCAGTATATAATAGACACTCAGTGGAATCATAAATAATAACTCTAGAGCTAGCAGGAGCCTTATCATTGAATCCTTACCAAAATGAATGCCTTTCTTTTAGTTTTAAGTAACTACAATCTTAAATCCCTCAACCCTGAATTCCTAATAACACTGAGACGATTAGTTATCAATGGGAACTGAAATTATTTTAGACCTTAAAAAGGAGTTAATTGGTTTAGTTATCCAAAAAAAGAACAGTTACGTCTAATTAGGTTAACTATACATAATTCTTGTCAAATCTTCAGAAGGAAAAAAAAATTCCTGGAAGGATCAGAAAGAAAATAATCCCAAACCATGTATGGTCATGAATTTTAACCTGCAGTTACAGAGTCAGCTGAAAAAACATCAAGATCTTCATACTTCCTGATGAGTATTTCTTATATGCCTACCACAGATTCAACAGAAGCACATCAGTGATAAGGAATCCATTATGTCACCTGAGACTTGGCAGATTTAAGTTCTCTACCATGAAACAAATAATCTTGGCATGGTGACAACTAGAATATTAAATGCCCCCATCTGATATTAACTCTCCTGCAATGCAGGGGTCAAAAGATAATGATCACATTTCTATTTATAGTGAAAATGTCAGGCATACAAAACATAATGCTTGACTGACATATGCATATCTCTATGCATAGGACTTTCAATCTATATAATGAATCCTACCCTCTTGTCAGCCACAATTATATATCATCAACTGCCTGCCAGAGATTTCTTTTTAGATATCCTCCAACTCAATATATCCATATATCCCATTAGCATCTTTAAGGTTATTTTACTCATGAGAAAGAAGAAAACAAATTTTCATAAAAAGGTTATTTCATGCCTCTCTAAAAAAATTGGAAAATTTTGTGACGTTCTGTGTGATGCTACATCTAAGCCATGATGTAAAGTCTACAGAGAGTCTGGTGGGCACTTATTGTTTATTGGTGATAGACTGTAGAGAGTTACATAGCATATTCATAAAAAATAAATCTCAAAAAGTTGGCTTCATGTTATGATGTAAGATCAGGACTGATGTACAACCACTCAGCTATAGTGACCCAAGGAGTTTGTAAATTGATTTTAAAATTAAGTACTAAAATCAATACTGAACCTCCTCCCCACACCCCCACCAAAAAAAATGATTTGATCCTCTGTGGTGAGCAACAAGTGGTCATTTCTGCATCATAAACAACAAAAAGAGGAAAAGACCCCTTTGTACAAAAATATTTCTAGCAGTTCTTTTTGTGCTGTCTAAGAATTGGAAATCAAAGGAATGCCCATCAACTGGGGAATGGCTAAACAAGCTGCAGTATATGAATATGATGGAATAATGTCATCCTATAAGAAATGACAAACAGGATAATTTTAGAAAGGCCTGCAAAGACTTACATAAACTGATGTATAGTGAAGTGAGTGGAACCAGGAGAAGCTGTGCATGGTGATTGTTTGATGAAGAACTGTGAATGACTTAATTGACAATCCCAAAGGACTAAGTGATTGGGGAAGGGAGATATTCTTTGTCCTTGCTGAGACTAGATTAGCTGTCAAAGTTCAGTGGTATCATAAAAACAATAAATTGTCTCAGGACCGTTTATATCGAAGCTCCATAGGAAAAGATGAGAATGGAATTAGTAGTCATTAATAACAACAATGATGATAAAAGATCATTGTCATCCTGTAAATCTCATCTGTCAATCATGCTTGGAATGCACTTCTTCCTCACCTTAGCCTCTTACATACAATCCCTAATTTACTTTCAAGATCAACTCAAACCACCTCCTACATAAAGCCCTTCTTATGTCACCCAGATGACATTGCGTCTCTCTCCCTACAAAATGGCCTTTTGTTTACTTTCAATATATTTTTATTTGCTTATTATATATGTACATGTCTTTTCAACAGAATGTTAGCTCTCTGAGGGCAAGGACTAATTCTTCTCTTTATAGCCCAGACTCCAATTTGTTAATTCTGACTTTTTTATTCACTGAAGTTTTGCTCATCACTCTGCCCCCCAATAAACTTCCTCCCCATAAAGCTACCTCGCCTATCTACAAACTGCAAATGCCTCTTCTATATGAATCCATTTATTTCCCTTTGGTATTTTACTAAGATGCTCTTTGGGGGATAAGCACAGAAATTACCTGAACAAGACAATCTCTGAGGTCCCTTCCAGACCTAATAATCTGATAAACTACTTATGGCACGATAATCACAAGGCACCCCATCCCATTCCTTCTCTTGGACCTTTCATGAGATTTTACACACAAATTTAATCTCTATGCATAGGATTTTCAATCTATATAATCAACCCTATCCTCTGTCAGCCACAATTACATATCAACTGCCTGCTAGATATTTCTTTTTAGATATCCTCCAACTCAATATATCCATAAAAATATGCATTGCGTTCCCTGCTAAAAGGCTTTTTTTCTAGAGATCTCAGTTTCTACTAAGGGCATGGTCTCAGTCCCCCAAATTCATCATCTCTAAGTCAGCCCTAACCACCACTGTTGATCTCTCCACCCATCTCCCACCATCTCATTCACAGGCCCACCATTCTATTTTAGGTTATCACCTTTGGCTTGAATTATTCCAATAGCTCCCTTTATGTCCCTGCTTCCAGCTTCTCACCATTCTAACATATCCTTCACAAAACTGCCAAAATAATCTTCCTAAGGTCAAGTCTGTTAACATTTTTTCACTTTTCAATGGTTCTTCATTTTTTGTAGGCTAATATATAAGCACCTAATGATATATAAATTCAATGAAGGCTCACCACAGTCTGGTTCCCTGTCTTTCCAGCATTATTAAATACAATTCTCATTCACAAATAAAACATTATAGGGAAACTGGACCATGAACTGTTCTTCAAATGAGACATTTCATCTCCCACCTCCATGAATTTACATGAGCCTGGGACTTAATAAATGTTAAACTGAACTGAATCTATTAAAACTTGTAGTGGGCATCATAGAAACCAACTGAGAAAAGGAAGAAGGCTTCTTCATGGCTAAAGATTTAAGTGTGGGGACTTTGAGCAAAGATATTGCATCTCTAAACTCATCCTCATAATGGAGTTATCACTGAATTTTCCAATGGGATAAAGAAATTCTAAATAATTGATCCCTACTGATTCTCTTAACCATAGAATCTGAATGGGTGTTTGATTTTTTTTTCATCTTTTGAGAAAAGAGTACTAATGGGGATGGTAGCAGCTGGAAGGGTATTAGTCAACACACTCACTGAGGTTCATTTCACAGAGGCTACATACATATCAATGAGGGTCAAGGATAGAGCATCAAATTTGAATTCATGAAACCTGGATTTGAATCTCACCTTATGATCTGTGTAACCCTGGGAAAGTCTCACTTTCCTTGTCTGTAACATGGATATTACCATCTAACTCACTGGGTTATTGTATTAATAAGATAACATATAAAGGGGTAACATGTAACATGGAAGAGATAATATGTAAAGGGGCAAATAGGTACCAAGTGGATGGAATATTAGGCTTAGAGCCTTGAAGATGTGAGTTCCAATCCTACTTGAGGTTCTTACTAAGTTATTTAACCCCTCAGCCTCAGTGTCCTCATCTGTAGCACTTCACAGTGTAGTTGTGAGAATAAAATGAAATACATGTAAATAACTTTGTAAATATTAAATCAATATATAAATGGTAGTTACTATCATTGTTATTTAAACTTTGCAAACTTTAAAGTATTATGTAAATATGAATTTTTAATTATATGTACATATGTGTGTACATTTATGTGTATCTGATTGTGTGTACATATGCATATATCCTAGAGGTTAATATTTAAAAGAAATGGATGACAGTAGATGGCATCACATACTTAGAGACATGAGATACTTAGAAAAATGACAAAAAAGAATATGTAAATAAACTTTGGTAGGACAAGTATTATTATTTTTATTATATAGGTATGGTTTGGTATGTTTTTTGGGGGGTGGAGCAATGAGGGTTAAGTGACTTGCCCAAGGTCACACAGCTAGTAAGTATCAAGTGTCTGAGGTCGGATTTGAACTCAGGTCCTCCTTAATCCAGGGCTGGTGTTTTATCCACTGTGCCACCTAGCTGCCCCCTATTATATAGGTATGACTCAGTGATTAGTACTGAATGTTTCTCCAGTTATTTAAGTTGTTCTTTTTTCCTTTAAGGAACATTTTGTAACTGAATAAAATAACAACAACTTACGTTTATGTAGCACTTTAAGATTTGTAAAATGCTTTACAAATATTATCTCATTTTACCCTCACAACAACCCTTGGAAGAAGATCTTAGTTTTATTCCGATTTTGGAGATGAGAAAGGTGAGGTAAATGAGGTTAAGTGGTTTGACCAGGTGGCAGAGACAGGATTTGAACTCAGGTCTTTCTGCTGCCAGGTCTAGTGTTCTGTATACCATGCCACCCTGCTTTAGTAGACTGACTCCCAGACATTTTCTGGTTTGTTGCAGGGAATTTCAAAGGGAATTCCCTTTATACTACCACCTCCTGGATGTTGTTATTACCATATGGAAATGCTGTTCATTGGAAGGGTTTACTTTGTAGGTTGCAACTTTACCAAAATTATTCTCAGTTTCTTTGCTGATTCCTTACCATTTTCCAAATAAACCATCACGTTATCAGCAAAAATGGATAGTTTTGTCTCCTCTTGATGACTTTATGCTTTTCATTTCTGTTGCTTTACTTATTGCTATTGGTAGCATTCTTGCAACTATGTCAAACAATAGCAAGGAAAGGGGTTATCTTTGTATTCTAGTGTATCCCAGTTCACATAATGTTTACTTTTTGTTTCAGATATGTTTTATCATGTATAAAAAGTCCCTCTACGCCTATACCTTGTGGGGTTTTAGCATAAATGAGTGTTATACTTTGTAGAGAAATTTTAAGCATCTATTAAGATATTCACAGTTTGATTTTTTTGTTTTTAATATGATTCTGTTGATTGTTTTCCTAATGTAGAAAGATTATGGTATAAATCCAAGTTGGTCATAATGCATGCATTTTGGATAAACTATTGTCATTTTGCCAGAATTTTATTTAAAAATTTTGAACTGGAGGCAGCCAGGTGGAGCAGTGGATAAAGCACTGACTCTGGATTCAGGAGGAGCTGAGTTCAAATCCAGCCTCAGACACTTGACACTTACCAGCTGTGTGACCCTGGGCAAGTCATTTAGTCCTCACTGCCCCACAGAAAGGAAGGAAGGAAGGAAGGAAGGAAGGAAGGAAGGAAGGAGGGAGGGAGGGAGGGAGGGAGGAAGAAATTGAACTGATATTCATCAGTAATACTAGTCTACAGTTTCAGGGTAGGAGTTTGGGAGCAAATATACAGATTTAATACTATACATACTATCAAAAAGAACATTTTTCAAAACTAGATTAAGTACGGGGCAGCTACGTGGCACAGTGGATAAAGCATTGGCCCTGGATTCAGGAGGACCTGAGCTCAAATCCAGCCTCACACACTTGACACTTACTAGCTGTGTGATCCTGGGCAAGTCACTTAGCCCTCATTGCCACCACCACCCCCCCCCGCAACAAAAAACAAACAAACAACTAGATTAATTAATAAAATTTCAGGTGGAAGAACAAAAGTTCTAGGGTATAAGGGGTAATGAAAAAAGATCAAATGAAAGTACTTCCAGAATTCAAACTATATTAGCAAGGAGCAACCATTAAAACCATTTGGTACTAGTTTAAAAATGGAAAAGTAGATCAATGGAACAGACTAGACAACAACTAGAAATAATTCAACTCAATACCTTCAATGTTAGATAAATCTGAAAGCATAAATTAACCAGGAAAGAACTTTCTATTTCATAAGAACTGCTGAAAAAATTGTGAAGCAGTTTGGTAACAATAAGGCTTAGACCCACATTTTATACCATTTTCCACAATAAATTCAAAATGGACATGCAACCTGAAGATTAATCATCATACCATAAGAAAATTAGAGAAGCAGATCATAGACTTTTCACAGCTATGGGCAAGAGATGAATTCTTAACAAAAGATCTAAAAGCAATTACAAAAGATAAAATACATAATTTTGATTACATGCAATTGAAAATGTTTTATACAAACAAAATTAGTCCATCTAGAATAAGAAGGGAAGAAGATGGAAAACAAATCTTTGTATTACATTTCATTGATAAGTGTTTAGAATCTATGATGCACAGACAACTAAAAAAATACCAACAGATACTTCGCAAAAGAACTACAAAAAATGGCTAATTTTATGTACATTAAATAAAAAGGTCTGTGCAAAAGCACAAACTAAAGTATTGCAGCCAAGATTAGAAGGTAAGCAAGAAAGTTGGGGAAAAATTTTACACCAAGTTTTTCTGATAACAACCTCATTTCTCAACTCTATAGAGAAATTAGTCAAAGTCTTAAGAATATGAGTGATTTCCCAATTGATAACTGGCCAAAGGATATGAACATACTGTTTTCAGAACAAGAAATCAAAGCTATCTATTGTCATATAAAAAATGCTCTAAATCACTACTGACCAGAGAAATGCAAATTATAACAACTATGAAGTATCACCTCACACTTATCAAATTGGCTAATATTACAGAAAAGGAAAAAGACAAATGTTGAAGGGGTGGGGAAAAGGGACACTAATGCACTCTTGGGGAGTTGTGAACTGTTTTAGCCATTTTGGAGAACAATTTGAAACTATACTCAAAAGGCTATAAAATTGTGAATATCATTTGATCCAAAGACATTTTTAAAAAAGGAAAAGGACCTATATGTACAAAAATATTTACAGCAGCTCTTTTTGTGGTGGTAAAGAATTAGAAAATGAAAGAATACATATCAACTGGGGAATGGCTGAACAAGTTGTACGTATTTGATTATGATGGAATACTACTGTGCTATAAAAAATGACAAGCAAGATGGTTTCAGAAAAACCTGGGAAAACTTCTATGCACTAATGCAAAGTGAACAGATCCAGAAGATCATTCTATACAGTAATAGCAATATTGTATGATGATCATCTGTGAATGACTTAGCTATTCTGAGCAATTCAATGATCCAAGACAATTCCAAAGGAGTTATCATGAAAAGTGTTATCCACCTCCAGAGAAAAAATTGATGGTGTCTGAATGCAGATTGAAGCATACTTTTTAAACTTTCTTTATTTTGTTTTTTTTTGGGGGGGGGGTGTCAATGTTTTCTTTTGCAACATGCCTAAATCAGAAATATGTTTTACATGACTGCACTTGTATAATCTATATCAAAGTGCTCACCTTTTCAAAGACAGTGGAGGAAAGGAAAGAAGGAAGACGGGGAATTTGGAATTCAAAAATTATAAAAAACGAATGTTAACATTTGTTTCTGGGGGGCAGCTAGGTGGTACAGTGGATAAAGCACTGGCCCTGAATTCGGGAGGACCTGAGTTCAAATCCAGCCTCAGACACTTGACACTTACTAGCTGTGTGATCCTGGGCAAGTCACTTAACCCCCATTGCCTCACAAAAATAAAAAATAAATTAAAAAAAACAAAAAATATTGTTTCTGCATGTAATTGGGAAAACAAAAATATTCTTAAAAAAAAAAGAATTGCAAACCATTAACAATAATATGAAAGAAGGCTACCATTGTAAAAGAAATGCAAATAAAACTGGCCTGAAGTTTCACTGTACCCACCCACCCCCAACATCTTGACTAAATTAACAAAATATGGGTGATTAAAGTTGCGGTGGTTCTCTAAAGATAGGAACACCAAAATACTGTTAGTGAAGCTATGGACTGGCACAACCATTCCAGGGAGCAATTTGGAATTACAAAATAATAAATATGGTTATAACACTCATATCTTTTGACCCATAGTTTCCACTACTAGACAAATACCCCAAGAATGTCACTGCCAAGAAATAAAGGTTCCAAGTATACCTGAATATTTACAGCAATAATTTTTGTGGCAGCAATGAACTAGCCCACAAATGGGGATGGCTTAATGAATTATGGTACATGAATGTAATGTAATACATCACTGTATTTTAAGAAACAATGAACATGATAGATACAAAGAAACATGGAACAATATATGAACTGATGCAGTGAAGTAAGCAGTAAACAATATATGCAGTAACTACAACAATGTAAATGAAAAGAACAACCATAAAATGAAGGACTGAATGTTGTGAAATATGAAAAACAAACTTTGTCCCAAGAGACATAGGGAGACATTTTCTGTTCCTGTGCAAGAGGCTGAAGTTTATGGGTGGAACATATGTGAAGCACATATACATGCAAGTTATATGTGGAATTTTTATATGTGGAACAGTTATATGTGGAATATATATATATACATATAATAGATTTTTTTCAATGTGTGAATTGCTTTTCTTAAATGTTTTTCTTTTTCTTTAAAAAAATTCTTATTTGGGATAGCTCTTAAGAGGAGGTGGGAGGAAAGTAGGAGGAGAAATCCGGGTGATGAAAAAAACAAAACATATCAATAGAAATCTATCAATATTTTAAAACTGAAAGGTATATAAAGGGAACATCCAAACTAGGGATAACTTATGTATTACAAACCACATGGACAAGCATGTTCTATAACCCAAGTACTGGACTGGCTTTCAGAAGACTGAAGTTGTACTAGCTCTGCCTCTGACCAGTTGCATTATCTTGGGCAAATCATGTCACTTCTCCAAACCTTAGTTTCTCCACCTGTAATATTCAATGACTGCTCTCTAAGATTCATTCCTGCATTAGTATTATGGTGCTAGGTTACTAACTGATAAATGGGCTTGGTAAAAAAAAAAAAAAAAATGAAGACTTCCATCTTCTTGTCCCTAAGCCATACTTAAGCTTCCAGGTTGGGCTTTGGATATTTTGGGCAGCAAGAACAATGGAGCAAAATAAAGTGAGAAGTCTGATCCAAATTGCTCCTTCCCACGATGTCCCTATTCTGAACACAGATGACTTTATATTCTCCAGTGCTGTCACTCAAAAGACTAAAAATCACTTAAGAAACCCCCAAAGAAGTAGCAGAGAAAAATCTGTTTTCTACGGAATCTTATGTAATTAAGTCTTTAACCTCATATCAAATAATTTTTTTAAAAGAACATGCCTACGCAATAGCTGCATTTATCCACTTATGACCTTTGTAAAAGCCCCAGAGTGTTAAGAATCAGCAATCTGAAAGTAATACTTCTCATACTCTTGCTTGTTATAAACAAAATATGAAACTTAAGTAAAAAGGCCAACATTTTGTTATGCAATTTTGATGGTCCTGCCAAGAGTGGCCCCAAAAGAAGAGATCAGAAAATGTATCTCACTCTCTCCTTTGCAGAGGTGGGGACTATAGGTTTGGCATACTGCACATACTCCCAGGCTTGGTGGATATCTTAATTACTTTGGCTAACCTGCCTTTTTTTTTCTTCTTTTGTTACAATGGATTGCTCACTGGGTAGGAGGGAAAGGATGAAGACATTTAGAAATGAAATGATGTAAAAACAAAAAGTATCAATAAAATAACTTTAAAAATTTTTAATGATGCTAGTTACTCATTTCATGATAAGCCGGTCACCACAAAGTAACTCTTCCTATTTTTGTAATCAAGTAGAGACAAATGACCCACCTTTCAAAGCCCAACTCAAATACAATTTCCTCTTATGCCCCTTCTTAGTAACAAATTTCTCCTTTAGAGAAAGCATTCTAATTCACTTATTAACTAGTTCACAAACATATATTGTGAATCATGAGAATTCAATTAACACACGTTGTGAATTATGAGAAAGAGTATGGCACAGAGAGCTGGCCTTGCTGTCAGGAAGACCTGGATCCTAAGTCCTATCTGTGACACCCTAATGCTGCTTTGTATTGGAAGAAGGAGTTAGTTTCCTTACTGGGAAATCTTTATACACAAAAAAATCATAGATCTGGTTAAAAAAAGATAAGAAAATAAAATATGTGCTACATAGTCATCTGTCTTTGTATCTTAATCATTCTTTCTACTTGAGTAGAGGCTCCTTGAGGACCGACACCACTATTATCTAAATCGTATCACTGTTATCTACAGTGTTATCTAAATTGTATCCAAGTAAGATACAATGAACATACAATGAACATAAGGCATGTTGAATAAATCAGTACTTCACACCCTTAGCTGAGAAAAGGGAGAAAAATAAAGGAACAATGGCATCAGTTAGAATTAGAGCCACCCTATGAATTCAAGCTTTCTAAATGATTTTACTCATAGTACTGACCACCTTAATCTAGACCTTCTGGTTTCTGGACCTTTCATCCACTCTGTATATGTCTCTAGTTAATGACATGCTATCTCTCTGGGCACAGGGACAATTTTTGCCTTTCTTTGTTATCTCCCAGAGCTTAGCATAGTACCTAGCACATAGTAAGTACTTAATAAATGCTTGCTGACTGACAGAGTATTTTTCAACTAGATGCCTCCACAATTTCTTTCACTACAAATCAGGACACTTGTCATGACAGAAGCAATTGCCCCATATATCTGTCTTGAGAAGTGGCGGATAGAGGGTTGGTCCTGGAGTCAGGAAGACCTCTGTTCAAGTACTACTTCTGAAATATACTTGATACATGGCCATAGGTGTGTCCCTTTTACTCACAGTGACCCCCAGGCAACTCTCCGAGACTCCTGAATTACAGATGAATGAACAATCTGCCTCAGTGGATGGAGTTTCCCCACTAGGAATTCTCATGCCAATGAAATCATAAGTCCAGACTCTCAGTTCCTGACATCCGAAAGAAAAGTCTTGTGGTCTCATGGTGCCCCAAACTATGCATCTATCTTCCTTTGCTGATCTTGGGGTTATTCTAGATGCTTCGTTAAAGAAAATTCACACTCTTAGAAGTGGAAGGGATCTCCTTCCAGCAGAGGACAGTCGTTCCAACTCAGAGCCAAGGAATCCCCACTAGAACATACTCAGTAAGTGATCAGCCTGTCTCTGCCCAAAGATCTTTAAGGAAGATGAAGTCCTAGTCTCCCCAGGCAGCCCAATTAGTCCCTGAACAGCTCTACTTATTAGAAGCTTTTCCTCACATCAAGCCTAAGGTTCTATTTGTCTTTTTACAATTTCCACTGAGTGACTCAGGCCTTGCCCTCTGAAGCCAAACAGAATAAGTGTAATCCTTGTTCCATAGGACAGTCCATAAAATACTTCAAGACAGAGAGACAGCTACCTCTTCTTTTGCAAAATTTCAGCATTTGGCTACAGAATATTTTTACCTTATTGGCTCATTATTTCATGTCATGCTCTAATTGGAGGGGACAACATTTATGCTTCTTGCAGGCAAGGCCTATGTCAAACATTTTTACATGTTCCCTACAGCAGCTTCCAGATTTCTGGAATTCTAGAAGGCTTTTGGACAAACACTGTGTTTACTCAAAGTATTGGCTGCACCCAAATACAACAAATCCAGTATTTAAATTAAAGTTCATGCTGTCACATTAACTCCTAACTCTGCTCCTAGAGGAAGAACATAACACAATGTATTAGTGTCCAGACGAATATTTACAAAAGATGAGAAACATAAGGCAAAACAGAGAGAAATCATTTTTAAACCAACATACTGTGCTTGGGTTCATGAAAATATGAAGGAATAAGCTTCTTCATCCTGATTGTCATGGGAGAGAAAGAGACATCATTATTTGTGAAATAACAGAATAACAAAGCAGAAAGAACAGCATGTGAAAGCTATTGAAGAGGGGGGCAAAAAAAGAGACTACCCTTTTGTCCAGCTAGCTTTGCTCTGACTGATGCCTGTCTGCTTTAATGCACATCAGTGGGTGAGCAGCTTTCTTTTATGGAGGAAGAGGACCACTTGAGGTGGGGTAAGAAACTGAAACATGATGACGCCTTAAGATGAGCTGAATGCTGAAATTGGAATAAGTTTTCTAGAGCCTCAACCCCTTGAGAACAGAGCCACTTATGTGCAAACCTAGCACTGAAGACCCTAAAGCACATGAGGTCAAGTATGATGTTGCTAAGAATACCTCAAAAAGATGGCCAAGAAATGCCCATTGTTTTTGTTATTTAGGCTTCTCTCACAACGCAGAGATTCTGTTCCACAAGAGATGGAGGAACAGACAGACTACAGTCGGGAATTTCTGTCATGGTGATTCTGAAATAGGTTCATTTCATTCCTGGTACAGACTGGGCACTGCACTCAGATTTAAAGGGAGAACTGAAACAAGAGTGTCAGGCACTTAAGTCCTTTGGAAGAGGATGTGGAAAATGTGGGCAGACTAAATGCAGGTAAGGTAAATGCAGGTGAGCTAAATGCCTCATTTACTGGACTTGCTATAAGGTATCTTTCATGTACCAAGAAGAAATTACTTTTTCTGTGTTATTAAGAGGATCTGTATGTTAATGTGCTTTTTCTAGCAATGACTGGTGATACACTGTTGATTGGATTCTTCAGGACCCATGTAACACTTCAAACTACTTAGGAGATGATTATGGGTAAGAGCTGTGGCCACAGAACAAAGTTAAGGTCAAGTCTGTAAAGTCATAGCGATCAAACCAGGAATGCACATCCAAAATAAAAAATGTAACAAACAATTGATCCCAAGCCCTCTCCATAAGGAAGATGATGATGATGGAACACACTAACATATCCCCAACAAGGGCAACAGGAATCACAGGATCTCAAGGACCTCACAGGTGATCTCAAGTCCAATCTATTCCTGACAAAGAATCCCTTCTATGACATGCCTAACAAGGAGAGACCCAGAAGCTCTGTTCAAAGGCCTCTGGGGAGTAGGAATCCACTACCTACCAAGCAGCCCACCCTATATTCATGCGACTGTAATAGTGAGATCATTCCTGCCCAAGTTCAAGCCTGCCTTCCTCTAGCTGCTGCCCACTGCTACCAGTTCTGCCTTTGGGACTAAGCCTCCGTGACATAAGAGCTGTCATATATCCTTAAACCTTTTATTCTCCGATCAAAATCAAACACCACACAGATATCCAATGCCTACTATGTATCAGACAAAAGACAACATCCTTATACAGCATGGTTCAAATCCCTCGCTATCCTCTGGATGAGTGGCAGTATGATAATGACATTTTTAAGATGTGCCACATAGGACTGAACACAGCATCCGAGATGTAGTCAAACCAGAGTAGAGTACAACAGCATCATCAGGCCCACCTTTCTGGACATTCTCTTAATGGAGCCCACAACCACATTTTCTTTTATCAGTTGTCCTATCATGTCAAGTTCCTAAAAGAGAAACAAAGGGCCTGGATCATCTGCTCCCACTTACTGGAGAGCTGGTTATACTTAAAGTTTAGTGGCATTTTTCAAAATAAACAATTTGCTCAGTCATTCACACTATTCCCATTCCCTGAGTTACTATGCGGATAGCAAAACAAAGTAGATACACTTCCTTAGATATTTTTTCAGCATAAAAGCATTATTTAAGCATCACGGTGAACACTGTGCCCAACTTAGAGTCAAGAAGGCTTGACTTACTGGTTGTATGACCCAAGGCAAGTAGCTTAACTTGTCAGTTTCCTCATGGCGGGCAATAAGAGTACCTAACTCCCAGGGCTGTTGTGAAAATAAAATGAGACAATATTTGTAAATGCATTTTATAAAATCTAAAATATTATATAGGTCTTAGATATTATCATCATTTACTTTCAAGGACTGGATGTATCTGAGATCACTTTATTGACACTGTGAGTCAGTATATATTTATTTCTAGTATTTCTTGCTGGAAAGGTCATTGCAATGGACACCTATGTATACATACTGCAGTACATTTGTATGGCTAGCTTTACTGCCGTTAAGTCTTTTGAACACCTGGTTGAGTTTTGCACCAACAATTCAAAAAAGTAAACTGTCGATGGTTAGGAACATTTGCTAACTGGATGACATGGGGAAACTCACAGCCAATCAATAAACATTTATTAAACACCTATCATGTGCCAGGCACTGTGCTAACCTCTCTCTCTGAGCTTCACTTGGCTAATCTAAAAAAGCTGGAAATGATTGGTTTGCCATACCTCTCCTAAGGCCATTGTGGGGAACAAAAGAGATAATGTACCCTAGATATTTTGCAAACTATAAAGACCAACATACACCAATGCTTCAAGCCAACATGATTCTCTTGCCAACATTATCAACTGCAATTCCTCTATAACTTATTACTGCGGATGAGATGCTGAAGCCAAAAGATTCATCTTCTGAATGGTTGACCCGGAGAACCTCTCCTAACTCATACTGTGCATCTATTGTCTCATGACTAGCTCTGCTGGCAGAGCCCCCACTCAAAACCTTCCTAATCTGCCAGGACCTGTCAGAGCCTGTGCCCTGCTGGCATTTCTAAAAATTGCTGATAAATTTAGTTTTAATATAGAAAAACCTTCAACATATTCTCAACTCAATTCTACACAACATTCACTGATCCCAAACCATTTAAGTAAAACAATATAAAGGAGACAATGCAACTAATAAGCCTTCACAACCTTGTTTTTATTAGAGAAAAGGACAGAAAAGTAGGTCAGGCACAATGGCCATTCCCTTCCAATATCCATAGCTACCTCCACCTCATAAGAGGGCATCGGAATGAGACTGTAGTCAAGAAAAGCACGGTACAAACCAATGAGAGGCAACATGACTCAGTGGCTCAAGTCCTGGGCCTGGAGTTAGAAAGATCCGAGTTCAAATACAACCTCAGATATTTACTAGCGGCCCCTGAGCAATTCCCTTAACCTCGCTCTGCCTCAGTTTCCTCATCTGTAAAAGGAAAACCATAACAGTACCTACCTCACAGGGTTGAGAGTCAAATGAAAAAATTCATGTAAAGCATTTTGCAAACCTGATGAGATATGTGTGTGTACACACACACACACACACACACATATATGTATGTATATAGACTGGGTTTGAGGTTTCACCAGTGTAGGGAGCACCCTAAGAGAAACTGTCTACCAATATAAAACAGTTGTTTTTCCCCAACCTAGAGTCTTAGGTCATGGGTTCTTGACTTTTTTTTGTGTCATGGAACCCCTTTGGAGGTCTGGTAAATCCTATGGACACCTTCTTGGAATGATGTTTTTGAATGCATAAAATAATAAAATGAAATACATAGGATTACGACAGAAACCAATTGTATTCAAAAAAAGTTATCACTCTATATACAAGTGTGTATATGTAGGTGTGTATTTATACAAAGTAAATATAGATGTAGTTTATTAGAAAGTTCAGGAACCCCCAGGTCAGAGAGTCAGCTGGGGTGCCCAGGATCATACAGCCAGTATATGTCAGAAATACCTGAAGCCCAGTTCATCCTGTCTCAGAGGTCAGGTATCTATCATCCATGATGCCGAGATGAATAATAACAATTATTATTCTAAGTACGGAATATTATCAGTACCCTCATTGTGGGGATCAAAGGCACTTATTATGTGAGAAATATATAAAGTCAGAAAAGAAATCTAAAAATATAATATCAAAGGAAATTAGTTTTATTAAAATGTTAATGCCTTAGCATATTTTTATAAGAGATTATAATATCTATCTTGAAATATTAGCTCTGAAGGCTTCACTGTAAAAACACAAACCTCCAATATTAAGGGGTAACAGATCCCTAGAATTGGGGTAGAGTTGCGGGGAGAGGAGATGAGGAGTTTTAGCCTGGAGCTGTCACACTTTTGAAAAAGACTGATAAATATCAGTTCTTGGCTGATCAGCAGCTTAAAAATAGGAACCTCCCACAATTAGCCCTTTCTTTTAAAATCTGAATTCCTATGGTTTTCAGATATTCTAGGTCATACAATATTAAAAATGCATGAATATAAATTCAACAGGTGGCACCTCAAACCCTCTGCCACACTTCAGTGCCAGTTCCATAAACACTCCCTCCTTTACATGTTTAGAAAATCCTGCTCTTCAAAATGACACTAACAGTCCAGACTCAAGCTGTGAGAAGTCCATTATCTAAGTGTGATGGTATTAAAGGCACTCTTAAAAACAGGTGTCTGAAGGAATCACAACTAACTCACCCTCTCTCTCTCTCTCCCCCTCCCTCCCTCCCTCTCCCCCTCTCTCTCTCTCCTTCTCCCTCCCTCTCCCTCCCACCCCCCCCTTCTCTCCCTCTTCCTCCCTCCCTCTCTCCCCCTTCCTCCCTCTATCTTCCACCCCCCCCCCAGCCCCAGCAAAACATAACATCATCCGATTTTATTTACTGGAATTTCAAAATCATGTTCTATACACAAATCCAACCTCAATGTACAAATACAAAGTAAAGCTTCTAAAAAACAAAACAAACAAACAAAAAATCCCCAGCAGGTAAAGATAAGGAATAAGGTCTCTTATCTTGAGGCTGGGGCAGTACAGGAAATCCCAGAAGTTCATATTTTTTAAACTAGTATTCTGGAAGTCAGATTCTGTTTTTCCCATGGAAACAATGTACCCAAATGGTGGCTAGGTTGGCTGGCCAACCTCACAAGAGGCCTTTTTAACTGGTAATACAGGTAGAAACAAAAGAAAACAGGAGTGTTGCAATGCTAGTAATTAGAGAAGCAAAGCCACATAATAAAAGTTGTTTATAAAATTTATCTTGAAATCTGGTGCTAAAGGAAAATTAGGCTTAATGTCAATGAATTTCAGAATGGGATTTCTGGGCATTTCAAAGGCTTTTTTCAAGCTCTCTAGCCCTGGTGTTTTATGATGTCTCATCTCACTCCAAAGCTCAAAGCTTTCCTTTTTCTTGACTAATCACCATCAGCCCCCATCTCAGCCAGGAAGCCCCACATCCACCAGCAGTGGGAGTAAAACACCCCCTAAGAGAGGGGGCTGGTGGAGACTTCCTGCAGGAAAGCTCCGGAACACCAGCAGTATGTATCTATTGAACGTTGGGGGGGGGCAACTCTTGTATTTCCTCTATTATTTAAGTTCTGTCAACTAAACAATCTCTACAACTATGCCCCCTTTCCCCAGCCTTGCCAACCAGCCAGATGCTCCAATCAACATCCCATTTTCTGGGTTCTCTAATCCCTATCATCCAGGTGTGTATGGAATTAGAGGCTAGTTCTATCTATTTGTTCTTCCTGAACCCTCCCCTCCTTATATGGATCCATCCTTCTCTTCTTAAGGCTACCACCAACCAGGTCATCCATCTCCTAGCCCATTCCATTATGCCCTCTGGAACCCCTGCTCTACAACTGAATTTAAGCAGATGGCAGACTACTATGCACTGGGAGCCAGGAAAACCTAACCTTGAAGTCCACTGCAAACACTTACTTGCTGTATCTCAGACTCGCTAAGCCTCACTTACCTCCTCTGTAAAATGAAGGGTTTGGTCTCAACGACTCTGAAGGTCCCTTCTCTCTCTCAGACTGTGTGTCTATGTTCTACCCAGATGCTCAATTTTCTACCTTGTTCTACTTCTTCCTTTGAATGGAAACCAGATTTCTTCCTAATGGGCACCACATCCTTTACGACCTTCTTTTGAATATCATTCCTCCCACTCCTCCTAACTCCAAAGGCCAGGAAAGGCCTATTCCTGCTACCCACTGTCATTAGAGAGCACAGGTTTGCCTTCATCCCACCTCCCTTGACCCTCATTCAACCTTTCCTCTGTTTCTATTTCCCCTTCCTTGCCGCTGTGATCTACTAACCTCTAGGCCAGTGACATCAAAATCAAATAGAAACAGATTTGGGGGGGGCTACATATTGAGTTTGAAAACCACAAATCAATATTATCTGTTTGTATTGTATTTTTATTTATTTTGTTAAACAACACCCAACTACATTTTAACCTGATTCAACAGCACTCGGGGGGTTATGGGACCCAGGGAGTCTGAATCATCTGCTTCCAACTTATTCAATGACTTCAGCTCAGCATCTTCCTCTCCACTTCTTCCTTTCTCATAGTTCTCCATGATGCCATTGTACATTGCTGAAACAATCTTCAGCATCCTCACCTCTGATAGCCTTTATGCTATCATATGCTAGACAAAGACTGCCCCCTTCCCAAATGAACATAAGTGACTGACCAACAAATATCCTGAGGAAGGGTTTCCAGTGAGAAATCCCTTTTCCTTTGCCTTAGTATCCCAAGCCAAAGACCCCAGTATGTACCACACATTTCCCTGACCAATTGGTGTAACAAAAGACCCTTTTCTCTCCCCTACTTAGTAACATCCCTGTTTCAAAATATACTGAATTCAGCTATTTTATTGTACACCAGCTAAAGGACTGTAGTCATTGCAGCTCTGTCCTTCAGTGTTGTATTCTCACCTCTTGTTGGAACTCAAGGTGGAAGATTCCAGAGATCTGGGCTCACTGTCTTATGGGTTCCTGTCTGGTTCAACAGCAGATTTCTTTTATTTAAGTGAGAGCAGATATATTGGGATGATAAATGCCATATCTATCTCTTGTAGCTAAGAATACACATTTTTCTCCAACAAGTATACTATTCTTTTTGTATAACCACCTGTATTTTATGAATAACCATCTTTCTTTTCTTTGTTTCATATAATGTTACTTTAAATAATGTTTAACTTATATATACTGACCTAAAAATCTATACATAAGCAGACTCGTTGGGGGGATTCATGGTAGATTGCCTTCCATCTTGCAATCTGCCCCCACCAGCCAGAAAATGTGGCTACTTGCTTTGCTCCTAATTGACTCCATCTCCAACTACCATTCAGTCAAATCCAACTGGACATACCATTGATACCTCAATATTAGTGACTAATGACCCTGTTGGGTCCCTAAAAACATTCCATGATATTTACTTTCTTCAATCCAATTTTTTAGCTGCGCAACAATATGGGCATATCTCAGGCTTCACCAATTCACAAAAGTAAACCACCTCCAAAATAACGAACCTCAAAACTCTACCTTTGATGACAAATTTCTGCCTCTCCTACAGCCTAATTAAAGTTGTATTTGGTATTTGTCTGGAACTCCAGGCACTTGATGCATCTTGAATATCCTAAGCCATCTCTCCCAGAACCTACCCAAGTTCTACCTCACATTTAACCACTCAACTGATTCACTAGTCACTATTGTCTTCCGCACCCACAAAATTTCCACCACTTCTCCTTTGCTAATCTTCTTCTTGGGGAACCCTTGCTATCTGATTTCTCTGTTCCGGCTTCTAAAGAGGATTATATATATACATATATATATATATATATATATATATATTTCAATTAAAGAAATGAAGTAAATTCATCAAGGGCCTTCCTTCACAACTTTTACTCAATCCCTATTTCATTCTCTACAGTGACTGTTGCAAACTCTCTTTTCAAGCCCCCAATCATACTGCCACTCCACATAGCTATGGCAAATGACTTCAATTTCCTCTTGAACAAGATTAGGGCCATATAACAAGAGATACTTCAACTCCTATCCTTTCTTCTATTCTCCAAAACTTTTCATACCCACCCTTCCCTCCTTACTCTTCTAGTCCCAAAGGAAGAAACTTCCCCAACTCCTGGTTAAGAGTTGTCCTCTCTCACTACCACTGAACCAAACCTCTTCTGCTTTTCTAGGACATTGCTCCAATAATGCCCATCTCAACTTCTTTCTGCATCCTGGCTCCTTTTCCACATGCCTACAAACATGTTCAAGTCTCTCCAATTCCCCATTTTTCCTGCCCCCACATAGCTACTATCCTGTCTCCATCTCATTGGGTTCACTCCCTGACAAACTTCTAGGGGGAAAAAAGTCATCTACACTTAATGCTCCCATTTCTTCACTGACTATTCTCTTCCACCCCTTTCAATCTGGCTTCCTCCTCCACCACTCTACTAAAATTGCTCTTTCAAAGGTCATAAATAACCTAACTGGGGCAGCTAGGTGGCACAGTGGATAAAGCACCGGCCCTGGAGTCAGGAGGACCTGAGTTCAAATCCGGCCTCAGACACTTAACACTTACTAGGTGTGTGACCCTGGGCAAGTCACAACCCTAATTGCCTCGCTAAAATAAAAAAAAATGTAAAAAAAATAACCTAACTGCCAATCTAATTAATATCTTTCTTTTCCCATTCCTCATCCTCCTTGATCTTTCTGAAATGCAAACAGATGACCCTTCCTACTACTGAACTCTTTCCTCTCTTAGGTGTCACCACAGTCTCTTTTTCTCCTCCAAACTCCATAATTTCCTTTTCTGTCTCAATTCCTGGCTCCTATTCTTCCTGACTCTTTTGCACAGGTGTTTCACAAAGTTCTGTACTTGGCCTCTGTATACACACTCTCTCTCCCAACATTCTCATTCAGTCCCATCAAGTACTGCAACTTTGAAGATGACTTTCAAAACTCTCTAGCCCTAACTATTCTTTGGGGCACCTAAACTATGTCTACAACTGTCTTTTGGTAAAATCTAACTGGACATACCATTGCTACCTCAAGTTCAAGTTCAGCACAGTCTGGTAGGCACAACATGGGATTTGTTTTCATGAGAGATCTGTATTTGAATCCTACTTAACTAAGGAACTATTGTTAAGTTGCTTAATATATCTCAGTTTCCTCCTCTGTAAAAGCAGAGGCTTTTATACATGCAGTGGCTGTTTCAGAGTTGGAGGCATCAAATGTCATAATATGGTAAAGTACACTAGGAATCTTAAAGCCATATATGTCAGCTATTATTATCCCAAGTGAGAGTGTCCAGACCAAGGCAACCAAGATGAAGAATCTTGAATTTGTGCCATATAAGGATCAGTGGAAGGGACTGGGAATGTTTGCCTAAAGAATAGAAGACTTCACACGCCCATAACTTCCTAAAAAAAATCACTATTCTCCCTCCATCAGCAAAAATCTACCTTTTCTTCTTCCCACCCTAAACTTGCCAATGGAAAACAAAAGAAAAACAAAACTGCACTACATGAAAAACATACAAAACAAAATTTCCCATCAACCTTGTCTAAAAAAATAGGTGTCATCCTGTGCTCTTTGGGCTTTTCATCTCTCCGTCAGGAAGTGAGTGGAATGTTTCATCATTAATCCTCTGAAATCATGATTAGTCATAACACAGATGAGAGTCATTCACTTTTTCAAAGTTGCTTGTCTTTACCATATTGTTGTCCCTTGTATAAATTGTTTTACTGGTTGTGTTCACTCCACTCTGCATTATTTCATATAGTTCTTCCAAGGTTTCTCTGAAACAAATCATCCCTTCCATCATTTGTCATAGCATTATATAATTCACTCAATCTATGATGGTCTACTCTAGTATGAGGTAGGGAGGGACGGAAGAAGACAGACATTTCAGAACTTAAAATGTAACAAAAAATGAAATATAAACAAAATAAATAAAAATGAATGCATGGGTTGATTAATTAATTAATTAGATTTTGAAAGAATTACCTGTTCAGTTGTTCCCTATTTTATGGGAAGTCCCTTAGATTATAATTCTTTGCTACCTCAAAAAGAACTATAAATATTTTGTTTATCATCAGTTTGTTTTACTTAGAATTAATCCCTCTCTTAACCAACCCTTTCTCTAACCCCCCTTCTTTCCTTTCCCTCCTATTTCCCAATGGAAAGAAATGTATTTCTGTGTTCAGTTGTGTATGTATTCTTCACTCTTCTGGTTAATTCAGACCAGAATGAGATTTAAGTGTCAGGTCCTTTCCTCTACCTCCTCCTCATTTGTATAAATGACTACTTGTACACCTTGATTATGTAGAAGAATTTTCTCTAACCTTCCTTTCCCTTCCTCCCCTCCTAGGTTATTCCTCTTCCCTTCTCTTTACATTCTTCTTTAAGATCAAGACAATAGAAAAACCTGAAAAGACTTACATGAACTGATGTACAATGAAGTGAACAGAACATGGAGAATGTTGTACACAGTAACAACCATATTGTTTGATAAAGAGCTGTGAACAATTATTCTCACCAATACAATGATCCAAGACAATCCCAAAGGACTAATAATGAAACATACTATTCACCTCCAAAGAAAGAAATTATATTTATTGAACACAGAAGGTACTTTTCACTTTCTTTCATTTTTTTTCCTTTTATTTGAGTCTTCTGACACAAAATGACTAATATGGAAATGTTTTATATAATTGCACATGTACAACCTATATCTGATCGCTTACTGCCCTCAATGAGGGGGGAGGGGAGAAAGGGAGGGATATTATTTGAAACTGAACACTTTAAATAAAAATGGCTATTAAGATCATCAAGACATAACAGAACCACTCACAAGCCTTTTCTATTTAGACTCTATAACCACTGATGATGACAGGGTTCACAGCAGACACAAGTATCATCTCCCTAAATGTGAGAGTAAGCCGTCCCTCCTTGTTTAATCCCTTATGATTCATGTTTGCCTTTTTATATTTCTTTTCACTGCCATGTCTGAACTTCAAAGTTTCTATACAGCTCTGGTCTTTTCAACAGGAGTGTTTTGAAGTCCTCTATTTCATTAAAGATCCATTTTTACCCTGTAGAATTACATACTCCGTTTGGGTGGTAAGTTATTCTTGGCTGTAAGCTTATATACTTTGCCTTCTGGAATATCATTATTTCAAGCTCTCTGCTCTGCTCCTTGAGAGTGGTGACTGCTACATCATATGTGATTCTGATGGTGGCATCTTGAATTCTTTATTTCTAGGTACTTGAAGTGTTTTTTCTTTGACCTAGAAGTGCTAGATTTTGTATATAATGTCCCTGGGAGTTTTCATTTGAAGGGGTTCTTTCAAAAAGTGGCCAGTATATTCTTTCTCTTTCCTCTTTGCTCTTTGGTTCTATGAGATATAAGCAGTTTTCTTTTAAGATTTCTTGAAATATATTTGTTTTGGTCATAGTGCTCAGGTTGCCCAATAATTGTTCACTTTTTTCTCCTCGATCTGTTTTCTGGGTTATTTATTTGTCTTTTGTTTTGCTATGTGATACTCTACAGTTCTTTTTTTTTTCTCGTATTTTGACTTTATTTTCATATTTCTTATCAAGGAGTCATTGGCTTGTGTTTGGTCCACTTTGATTTTCATGGCTTTTGTTGCTTAGACAAGGTTTTGTCTTGTGGCAGGCTCTTAATTCTTTTTCCAATTTTTTCTTCTATAACTCTTATCTTGCCCATTTTTTACACACTACATTCCAGCTGAACTAGGCTACTCAGTGCCTGACACACAGTAGGTATTTAATAAATGTGTATTGATTGAATATAGCCTGTACTTTCCCACTTCAATGTCTTGGCTTATTGATTCAAATGTCTGAAATGTCCTCTCTTTTCCTCATTACCTAACAAATTTCTAATGTAGCCTTTAAAACTCAACTCAAATTCCACATCCTCCAACAACTTTTCTGATTCCCCCACCAGTAACAGCCCACCCCTCCACTTTAGTGCAAATTTAAATGTCAATAACTTCAGAAGTGAACATGATACAAATATACCCCCAAATTCAAGCTTCATTATATAAAATATCAATGTTTCTTATTAAAATTCAACAGAACTACTAACTTGTACAATACAGTTCTCCAGTTGATTTTACAACTTTGTAAAAATGTTCAGCAGCTGCTGCTAGATGACTGAAATGATTGTATTTCTAACCCTAGCCTTATGATTATGCAGAGAATGAGGTCCTGATGCACACAGGATAGTTTTTATATGGCCCCACAAGAAAAATCTACTGGAGATTTATCAGTGGACCAATGTCACCAAGCAAAAAGATGCCCCCTACCAACACACTGGTCTGAAAAAGTATCATCCAAGAATGGAATGCATAATGATGAAATCTTCCATCTTATCAGCGTTGGTATTTCAAAATTATTTTTCAAATCTCACAACATTTAATAAGTATAAAAGAAACTAACCCTTTCAAATTATGCTTTTATAAGTCTATGCCATTTGTACCATTTGTTATTAGAAAACTGCACTAATACTTTTAGCACACCTCATATTATAGCTCCCTATGTGTGTGCCACATATTAATAGTTGACATTTATATAGTGTTATATTTTTTTAGATCAGAGCTTTGATTTCAGTAGCATAAGGAACTCTCCCATTAAAAAAGGGTCAGGGGCAGCTAGGTGGTGCAGTGGATAGAGCACCGGTCCTGGATTCAGGAGGACCTGAGTTCAAATCCGACTTCAGACACTTGACATTTACTAGCTATGTGACCCTGGGCAAGTCAGTTAACCCCAACTGCCTCACAAAAAAAGGGTCAGAGCCCTTTTAGGCTGGAGGGACGGTGTTACAACTAGATCACCACTAAATAGCTCATATGAGTTGTAGAAGGGATTCTTGTTTAAGTATCAGTGGAATTAGATAGCCTTAGACCCCTTCTCACTCTCAGGTTCTGTGATCATGAAGGAGACTTTCAAAAGAGTCTTCTTAGGACATGGTGAAACAGCATGACATAGCTGACAGAGCCCTGGTTATGTCAATAGAATAGCTGGGGTCCAGCTTTTACTACCCTGTGACCTTAATGTTTCCAAGAGCTGGGATGAGGAGATCGCGAAGTCCCCTTGAATCTCTAAATCTACGTGATTCTGTGAGTGGTCAATCAATCAGTTATTTAGCATTTATTAAACCCCCTTCTTATATGTCAGGCCCTGTGCTAGGGATGCAAAGACAAAAGTCCCTGCTCTCAAGGAGCTCACAGTGTGATGAGAGATACCACATGAAAAGAACTTTGTGTAACCAAAATACATACAGGATATATTATGGGGAGTCTCAAAGAGAAGGATTAGGAAGACTGGGAAAGACTCCTTGAATTGTCAGATATGACACTTAACAGTGGATTGATACTCAAAGCCTTTCCTAAAAGGAAAAAGTTGCTGGGACTTGAGCTCCAATACCAAAGCCAGCAAGAATCTAGAATTTAGCACCAAAGTAGGACACCAGTAGAGATGTATATACGTGTAACATATATATGTACTACATATATATCTATTCATGCATATGTAAGCCAGAGCATCCATTTTAAAAGCCAAGACGGCAGTACTACCATAAAGACTAAACACCAAAGAAATCAAACAAAGGGGAAAAGTACTAATATGTACAAAAATATTTATAGCAACTCTTTTTGTTATGTCAAAGAACTGGAAACTGAGAGGGTGTCCATCAACTGGGGAATGACTAAACAAAGTATGGTATATGCAGGTAATGGAATATTTTTCATAAGAATTGACAAAGGGTATGTAGTTTCACAAAAACAAAGGAAGATTTACACAAACTGATGAAGAATGAAGTGACTAGAACAAGGAGAAGATTTTCTACTACAACAATATTGTAAAAACAAACAATTTTGAAAGATTTAAGAACTCTGACCATACAATGATCAATCATTATCCTAGAGGATCGATGTTCAGTTCCACTGAACTAACCTACTGAGAAGAGATGATGGGCTAAATGTGAAGAATGAGATACATATTTGGACATGGCCAAAGTAGGAATTTGTTTTGTTTGACTATCCATATTTGTTGCAAGTTTTCTTTTTCTTTTCCCCCATGGGATAGGGAAGGGAATCCTAGAAAAAATAAATACTTGTTAGTTTCAATAAATAAATAAATAAAAGGCAAAACAAACATAACATCCCCAAAGACAACAGTTTAAAGCTGGAAGATCTAGGAGACAATGACAGGCAGGGTATGCCTACCACAATATGTGGAGCCTGACAGCACAGAGGAACAACTAGAAAAGATGTGTCACTGCAGACACAACAACTCCACCAGATCCACAGGGGTCATAATCTCCCTTTTGAGAACTCAGAATTGGATTTTTTACTAAGAGCATCAATTTCTCTTTCCACTCCTAATTTAATGAAGACTCATTTGAGACCGCAATAAAGGGCACTGGTCCAATGGCTTTTGGCAGATATGCTGGTTGGGCATAGCAGCCTCCACTCAAACTCCATCCTAATGCATCAATTTGACATGGAAGTGACCCAGGGTTCTCAAAGTCTATGCCAGAATGTCATAAGCACTGGCTGGAAGAAAGCCTTTGACCATGGGCTCGATGTTGGATTTGCTTCCCATAGGTCTCTTTTTTGAAGATTAATTTAGCTAAGTTTTGAGAAGCTCACCAAGCCACCAGTCAATTAACAACTCCTATTAAATACTTCCCATGTGAAAATACTGTATAAGGTTCTGGAGGAAAAAACGGCGAGTCCCTATTCTCAGGGAGCTTATAATCTACCAGAATTCCCATATTGGCAACAGAGTAATTCATCTTTCCAGCAATAGCAGCTCTTAAAAATCACCTATTTGGGGCAGCTAGGTGGTGCAGTGGATAGAGCACCAGCCCTGGAGTCAGGAGTACCTGGGTTCAAATCCAGCCTCAGACACTTAACACTTACTAGCTGTGTGACCCTGGGCAAGTCACTTAACCCCAATTGCCTCACTAAAAAAAAAAAAAAATCACCTATTAGACTTCATAGGGGTTGCAATCTGCATTGGCAGAAGGGAAATTAAACTGTAAATGGGAATCTAATACAGAGGCAGAATTATACCACTCCTTCAGCAAGAGCAAGACTTTAAAAAAAAACAACCTTTCAACAGAAACCTTACTCACCATCCCAAATGGAAATAAAGACTGAATAAACCTTACTTCTATGAAGGATAAAACATGATGGGTTGGGTTCAGGGCGCTATTTCTTCTTATGGAAGACTCTCATTTCAAAGTGCTTTGATGTTGCACCCCAACCTTCCAGTCTCAGATTCAACCACTTACTTGAATTTAATTATGTAGGAGGTGAAACCGAAATCCTGCATTGATATCAATCACATTTCTATTTAGCAGGGAGTCAACTATTCAATAACATGCAAAATCCAATCCAGTTCAATACAGGAGTGGTAGCCACTCACATTAGTCCCTTGTGGGTGGGTAATAAATATGGCTTGCTCACTGCAGTGAATACAGTAGATACCTTACTGTGGCTACAGGAAGGTTCTGCCATGAGCATCACAGAAAGAGTTTATTTCTTGGCACCAGGAGACAAATTTTAATTTTCCTGAGCGTTCACACAGTGCTTTTCATCTTCAAAGTGCTTTACGAATATTAACTAATTAATCTTCAAAAGACTGCTGAGTAGGGATATATTGTCAGACCTTTCCGGAATAAAGATTACCATGGGCACTAAACGTGCCCAGGAGGCGGTGTTAGGAAGGCAACAAGCTGCCACAGAGTCAGTAATTCCCTTGGCTTAGAACTGCTATCAACAAATTATGGTAGACTTTAATGCATCCATGAGAATGTCACTAAGCTACTCACTATTTTGCTTTCTGTCTAGATAGCTGTAATAAAAAAAATACAGCTCTCAAAATTTCAAAAGAGGGGCTTCAAGAAAAATCACACCAGAGACACCAGTTCCTTTTAAATGGGGAGTGGAGAGAAAAGGGAAGAGGTCATAACATTCAAAGTCTTGAAGCTAAAAAATGGGTTACATCCCTCATCTTAGATATTTGCAGAAGCAAGCCGTTTTTTGTCCATTTGGAAAGAAGCCTGGGTTTGACCAAATTCAGTGCATCTTTGAATAAAACCAATCACATTTGACAAATTGCCAAGCACTGGCCTCATTCCAGCCATGAGTAAATTGGCCTCAGTTGAATACAAATTCCTTCTGCTCCTCTAGATCAGATCAGGGGATCTGAACAGGTAAGAATGTACTGCCGAAATTGGTCATTTTACTGGCAAGACTTGGGGAAACAAATGCCTTTCCCTTGAGAACATTTACTGACCTTTCATTTTGGGGCTTTCAGACACATTATCTTACGTAATCTGTCTAGATGCCCACATTTCACTGCTATTCCAAAGAGTTACCATTCAAATGTTCTTATTTGTGTTCTACAAAGTATTTATGAGTAACCTCTCATTGATTAGGAGTTGAGATTAATGAATTGTGGGACATTCAACTAGAATGAAAGATGTGTACCTTCAAAGTGAAAACTCCTGGTTAGAGTCATTATTAAAATTTGAAAAAGGTATTATTTCCTTTTTGAGAGAATCTAAGATACTAGCAAAGCATATTAAATAAGCAATAACACTATTTACTAAACATAATATAAAATAATATCCTTCATCTGTATAACACTTTGAGGTGTACAAAGTGCTTTATATATGTTACTCCATTCGATCCTCAGAACAACCCTGTTAGGTAGTAATTTTCTAAGGAGGTTAAATCCCTTCAATTCCTGACTCCAAGTCCAGGGCTCTAGCTGTTACACTGCCCAGCTGCCTCCTATATAAATAGGCCAACCCTACCCTCTCTAACTCCCATGTTCATGATCATTATTTAAGCATAAATGCTTCTCTTACATAGTCTTTTTGGAACATATTAGTACAGAATACTCATAGATAATACAAAAAAATTCATGAGTCCAGAACCCACCACAAAAACGTATGTTTCCCTGTCAGCTTCCAGCACAAAGCCTAGCACTTAATAAATGCTTTGTGCTAATTAATCTCACCTTCATTTTTCTGCTCTCTTACCTGTTTCTATGGGAATGGGAAATGGGCAGCTAGTTAGTGTAGTGGAGAGTTGTCTGGAATCAGAAAGACCAGAGTTCAAATCCAGCCTCAGATACTTACTAGCTATGTGACCCTGGCCAAGTCACTTCACTCTGCCTCAGTTTCCTCATTTGTAAAATGAGCTAAAGAAGGCAATGGTAAACCACTCTTGTATCTCTGCCAAGAAAGCCCCCAATGGGGTCATGAAGAGTAAAACACAGCTGAAACAACAACAGGGGAATGGAAAATTCCAAATAGAACTAGAATAGTTACATGAAGAGTCCAACACAACTGAAGAACAAAAAATTACAGTCACAGGGATATCATAAGGGTAGTCAGTGAGTAAATCTTATATCCAAACTGGCCAAGCTGCTGTTCTCAGAAGTCAGCATTCTATCTCTCCATCTCCAGTGCCTAGAACTCAATCTGTCTTCACCTAATCATTTTAAGAGTCCTTGACTTGCCTCAAGGCTTAGTTAATGCACCAGTTCCTAGGGGTTGGTCTGACCTGGCTCTTCTGATCCCCCTCTCCCACACCCCCCAGCTATTAACAAACTCTACTTCTTTATATTGTTTCTAAACTCTTACTAGTTTAAGTGTTGCATCTCCTCCACCCCCTTCTAATATGTAAGTTTCTTAAGGGTAGACTATCAATTCTTTACATTTGTAATCCCAATGCTTAGCACAGCATAGGCAATCACACACATAGTAGGCAATCAATAAATCTTGTTGAACTGAATTCTTAGTATACACAGTAAGAAATGGAATAAGGCAAAAATGGTGCCTGAGTGAGCACAAAGCACTTAGTTTCAAAATCTAAGAATAGTCATCCTAGGAACCCCAAATTTTAAAGCCTCGATGTGACCTTGACAGCAAAACAAATCATATCAGTATCATATACTGACATTACTACTGCAACTCAGTAATGGCAACCATTACTACTGGTACATTCTCACCCCCAAACTCTCAGACTTCTCATCTAAAAGATGATGCTACACACAAGTCAACCCCAGAACAGAGGCAGTACAATTAAATTATCTGGGCAATCCCTAAACCGACCCCCAAATCTAATCCAAAGCAAGATTTAGGGTTGGACAATTTAAAGATGGCCATTTTCATCAGCTCTTATTTGGGATGGTTAGTGCTTTGGTATTTATCTCTCCATCAGAAATCTGCTCTGATAAACATCAGTCTTTGGGGTGATCATAGTATACCTCCCCAAAAGTAAACATATGGGTATGAGAATAAATTCAATTCAATTCAGCAAGCTTCTACTACAGGGAAAGTATCATGCTAGGTGCAAGGGATACAACCAAACAGATGCTCACCTCAAACAACTTATGTTCTACGAGGGGTATGGAACAGTATGGATGCAGTTGAGTAGAAAATATACAATTGAAGAGGATTAGAGCATTAAAACTTGGGGGGAAGGGACCAGGAAAGGCTTTGCCTAGGAAGGAAATGGTATCAAAACTAAGTTCTAATGAAGCTAAGAATTCTTAGAGTCAGAAATGAAGAGGAAATACATTTCAAGCAGAGGAGGGACTGTGTGAAGGCCTGGAGGCAGGATTTGGAATGTTGCATTTAAGGCATTCATTGGTCAGTATGAGCATCAGGACTTAAAGTTTGCAAAAGGGAATGATATGCAACAAGCCCGGAATGATGGCAAAACTCCAAGTATCCCTCATGAACCACTTGAAAACATGTGCACCCTTCATAAACCACTCAATGAATTCCTACCTTGCAGACCACAGGATAGAGCTATCTATTATAGATAATGGAATCAGTACAGTATCTTTCATAAGATAATTTTGCCAGGAATGACTACCACTCCTTTTGTCCTCTGGCTCTATATGGTTTTTTCCTGTACCTAATAGATGTGAATAATCAGTAATTCACAGAACTGGCTATGGATGGGATTTTGATCATCAGTCAAAGTACCCCCCTGATTTTAACATCCACTGGGAGCTTTCATGCCTTCTTGCCTCCACACCTCAAATGTTCTTGAATCAATCTTTCTTCTTTATTTTTTTGTTTTAGGACAAAAGCTAGATCAACTCCAGATGGTTGTAATGGCTAAACTCTCCACCTGTACCTTTAATTGTATCACTTCTAGCCTCTTCTAGGATTCCATTTAATTCAACTCATTACATATTAATTAAATAAAATGCTTATTATGTGTAAAGCATTGTGCTGGGCATTGGGGATATGAGATAAAAATGAAAAACAGCCCCCACCCACAAAAAGCTCTTATTCGAGTGGGAAGATACATTAGAAAAGATATATTGTAAATATAAGATCATCTTCGAGTACTAACAATAAGAGGAAACAAGAAAGGCTTCTCATAAATGGAGGCATTACCAAGAGCTGACCCTTAAACAGAGAGAGAGATTTTCTGTATGTAAAGATCTTATGTCTTTCCTATACTTAAGATCTTTCAATAACAACCTGTGTATTTTCTACTAAAGTCCCAAATCATCAGCTGTAATTCAAAGATGTCCACCAAGTTTGGCACCTCCCTCCCTTTCTAGATGTAGTTCATACTCCACTTCTCCCATGTACCACACTAAATGTACTTGCTGTCTCTCATCCTACTCTTTATCACTTTCCCACTACGCCAACTTTGCTCATGCTCTTCCCTTCATCTGAATACCGTCCCCCTTCCCAGCTTCACTTTTTGTAAATCTCTAGCCATCTTTCCATATCATCACCTTCTTCAAAAAACCTTCACTTATCTACTCTCTTCCAGGTGAAAACAGTCTTTTCCTCCTCAAACCTTGAATTGCTCTTTATACTCTCATCATCTACATTTTGCCTCTCCTCCAGCACATAATAAATATGACGGCAGTTATCTGCTGTTGACTATAGGCATTTCATGGTTACCATGTAAAACTGCTTATCTGTATATGAATTTTGTCACTGTTGCTAGACCCTCCTTTAAATATCTTTGAATAAGTTGCATAAAATGGATGCTTAATCAATGACTGCTGAATGAAAAATCATCAAGTAATCCAAAACACATCACCTACAAGGCCAACAGGCATGCTCTGCTTTCTGTCCCAACTGAAATCTTAGAGCAATTTCTTTGTGTCTTTCCTTGACATGTCTCCAGTCTCTCTGACAGCGCTAAACCACAGCATTAATCTTCCAAATATCACTGCTCTGATCAATGTTACTCTTACTCAAAAGTCACAAGGGCTCTTCACTGACAAGCAAGTAATGTCCAAGCCTATCTAGGATAACTTCCCCCTACTCTCATTCAACCAAATACTTCCCATCCTTTAAGAACCAGTTGGTCTTCCTCTTATTCCCAGAAGCCTCTCCAGAGGACTACTATGCTCAATACCCTCTCCACCACACTCGTCTGCGGGATTTATGTGACCCAGTGGATATTGCTGGACCTGGAGTTAGGAAGATTTGAGTTCAAATTCTGCCTCAGATACTTACTAGATATTTGATCCTGGGCAACTCAATCCATCTTGGTTAGCCTCAGTTCACTCCTTTGTAAAATGGAGATAACAGCACCTATCTCGAAAGGTTGTCGGGAAGATCAAATGAGATAATATATGTAAAACCCTTTGCAAATCTTAGAGCACTATATACGTGTAATTTATTTATTTTTTTTGTTTTTTGTTTTTTTGTTTTTTTGCAGGCAATGGGGGTTAAGTGACTTGCCCAGGGTCACACAGCTAGTAAGCGTCAAGTGTCTGAGGCCGGATTTGAACTCTGGTACTCCTGAATTCAGGGCCGGTGCTTTAACCACTGTACCATCTAGCTGCCCCCAAAATGTATGTTACATAGAATTTTTTGTTTTTGTTTTGTTTGCGGGACAATGGGGGTTAAGTGACTTGCCCAGGGTCACACAGATAGTGTTATGTGTCTGAGGCCAGATTCGAACTCAGGCACTCCTGACTCCAGAGCCGGTGCTTTAATACGTGTTATTTATTACCACTATTTATTACATTCTCTAGGTGGTGCAGTGGTCCACCAAGTCTAGAGCCAGAAAGACCTGAGTTAAAGCCCTTAGATACATACTAGCTACCTTAGATACATATCAGCTGTGTGATCCTAGGCAAGTCACTTAGCTTCTCCTTGCCTCAGTTTCCTCATCTGTAAAATTAAGATAATGATAGTACCCACCTCCCAAGTTATTTGTAAGGAAACAATGGGATAATATTTATAAAGTACTTTGAAAACTTCAAAGCATTCTATAAATGCCAGCAACCCTGCCTCTACATAATAGGTACTTAAAAATATTTGTTCATTTCATATGCTCCTGGATGCTTCAATTTTCTCAAGTATGTACTGGACCAAGATCAGTAAGTTACCTCCTTGACAAGGATTTGGTGAATGTTAAACATAAGTACCCAGTGCTACTTGGAGAAATGTACAATACCTAGCGATTATAAATTATAAATGCCATTTCAGTAGGGTGGGGTGGTAAGGGAAAAGGGGAAGGGGAAAGAGACAGAGAGACAGAAAGAGAAAAGGACAGAGGGAGGGAGAAAGAGAGACATAAAGAGGGATATAGACAGACACACAGAGACAGAGAGACCAAGAGAAAATAAACACTTATTAGCACTTTCTTTGTGCCCGGCAGGCATTAGGGACACAAATACAAACAAGTAAGACATTCCCTATCCTCCACAAGTTTACACTCTAATGGCAGAAGGTAGTACCTATAGGGCTGGAAAGCAGAGGCAAGAGATGATAGGGTATGGGGAGGGTGCAGTTGGGAAGTTTTGTCAGCATGAGAACTAGAAACAAGGATCCAGAGTCCGGGCATGAGAGAGGTAAAGCCTGTCTGGGGGCTTTCCTAGAAAGGCGTCCCAGGGAGAGGGGCACCAATCTCAGTAGAATGTAGATAGCAGTAAAGAGGTTTCTCAAGTGAGACTGAGGATGGGCAGCCACAAAGCTGGGAAGTTTTCTAATTCAGCAACAGCAAAACATCCAGGCAAGGAAAGTCAAGGAAGTCCACAACCATCTTTTTCCTTTCTCTGCTGGCATTCTCTTGATGAGGTAAAGTCAGAGTCTTGAAGAATAAGATGATCCTAAGAAAGCTTAACCAAAGAGGTCTTCATCAATTACCTACCCAGGCTGTTTCCCATTAGCATTATCTATTGCCACCCCTTTCCTGGCTTGCCCCTCTTTGTAAATGACAACTCCAAAGAGTTAAGAATTGATAGAATTCTAGTTATCATACAATCTTTAAATCCCCCATTACAGAATGTTCCCAATGATAAAAAGCCAACCCAAATTCATGCAGATAGATTGAAAAGAACCTCTCAAACATGCCGAACAAAAATTACCCTGATAGGGGTCTTTATTCTTCCAATAACACACAGGATTTGGGTATTAACCAAAAAAAAGTAGAAGGGCAGCTAGGTGGCTCAAGTGGATAAAGCACCGGCCCTGGATTCAGGAGGATCTGAGTTCAAATCTAGCCTCAGACACTTGACACTTTCTAACTATGTGACCCCAAGCAAGTCATTTAACCTTCATTGCCCTGCCAAAAAAAAAGTAAATAAAATTGGAGATTCAAGTGGAGAGGAAACCCAGTACAGTGATGTATGTTGTATTTGCTGCAGATGCTAAAATGACTGAGCAACAAGATGGACTCACAGGGCAGGCCAGGGACTGCATGTTGGTGGCCCTAAGACCAATCTAGCTAAGTTCTGAAAAACCTATAACCACATGAGCTTCAGAGTAATGGATTTCTCTGTATATGTATTGTAAAGGCCACTAGGACCTCTTCCATCCTTATCAAGAAGAGTGCTAACCTTCTCTCCTTTCATACAACACATGGATTTCTCAATAACATCAACTCATGAACACAGGCTACTAAAGCATAGAGGAGCTGCTGTGTTCCACCTTGGTGGAAAGAGAGATCACAGGAATGAAAGCACAGACCCTTGAAGAGGTAGCTGGGTGGAAAGGTGGGTTAAGTGCTAGACTTGGAATCAGGGAAGACTTGAGTTCAAACTCTGTCTCCAATACCTACTAGCTTTGTGACCCGAGAAAATCACTTAGCCATTGTATGACTTAGTTTCCCCAAGTATAAAATGAAGGTTTTGTGTCTGGCACAAGGTAAGTGCTTAATAAATACCTGTTTTTCTTCCCTCTTCTAAGGAATTTAGTCTAAGGTTCCCTGCAGGATTTTAAAAAAAGACTGGGGCCTATTTCCTTTATTAAAGAAAGGTTTCACTGACTAGGCTGTAGGAAAAGAGAAATGACATTATAAAGAGAGAGCCGGAGAACAACAGAAGCAGACTATAGGAAATGGGGCAAAGGAGAAGAGTTTTTAAAATTATTAGAGATGGAAAAGAAAATGTTCTAGAGACTTAAAAGGTGGAAGCTTTGTTAAGGGTTTTGGTTTATTTTTTTTAATTTGTGAACATCAAATTCCAACTGAGCTATAAAGCCAGTAGGAAAAAAAAAAAGAAAAATATAGCTTTAAAGAACATCACTTATCAACAATGAGTCATTCTTCTGCAGCTCAAGTCAGAATATCTGCCCAAATGCTGCCCAAAAAAGATGGAACCTGCCCAGGTGAAAATGAAAATTTTAATTCAGGACTTAAATTAAAAAGCAACCAAAAAATTTAAACCATAAGTATTGCATTTCATTATAACAAAACACTTCTGTGGGCTTCATTTTTTTTCCAATAAAAACAAAATGGGTTTATAATTAAGCTTCATTTCTGAAAATCTTAAGATTCCCTCTGCTTGGGCAAGCTGAATCTGCCAAATCACATAGAAGCCAGCCAGATGGCTTTTGGGAAAATATTCTGACTTGGACTGTATTACATACATCTGTATAAAAATCTATCTCTGAATTCAGTTTCAAAACTGAAGGCGTTGACCAGTTAAAAGGAAAGCAAAATAAGTTTTAAGATACTAAAAGGAAAGTTCTCAAAATTACACATACACACTCAGAACATGCTAGAAAAACAAGGAATCAAAGGAATGAAACACTGCAGTCCAGTGTTAAATCCAATAATACAAACTGCTGAAGGAAATATTCTATATTCAACAAGAATTAGGAAAAGAAGAAAGAAAATTGGCAGAAATTGGTTTTAGCACAGTACATTGCACCATATAACAAACTCCAAAAGAATGGCAAACCTGAATATCAAAGGTTATATCATTTTTTAAAATAGGAAGGTAAAAAGGAAGTACTTTACAACTATGGCTAGGGGGAAAAATCAAACAAGGGATGGAATATTATCATGTAACCAAAAATAGATTATTTTGATTACAGAAGATTTAAAAGGTTTTGAATGAACAAAACTGATGCTATCTAGAAAAAGAAAAGAAACTGTCAAGTGGGGAAAGATATTTGTTTCTAATGAAAAAAGTTTGATATGCAAGATATTATCACTAAGCTATTCATTCCCTTTGACCAAGGGAAAAAAGAAATTTATCATACATAAATCACATATCTATATAAATTTATTATATAGGTAAATTGAATAGCAAGTTGTACATAATACATTTTCAAGTTCATATGCAATCTTTTTATTATACTATGTTATGGAAATTATTGTTTTATGCCATAAATTAAAAAGAAAATAAAATTTTTAAAACCAAAAACTAAAAGATATGCATACATACACGAAGTATCCCATAAGTCTCAGTGAAATTTAAGCCTTAATATCATTAAGCTGCACTAAGATTTTTCCATATCTGTATATACATACATATAAGTGTGCATTTACACATAAACATATACACATACATATGAAAGAAGACACCCATAAAAGAATTTTTTGGGGTAGTAACAAAAAACTGGGAACAAAGTGACTGCCCATCCATTGGGTAATAGCTAAACAAATTGTGCTAGGTAAACAGAATAGACTGTTACTTCACTAGAGGAAACAATGAATGTGAGGAACTGAGAGCAAAGTGAAGAAATAGCATCTAATGCAAAGTTGTCAGTAGAACTAAGAGAACATGATTCACAATGGCTATAAAATGTAAAGAAATATAATACTAAAGGGAACCAAACTCTGATTAGTCAGGAAGAAGAGATGGAACTGGAGAGAGGCAAAGGCATAGAACAGAACATTACATGTATATGTCAGGCCCAGTCAGTCCTTCAGTTTATTTTTCTTAACTGATTATCTTCTTTAAAGGAAGGATTCTATGTGGGACAGGGACAGAATGATGGTATTAAATCAAAACACTTAAGACTGAAAAATAATATTTTAACAGGCCAAGAGTCTTATGAACTTAAATGCAACTCTCTTTAAACCTGGAAGAGACGAAGATGAGTAATTCTTGACCAACAATGAATGTGCACTGTGTACCTAAGTTACAGACATAATTTTTAAACAAAAATTAAAAACTGGGGTCCAAACAACTCTCCTCGATAAGGCTGCTAGATATAAACAAAGCTTGCACATCTCCTTCACTTGTACTTCCCATAATATATCATGTTATGCTATATTATAAATCTAAACCAGGAAAACAGTGATCTCAAAAGAGGATTAGTAAAAAGGGAACTCTTTCCTAACTTCATTCCCAGTCAACATGTCAAAGGAACCTAAACAACTTTAAGAAGCAGAACCACAGATCATCACCCCAAAATTAGCTTTAAAAATTCTAAAGCCTTTAAGTAAAACAACCCAACCAGATGCTTCACATTTCTTTTTAAAATTTATTGTGTTTTTGTTTTTGTTGTTGTTTCAGTCATGTCCAACTCTTCATGGCCTCATTTGGGGTTTTATTGACAAAGATACCAAAGTGGTTTGCCATTTCCTTCTCCAGCTCATTTTACAGATAAGGAAACTGAGGCAAACACAATTAAAGAACCTGCCCAGGGTGACACAACTAGTAAAGTGTCTGAAGGAGGATATGAGCTCATCTTCCTAATTCCAAACCCAGCACTCTATTCACTGCATCACCCAGCTGTTGTTTTTACATCATCTAAAATTCTCCCAGTACTCTTTCCTCTCTCCTTTCCCAGAAAGCCATCCCATATAATGAAGAGTGCCCTTTTTAAAGAAATAAAGGAAAAAGAAAAAGATAAAAATCATCAAAACACATGACTACATCAAAAAAAAACCAAAACATAAGCAAAATTGAACACCTGTGGACCTCCTACTTTAGCCTAAGAGTAGAAGGAAGTGTTTTCATATTTCTCTTCTTTGGGATCATACTTATACCTTGCAATTCTGTAACACTCACTTTTAATTATTTTGTAGTTGTTCTCATTTACATTGTTGCTGTCATTTTATATATTGTTTTTGTGGCTCTACTTAATTCACTCTTCATCCTTTCATGGAAGTCTTTCCATGCTCCTGTGTATTCATCGTATTTGTCATTTCTCACAGCAATATTCCATTTCGTTCACGGAACACATGTGGTGATTAAAAAGGTTCAAGAGACATAGTTTCTGGGTAATTTGATCATTTTATTAATAAAGTCAGTACATTATTAATAAAAGGATGGCCATTTAACCATCTCTCTTAGACAAAAGACAATCATGGCAGCATGATACCTCTGGACAGAGAAACCGTTTCTACACTTAGACCATCTTGGGTTATCTAGACAAGAGGATCTGTCTCCACTTAAGCTTGATTGAATAGAATTCATCTGAGATTAGAAATTCCTTGAAGGGTTCAGCTGGAGAGAGAAGTTTAGCTTGACCTTCAGAAACTGAGGTCTTTAAGATACAAAAGAAAGGGAGAACTCAATCTCCCCAAACAATCCTATTAATAATAATTTCTCACAATGTGTTTATCCATGCCCCAATCAATGGGATGCTTCCCATTTCTGATATGCAATGGTCAGTCAACAAGTTGAATTTAAGCATATTTTCAAAATAATTTCATATACATCAACACAGATACTGAGTAGCTTGCATAGCAAAGTAGAAAGGAATACTGGGCTTTGAGTCAAAAGGAGCTGGTTTGAATACTACTCTATTAGCCAGTGAGACCTCAGACAAGATACTTTCCCTCTCTGGGCCTCAGTTGCCCTATTTATAAAATGAGGAGTTTGAACTAGATGGCCTTCAAGGTCTCTTCCAGAGCTACTATTCTACAAGTGCAGGATTAGATTGGAAATTCAATATAGATTTCCGTTATCCCATCCCTTCCTTTGCTACATATAACAAAGAAAATTCTTCTATTCAGTGTTCCATATTACTAGCATTCTAAATTACTTTTTTATGTCTCCAAAAAGGGGTAAAACTGAACATAAGTAAAAGACATTAAATGCTTGAACATCATAACCCTACAAAATATTTATTAGAAATACTATGGAACATAGTGCATTTTTCAAAAGCAGTTTCAATCCCAGGTGGAAAACATTCCATTTGAGAATAATTCAGCTCCCAGATCAGGCTCTTTGTAGTTTGGAAATAGTTTTCCTTCATTCTGTTGCTTGCCCAACTCCCAAAAAAGGTACCATTGTTATTTCATCATAAGACTGCTGTTTGATTCATTTATCTGTAAGGAAGTGTTATCTGCCACCATTCTTATTTCTCACACTTCAGTACAAATACACACACACACATACATACATACATATATATATACACACACTTACACTTCCCTTGCCCCCTTTTCAATGTGGTCTTTGCTCTTATCAAGACTTTTAATCCTTTACTTCCTCCCTACTGCATCAAACCAATATCCTGATTCATTCTGGTTTCATTTCACTCCCTTTATATCCTAGACTCTGAAATCAGACATTTCAGTGATCCTTTTCCTAGCACCTAGTATCACTCCTTTGCCCTTCCACTCTCAAAACCTGAGTAAATTCTACAATTCTCTTTCTCTTCTTCTGTTCCTAAACTGATGAACACCAATGAAAGCAACTGACTCTATGAGCCTTCAGTGAGGCTCTCAAGATAGCTTTGCAATTCTTGTGTTCTTATGTAGTAGACATTTTCAAAACATTCTCCATGGTGGCTATTTCAAACCTTTGCTACTCTGTGCAAAATAATGAGTTCTCTGCAAATAACTTGCCTACTTCACTGAGGAAATGGAGACATCAGTTGTGAGTGTTCTCAACTTCCTTCCTCTTCACCTCAAAAGAATAGTCACTGCTTCTACCATACATTCTTCAAGTCCTTTTAATTTGGTTTCAGTTCCCTCTGGATTTGACCATTAGGAAGTCACCAATGACCCATATTTCCAACTGTCGACTAGCTACCACCACATGGAAATCCTCCTGCTGGCCCCTGGAACCGTACACATCCACATGCATACACTGACTGTCCTATTTCTATCAACAGCATCGCTATTCTACAAGAACACCCAAACTCAACACTGTATAGCCAACCTGGCCTCCTCTCTTTCCATCATTCCCAACCTCCTCCAAATCATCTGCCAGGTCCTGTCATTATACATAGAAGGCATTTTACAATGGACCATGTGAAGTAGTAAAAATAACGAATCAACAAATAAATATTTGTGAACTGACTACTGTGTGCTAAGAACTGTGGATACAAGTACAAGAAACAAAATTTACTTGAAATGAGGGGCAGCTAGGTGGTGAAGTGGATAGAGCACTGGTTCTGGATTTAGGAGTACCTGAGTTCAAATCTGGCCTCAGATACTTGACATTTACTAGCTGTGTGACCTTGGGCAAGTCACTTAACCCCAATTGCCTCACCAAAAAAAAATTACTTGAAATGAGCTGACGCTCTAATGTGAAAGACAAGTACATAGAAAACCATGAACAGCATTGTTGGTTTTGTTGGTGTTTAGTCATTTTAGTTGTCCCTTTTTGGGATTTTCTTCACAGAAATACTAGAGTAGTTTACCATTTCCTTCTCCAGATAATTTTACAGACAGGAACTGAGGCAAACAGGGTTAAGTAACTTGCCCAAAATCACACAGCTAGTAAGTGTCTAAAGGCCAAATCTGAACTGAGGTTTTCATGACTCCAGGCCTGCCTGGGTGCTATCTACTGCACCACCTAGCTGCCCAATAAAATAAATAAATACAAATATATGCAAAGTAGTTAAAAACAATTTAGTTTGGCATGGAGGGAATTGGCCACTGGAGGAAATCAAGAAAAGCTTGAGCTGTGTCTTAAACAAAGAGAGTAACTTAATGAGGAAGAGATAAGAAGGGAGTGTATTCCAAGGCATGGGCATTGCCAGTGAGGAGTGTCCTATATGAGGAAAAGAGACAAGGCCAGTTTGGTGGGATCAAAGAGTGTGATGGGTGAGGAATATCCTCTGAAAATAAAAATTTAAGTCAGGGCCACATTGTGTAGAGTTTTAGAAGCTAAACAGAGGAGGGTTTGCATTTTATCTTTTCTTTTTAACTTAACACAGGATCCATATAAAGATTTTAGAGGCCTATGACCTTGGATGGGGAAAAATACATATATATTTTCACTAACCTCAAATGAAAATTTATTATTTCTCTTCATTATGAAGGAGTTTTAAAAATCACATTGTTTTGAAAAGGGATCCACAGACTTAACCACACTGCCAAAGGGGTCCATAACAAAAAACAAACAAAAACAAACAAAAAACAGGTCAAGTGTCCCTATCCCAGAGACAACAGAAAGCCAGAGGAGGGGATGAGCTCAAATGTACATAGAAGGGTTGCCCTGGCAAGGAAAAGGACCACCATTTTGTCAGAGACTGGGTGAAAGCAGAAGACAGTGGAAGATGATGTCAAGAGGTTCTGATATGAAGAGAATGGGAGAAGAGGAGCTCATGTCAAATGGTCTCAGTTTTCTAGCAAAATCAGAGTCTAGCTCCTCAGCTGAGAGGGGAGAGAGAGTTGTGGGATGCTTGGGCAGTGAAGTCTGGAATAGCTTCTGGGAGGAAAGGAATAAGGAATCAATTAGGGAAGGAAGACAAGGGCTGCCTTGCTGCAGGGAGGGCCCAATGAGGCTGGATAAAATGAATTTCTAATGTCCTTACAATCAGCACAGTTGTCTGACTTCCTCCAGTTCTGTTCCACAGCCCCTGAGTAGGAGCAAAAGAGGGGGCTGGTGAGGCACAGTCTTCATGAAAGAGTATCTCCATACACACACATACACACACACACACACATGCATATATATACACATATGTGTCTATGAGATATATATGAAGGAGTGAAGAATTTATTGTCAGGTAGGGGTGTTTCCAATGTAGCTGAGATAGAGTGAAGGAATCATCAGACTTCAGGAGGGGTTTTTTTGGACAGTCCTAGACTCAGCAAGGAGACAGCTGAGTGAGAATCTTACCTTTCATTCTGAATAGTTCAGTGAGCATGGGCAAGTCATTTAGAGGCTCTGAGCCTCAGTTTCCTCATTTTGAAAACTGTGATCACAATGCCTGCAGCACTTATCTCAGAGGGCTGTTGTGAGCACTGAATGACAGAATGAATTACAACACTTGGCAAACCTTGAACTATTCTATGAATGCCAACTATTATTATTAGTTGAACTGGATCTCCACTTTTGCAATCACTCTTGTGTCTTTCCCCTTATCTGCACTTCCCCTGCCAGCACCCAGCTTCAGGTTCTCATTACTGCCATCTCAGTCAGGGGTTCTAGACTTTGTCTGGCAGTCTGGTGAAGCCTAACAGCCCCTCCTTAGGCTCGTGGTTTTAAATGCATTAAATGAAATACATAGCATTACTGAGGAAACCTATTATATTGAAATATAGCTATCTAAAATAAATACACACACGCATATTTATTTTAAAATCAAGTTTATGGATGACACATTAAGAATCCTTGCTGTAGATAAAGAGCAAGCCTATAAATGCAAAAATATACTGGTCCAGTTCTACCAGGATCTCCCCCTTATTTTTCATTTCAAAACTCCAGATGGCCCTTTTCACATTGAGGCCAAGACCAGAATTACACCAACAAAGCACATGTCCTAAAAATGCTTTTTCTCTGTAAGCGTCACTTGCGCCCCCGTACCCCCAGTAAGAGAGACTCCAGCTGTCATATCCCCTTCTAAGTCACCTCCTCTCCCCCGACATATATACAGATACACACAATCATTTAAAAATAGCTAGTTTTAAAACAACAGCTAGTTTAGTACCTGCTCCCCAAAATCCTCCTAACAGGAATTTACAGAATGCTCTCTTTCTCCAAGATGACCGCTCTTTCTCTGTTTGTTTCTATCCCACCTGTGGCATCATTTCCATCCTCACCAAACAGTCATTTGGTCCTTCTCTGGACCTGCGTGGCAGCTTGGCAAATATCTTTTTACAGCATGGCTGAAATCTAATTAAAAAATAATTAGTCCTAATTAAGTTACAAGAGATAACTTCTAATGGCAATAAATGAACAATCCCAGAATGGATTGCTTTGTGCATGTGCCAAGTTGTCAGCAGATCCAATGACAGGTGAAAGTTGTATCTATAAAAGTGACTGAAATTCACAGGAAATGCTTAAGACAAGGATTGCCTCAACAAATATGTTCTTCCAAAGAAAACACAGGCATTAATGAATCTCTTTTAAAAAGAATCTCTCCCCCTTTTTATCTTGACAGGCAGCTCTTGATTTTTGATTGCTTACTGTGGTGTAGAGGTGACCCCTGGGTTCCCGAGGGCTATGCCAGCGTAGCAAAAACTCCAGCAGCACCTACCATGCCAGAGAAGCTTCCGGTAGAGGGTTTTGGAGCAATAGATCATATTTGCTATCCAAGGCCAAGCCTACCCAGATGCTAAAAGGCTCATCTCCAGGAGGCTGGCCACTACTCCTGACAAATTCTTTCACCCAAGGAACAATAAAATTTTCAGCCAGTGAGTTAGACGTCCTCCTTCATTCTCCTCAACAGCAATCTCTTCCTCTCCCCTCTTAGGCTTTCCAAAGTATCTGGGGCATTTTACACTACATAATCACCTCCCACAGAAAACAGCAACTGGTTATAGAATTAAGAAGACCCTTTGCCAGGTACCGGCTGTAATCGGAAGCAAACTATTTAATTTATCAGTGCCTCCAGGCAGCTCCCTAAATCTTTTTGTTCTTGTTTGTCCTTCATTCTCAAAGATGACCATGACATGGGGTGATGCATGACTTGCAGGGAACTAGATTTAAGTGAGGGAGGACTGTGCAAAGTTACCAACCTCACTCTCTCCTCCAGAGTCATGTGGGTCCTTTGGCAAAATTTACATCAAGATGACGGGAGATAGCCACAGATATTTGAGGCAATTGGGGTTAAGTGACTTTCCCAGGGTCACACAGCTAATAAGTGTCTGAATTGAGATTTGAAATCAGGTCCATGTCCTGACTTCAGGGTCAGTGCTTTATCCACTGTGCCACCTAGGTTTCCCTAAATCAACAAGTTACAGAGAGGGTGGAGATGTGCACTGGCAAAGGAGTTTCCTAGGTCATTGATATCAGAGGTCTAGTTTCCCGCCCCCCCCCCCCCACACACACACACTTTCCTCTGAGAGAATCATCGCACTAAAGGAAGGGCCAAAGAAAAAAATGTAAAGTAGCACTTTAACTGGTTAACTAGTTTCTGCATACAAGCTTTGGCTGGAGTTTTAGAAAAAGAAGGCATGGAAGGTATCGATTTGTTTGCTAGTGGAACTTATCCTGTCTCCTCCTTTGCCATAAATAATAGAGTTGATTCTTCTCCAATAACAACAGATAGATAGCCCAAGCGCCCCACTGGGACCTCCGAAATGTAAGAATGGAAGAAGGGCTCCAGAATGTTGGGTAGATTCTTTCTGGAGCAGCTGCAGGAGAACAGAGACAAGCTTCTCTCATAATTTTTCTCTACAATGGTCACTTACACGCCCATAGCCCCAGTAAGAGAGACTAAAGTTTTCTTATTCCCTTCCAAGTCATCTCCTTTACCTTATCTATCTATCTATCTATCTATCTATCTATCTATCTATCTATCTATCTATCTATCTATCTATCTATCTATCCACACACACACACACACACATATATACATATATACACATATACATATATATATGCAGATACATGCAAACATTTAAAAATAGCTACTTTTCACAATAGCTAGTTCAGTACCTGCTCCAAAAAAACTAGAAGGTCTTAACAGAACACTATGATTCTCCTAGATGACCTCTCTCTCACCATTTGTTTCTCTCTACAAAGGATCGTTTCCAGATCTACCAAATTGACATTCAGTTCTTCTCTAGACCAGTGTGGCAGCTCAGCAAAGGCTATTTTACGACACAGCCTGGTTAGGGTGCAGTTTGTACCCATGGAGAACACCATTTCTTAAGGTATGAAGGGGCTGTGCTTAGCTTTGATGACGGAAGTACCCACCCTGAGGAAATCACAGATCTTCTGCAGTATTCAAAAAAAAAATTAGTGTTGACTATTTAGGAGACTTTCACAGCCCCACTTTTTAGAGGAGAAAAGCATTTAGATTTTTGGTGGGGGTGAATTCATCTGTTCAGTCTGGAAAATATAGCAGATTAAAAATAAAAAAAGATTTTCAACTTCATGACACACGTTTCTGGCCAAGAAAAACATGCGACAAATACTACACACGCTTACAAACATTGAGGATTGTCCTCTATTGTTTGAGATCATCCCATTATCCCACAATACAAAAAGGGACATGCAAGGTTTTTAGTCCATGATTCTCAGAAGTGCCACGCAGATTTAAAAACTTAGATAATACTTTTAAAAGCAAAAATGAATAAAATTTCCCTGGGTTGAAGCTGTTTTCAATTGCTCTGATAAGTCAGCTCTATACTAAAGAACTATGGATAATTTACTTTTTTTGTCTTAAAGTCAAATAAGAAAAACCACAAAATAGAGAAGATTATGGTTATTAACTATCTGAAATCCTTTTGGCCTTTCTTCATGGTAGAAAATAAATGTGCTAAAATTAACTATCAAAATGTTTTACATAATTGTCTAAGTAGAAAAAGCCTGGCACTGAACTTGGGAGTCAGGAGTCTAGATTCAAATCCCACCTCAAATATTTCTTAGAACCATATTAATGAGGGGAAACCAGAGTCTAACTGACCTGATGAACAAGTAGGAAGTGTGTGATCCTAAGTAAATCACCACCTTTGGGGGCTTGAATTTCCTCATCTGTAAAATGGAGAGCACTGTATGAAGTAGAAGTTAGGTGGCACAGTGGATAGAGCACTGGGCTTGGTATCAGCAAGACTCATCTTCATGAGCCTCAGATATTCACTAGCTATGTGACCCTGGGCAACTCACATAACCCTGTTTACCTCAGTTTCCTCATATGTAAAATGAGCTGGAGAAGGAAATGGCAAACCGCTCCAGTATCTTTGCCAAGAAAACCCCAAAATGGGGTCATGAAGAGCCATAATTATTCCCAAATACTTTAGAGGATTAGTTATTATGTCCTCAAACAACCGTTGAAAATTGATTAAAAATAAAAAACAATGCTATGACAACATAAGTCCAGTATTTTGTTGGTTTTTGTACTCTGAGTCACAGAAGAAAAACGAGTTGTACTTTCCTGGGTAACCGTGCCTTAGTAACCCAAGATTGCACTTCAGTCTCTGATAGGACATTTTTGCTGAGAAGGGAGATTTCACTGACTAGATTGGCCTACAGCAGTTTACATGTTGGGAAAAATTCATTCAGTTCTCCAGGTGTGAAGCATTAAAACTTGCAGAAAGTTTTCCAGTACCCACTCTTGAGGATATCAAAGGTACATTCTCAGTAATACTCTATCACAGGACCACCACTAACAGTTTAAAAGAATTAAAGGTACTGACTGACAATTTAGGTTCTTGCATTTACAACCTGAGCTGGGTTCCAAGGTACAATGCCTTTCATCTCACCTTGAAAGACCAAGATGACAAGAGAAACAGTGCTGGCTAAACTCCAAGCAAACAGGACAAAGAATTCATTCACTGCTACCTGTACATCTCAGACACAAGCATAGGGGCTTTAGAAAAAGATGCTGAGATCCACTTTCTGCATGGGGGAAATCAAATTGCTGCTAAATTTAACAAGCTAAATAAAAAAGTGAAATGTAACCTGAGAAATGGTGAAGCTCTGACTACATATTTACTAGAAGAAAAGGAATACCCTTTTTTCCCTTTTGACGTGTTACAGATTTTCAAAAGAATGCAAAATGTTCTGGAATGATGAGACTGTAAAAGTAGACTATAAAAGTGTTGGAGAGAAATGTATACATGAGTTATAGCTAACCCAGCCCTCGAGTTTTCAGGGACTGAGGACAAAAATGGAGTTGGAAGGCTGGAAATGAACGGCAATGCCAGACCTAGCATCTGAGCAAAATACAAACTCCACATTAATGAGCTAAATTCAATTGCATTGGTTTAATTCTGAGGCTGCAATTTAATCTTGGCAGACAGCTTTACATTAAAGAAACCGTCAAGGCTCAAGTCTTATTAAACTTTATGTACAACTAGATTCAAACTCGGGCAATGCTGGAAAGAAGACCCATTTGGAAGAATTGCAAATATCGACTTTCTTGGCCAGCATGCCTACAATCACCCTACAAAGAGGCCGAAGCAAGACTCAAAGTCAAAGTGAGGAAGGGCCTCATTTTAAACAGAAAAATGAGCAAACGTTCATTCACATGCCTGTGTTCAACACAAGCTGACTTTTAATGAATGCCTTCTACAGGAATATGGAAAACTAAGTTTTGTGGGAGGTTTTCTTGTTTGTTTGTTTTTTAATTATAGTTCTAAAGGCATCAAGACGGTTGGCTTCTGGTTGTCTTAAAAGAAAATGGGCCCATATCCTAAGCACTGTGGGAAAAAAATAAACTTTCCCTCCATAAGTAATCTTCCTAAACCCCTTTAATTTGGTTGTTCTCTATACTGGGTATGAGGGTAGGGGGTAAACTCCAGCAGTTTCTCAGAACCAAATCTTTTCCCTCTCTAAATCTATGATGTTATTACACTAAATTAGAAGATCCTTTGTCACTCCAAGAAGGTAAATGATAGTTAAGTCAGTCAACACGCACTTCTTAAGCACTTACTTTGTGCAGGGCACTGTGCTAAGCCCTGGGGATACAAAGAAAAGGCAAGAATCTATCCCTGCCCTCAAGGGGCTTACATTCTAATGATTAAAAAGAAAGCCCTCCCCCCCAAAATTTTTTAAAAAATTTTTTTAAAAGGCCCCAAATACACCAAAATATTTATAGGCTAAGAAAATCATCTTGGGGAAGGCCCATCATAAGAGAATGAGAAGAGGAAAAGAAAGAAGTCAGACACAAAGGAGTAGTTCGAGGAGGAGAAACCGCTCTAGTCATCTGTGATGCCATGGAAGGAGATGGCTCCTGGGAGAAAGGGAGGTCGATGATGTGAAACTCTTCAGAGAGGCAGAGTGGGGAAGGGATGGAGAAACATCTGTGGCATTTAGGAAGGTAATGGTGACCTTTCAGAGAGTAATTCCAAGAGTCCTACAGGATATGGAAGCCTGATTATAAGGCACTGAAGACTGAACAAGAGTTAAGGAATTGAGACACTGACAGCTGCGAAATCTTGTCTAAACACACAATGCAAATTTAGATTGATATATACCTATGTTTGTTCTACTGGTACATATGCCATCTTTATTTCCCAGACACTATGTTAAAACACTCATTCAGTAGAGTAGAAAAAGCATTTGCTTTGGAGTCAGAGGACCTGAGTTCAAAACTGAATGTCACTACTGGGGTGCTCTGGTTGAGTCATTTTACCTTGTTGGGCCTCAGTTTCCTTATCTGTAAAAAAAAAAGTGGTGGAGGGGGCAGCTAGGTGTCGCAGTGGATAGAGCACCGACCCTGGATTCAGGAGGACCTGAGTTCAAATCTAGCCTCAGACACTTGACACTTACTAGCTGTGTGACCCTGGGCAAGTCACTTAACCCCAATTGCCTCACCAAAAAAAAAAAAAAAAAACCTAAAACTTTGTCCACCAAAGAAATTTTCACATAACCCGGGGTGTATAGGCATATAAAACAGGTATACAAATCAAACATTTACTGTCAAATTTTTGTGACCTTCACATTCAGTTACGTGACACCATAAGGTGCTGCAACCCAAAGTTTAAGAAGCTTTGCTCTATTCTACCACAAAATGGCCCCATGATTCCCATTTCCTCTCACTATGACCCACCTCTGCCCATACAGTATTAATACTGTTGGCTAGCGAGTAAGCATGACTGCACAATGCTGTAAATTAAACAATCAAGCCCTACTATGTGCCAGGCACTGACCTAGATGAAGGGGATAATAAGCATTTGGTAGTGCCATCCCTAGGCATTTATTAAGCATCTACTATATGCCAGGCTTTGTGCTAAATGCCAGGGATACAAAGAAAGGCAAAAGATGGTCCTTGCCCTCTCAGAGTTCACAGTCTAAGGAGGGAGACAGCAAGCAAATAAATACATAAAAACAAGCTATATAAAGAATAAAGAGGGGCAGCTAGGTGGCTCAGTGGATAAAGCACCGGCCCTGGATTCAGGAGGAAGTGAATTCAAATCTGGCCTCAGACACTTGACACTTACTAGCTGTGTGACCCTGGGCAAGTCACTTAATTCCCAATGCCTGCAAAAACAAAACAAAACAAAAAAAGGATAAAGAGGGAAGGCACTAGAATTAAGAGGGGTTGGGAAAGGCTTCCTGTAGAAGACAGGATTTGGGGGGCACTTGAAGGAAGCCAGGAAGTAGAGATGAGAGAGAGCATTCCAGGCATGGGGGACATAGGGGACAGCCAGCCAGCCAGAGAAAATGCTCGGAGCTGAGAGATGGGAGTGTCTTGTTCTGAGAACAGCAAAGAGGTCAGTGCTGCTGCTAAAGAGTACACTAGAGAAAAGAACTAGTGTAAATAACAGCCAAGATCATTGCCGATGCAGACGCTGTGGCCTTTCCTGTACATTAGGCCTACAGGAAAACAGCCAGACACCATCATCCTTAAAATGTGTTTATTTATTGGAGGTCATTTATTTATTAGGGCTGAGGACCTCAAGATTCAGACCAAAGCAGCAGCCAATAAGTCTCTATACCTACATTAAATGAAAAAATATACATAAAGGAATCTGCTAACCTGAAAATGCTATATAAATGTGAGCCATTATTATTTCTATGGATCAGTTCTAGAGAATTCACAGCTTGATAACAAAAAGAATACTAATTTAAGACTTAATCCAAGCTTGTGAACAACGGTAAGCAAAGTATCTTTGCAAAAGAAAAATTAAGGATCTTTCAAAAATCCTTCCTTTACCTTCCTCATTAGACAGTAAGACCAGGGGGAAAGACATGCAAATTTTGCTCCAGGTAGCCATGTGACCTTAGGGAAGTCATTTCCTTTCCCTTGGTGTCAGTTTCCTCAGCTTAAGTACCTTCCCCCTCCGGCTCCAACATTCTACTTTTCTGGAGAAAAGGAAAACATCTTTCCCACCTGAAGAGCAAGACATAAAGACAGAGAAAGTGCGATGTATTTGTATGCAACAGATCAGAGTAGACAGGAAGTACTTTCTGACTATGTTCCAGGAAAAGGTACTTCCCCTGTAAGGTTTAAAGGGAAAAGAAAAAAAAACCACCCTTGAACTAAATAGAGATCTTTTCATTTCGTTTGGGCTTTTCTAGGTGCTTGACCTCTTTGAGGATAAAAATAATGAACCCAACTCTGTTGGCTGAATGTGAGCTTTCTGGCCTTAAAGATGTTTCCAGGGAAAGAAAAAACCTAAGGGCAAGCTACTAAGATGACTTCCTGACATAGCCATCACATAATATTGATGAATGATGAAGATAACATCTATTCTTGTCCATTTATCTTAGCAGAATTGACCCTGTCTTTCTGAAAGGACTTAGCCCAGTATTTCCCAGCCTCCCCTCATTACATGCACAGCTGCCTATTAATAATGCTCTCTTAGCCCTACTTATCTATGTACCAAGAAGATACAAATAAAAAGCCCTAGGAACACTTCTCACATGCATTCAAATACAAAATTAAGTGCCCAGCATTTATTAGATTACCCACTGTTACAAACAACCATTTGAGTAATGATGGAAATTAACATCCAGGAATAGGCATATGTTGCTTCCTTTACTTAAAGAACTCACTTTTCTTTGGTTGGTTAAAACTAGAGAAAACTGCTTTGCCTAACAGACTGGGGAGATGATGTGTGATGATGAGAAAAGCCTGATACACCAAAATAGGGTTTGCAGGGACAGCAAAAAAGTCACGGAGCAGAGGTTTTAACCTGGGATGAGAGAGAGAGAGAGAATGAGAAAGAATATGAGATGGAGAGATGATGGAGATGGATACAGAGAAGGACAGAGAGATGGATAGATAGATAACTGTGTTTTGATATAGTTAGTTTCCTTCATAATTGTATGTATTTTATTTTATGTAATTTAAAACCTGACTATGAGAAGAGGTCTGTCTATAAGCTTCACCAGATAGCCAAAAGGATCTCAATCTCTTGCTCTCCCTCCCTCTCCCTGCCCCTCCCTCCCTCCCTCCCTCTCTCTCTCTCTCTCTCTCTCTCTCTCTCTCTCTCTCTCTCTCTCTCACTCACTCACACACACACACACACACACACACACACACACACACACACACACACGTGCGCGCAAACAACTGGAACAACTGCCTAATTTAAGACCTGGGGTTCCAATTCCACCTTTGGTACTTACTACCTGGGAAGCACAGTACAAGTCACTTAGCCTCCACAGATCTTAGTTTCCTCATCTGTAAAATGAAGTTAGACCACACTAATGTCTTTTCAACTTTAGACCTTAGATGCTTGACTGTGAAGGGTAAATTTCATGACATATCAAACTAGACTTTATAATAAGAGCAACTCATAAAGCACTTCTAAGTTTGGAAACAGTGTTTTCATTACAAATAACTCTGTGATGTAAGAAGTGCAGGCAACATTAAATTCATTTTACGGATGAAGAAACTAAGGCCAAAAAAACAAATAAAATCTGGTGACTTGCCAGGTCACACAAATCTCAAGTGTCAGATCTGGCTTTCTAGCTTAAGGGTTTCTTGCCCCCACTATGCTAAGGCGCTTCCTACAACAGGATGATATAATGACAATATGACATTCTATTCTTTCTTCCCCAGTTACAGCCACCCATTCTCCAACCCACCAGCAGGAGAATCTGACCCTCCCCCCTCATCCTTGATATGGTTTCATTATTATAATCAACTTTCACATCATCCATGCTCATGGAAAGGGATGTGATAGAAGACTTAAAACCAAATTATCAAGGATGACTTCTATTCTGGTATTTAGATGCATTCTGGGACTTTTTGCAGCAGGTTTCCTAATTATATTTTTTTTCTCAGGCTAATATTAAAATGAATTTGGATTCTGAGTACACTGTGACTAGGTGGTGGGTGGAGTATGCCGAGCAGCAGAGAAGAAGCAAGTCTAGGATTAAAAGTCTCCATGAATAATCCACCAAGAAATTCTCTCATCTCCTTTTATTAGACTAAAAACACCTTCAAGACAGGGGTCTTTCCAGGTTTTAATGCATAACTTTGTGGATGGTCAAGATGAGAGACTGTTCATCTGAGGTATTTTTTGTTATTTTTTTTAATTGGATCACTGTACTTCAGTATGATTGGTGGGTTTGGAGTTTTGGGGTTTTGTTTTTGTTTTTTGTTTTGTTTTGTTTTTGGTAATTCTATACATTTAAAAACAGCAGACTACCAAAGGGGTCTATGGAATAAAAAAGATTCAGAACCCCAGGTCAAGAGGCTTTGGTAAACCAGTGCTGCCAGGGGCAGCACCACGGAGAGTCACACTTCATTTTATCCCTTGAGAAGCAAGTTATTGATAAGGACAATAAAGTGATTCTGATGAGGTGACCCTCAACACCTTAAAGAACTGGAAGCAGGGAGGTTAAGCATGTTCCAAAAAGGTCAATGAGCTAAATGAAACACATGGAGGAGGAAATGAGGATTCTAACAGAATTGCAGAAATAAAGTTGGGGGGAGGGGAGAAGGAAGGGGAAATGAAGGAGGGAAAGGAAGAAATTCAACCAAGATGCAGTCTACCTTCATTTATTTAAAAAACAGTGAGAGAGAGAGAAACAAGAGTAATGTACAGATGACGTCACTTAACAGTGAATTTCAGACAAAAGTTTCAATAAATTTTTAGCCTAGATTTCTGATTAAAAACAGTTACAGTAATAGGATGCCATAGAAACTGAGAAGGTAGCATGAGAAAGAGGCCTAGCTACAGCATCTGAGGCCCTGGGTTCAAATCACTCCTCTGACACTCATTTCCTGTGTGATCTTGGTTAAGTCACATGATGACTTCACTGGACCTAATTTTCCCATGGAAGCATGGAAAATAACGGAATTAGACCAGATAAGCTCTGAGGTCATTCTCAGCTGTCTGTCTTTATGTTCCTATGATTCAACAGCTAAGGGAGATAGATAACCACTCAAACTTCTAGAGCTCTTTAAGGTTTACAAAGAGCTTTATGAAAGTGTTAAGTTAAGCGTGTAGTCAAACGACACTTTGGACACATGTCCACTGGTGAGCAGAACAGGAGAAAAAGCCACAAGGGGTCTCAGGCTGACAGGATCAGAGACGACTGAGAAGATCTGAAAGCTACAGAATGCAGTGCTGCTTTCTGAGGATGATGCAATGCTGATCCCAGAATATTCAGCAATTGTGCAGTGGCAGAGCATGGGATATCAGCCTTCCACCATGGAGGAGAAAATCTGTCACACAATTAATTTGAAAAAAAAACCCTCCACAATTGACAGATTTCTAACATCCAGGGTATATGTAAAAACAGATGAAATGTAGAAGAAATAAGAGCCATTGCCCAGTGGTAAAAAAAAGGATATAAGGGGGCAGCTAGGTGGCGCAGTGGATAAAGCACCGGCCCTGAATTCAGGAGTACCTGAGTTCAAATCCGGCCTCAGACACTTGACACTTACTAGCTGTGTGACCCTGGGCAAGTCACTTAACCCCAATTGCCTCACTAAAATAAAATTTTAAAAAAGGGATATAATGAGGGGATTCTCAAATGAAGAAATGCAAGGTTATCAATAACCATATGAAAAATGCTCAAAATCACCAATAATGTGAGAAATGCAAGTGAAAACAACTCTGTGGCTTCACTTCAGACCCTTGAAGTTGGCAAAGATGACAAAAAAGGGAAAATAGCAATTGTCGGAGATGATGTGGGAATACAAGAGAATGCTGGTCCAACAGTTCTGGAAAGCAATTAGAAACTCTACTCTGAAGTCACTAAACTATACATACAAACAAGAAATGCTACTATTAACCATATATTTCCAAAGTTAAGGACACAGGAAAAGGGTAGAAGAATTTTTAGAAGATGATTTACTGTTACAGCAAAGAACTAGAAACAAAATAGGCGTTCCTCAATTAGGAGAGAGCTAAACAAATTGTGATAAGGGATGTAATCCATTTTACTGAGCTATAAGAAATAGGGAATATGATTGATCAGTGAAATACAGAGAGATCTATATGAAATGAGATAGACTTAGCAGAAGAACAATTTACACATCAATGACCACAAGAAGAACGTGAGGGCAAACAACTCAGAATCAATCATAACTTCAAAATACTGATACCTGAATACCTTCCACCCCTTGGCAGAGAGGTAAAGGCCTTGAGGAACAGAACCAGACATGCATTTGCCCCTTCACACAATATGTTGATTTGTTTTTCCTGACTATACATATTGTCTATAAGAGAGTACATCTACTGAGAGGGGGGTGAAGATGGAGAGAGGGAGAAAGTGGGTGCTATAGGGTGGGGGGGGCAGTGATGTTATATTCACTGAAAGTAAATTAATTATAAATGGTTATAAATAAGTGTTGGTTGTTGTATTGAAGTTCAACATTAAATTTTCAACAAAACATTTATTTTTAAACCATTATACTTGGGTCAAAACCATTCCTATATCACAATTTGTTTAGCTGTTTCCTAATGGGCAAACATCTATTTTGTTTCTTAGCTAATCACACACTTAAGCATCCAAGGGATTAAGAGTGTACCAAAAAAAATTTTTTTGCTAATTGTTCAGATCTTAAACCCTGAAACTTTAACCATGAAAAAATTCCCCAAATGCATCTCATCAATGACATTCTATTTCATTTTAAGGCCTTCTCTGTTAGCCCACTCCCTAAAGAGGAGCTCTTCGAAGTAATGCTTTCCTTTCATCAGTTTTCTGATCATGTCTCACCTATTTCTTCTTCCAAGGGAAAAAAAAATCTGATAATAAAATCCAGTTACTAAAAGGAAAAAAAAAGTTCTCAAGAGTTTGCAAAATGTCCAGGAATGGAGCATCATGGTTGTTTTTCTCTCTCTCAATCATCAAGGCATTTCATTCCCTTGGGTTTCCATAACTAAGTATAATATTTAATTAAATATCCTGCTCTTGCTGGCTTATGTACTAGGGAACACTAATTTTAGAAAACCGATTAGCTGGTTCTTTCTAACTGGATGTTATTGTAGCTAAGGTCAGATTTTTCACTGAAACTATGGCAACAAAACTACCGCATTCTTGTCTACAAGGCCAAAGCTAAGTTTTTACAAGGCATATCATTCCACTTGATGGGTAAACTTATGCAGCATAATTGCATTCTCAAAACACACCTGAAGTATTATCTTGGGGAAGGAGGGGGATATGAAGGGAAAGGGAATTAGCCTTGGTATCTTGGTACCACAGAGAATTCTAGGTCGGGTGATAGGCCAATTATCAGCACAACATTTTAAAGAATAATAATAATAATAATAATAAGGATGATGATGGTAATAGTAGCACTAGCTAATATTTATATTCTGCTTTAAGGATTGAAAGAACTTTATAAATATGATCTCATTGGATCCTCACAAAAATCCTGAGAGGCAAGTGCTATTATTATTTCCATTTTACATATGAGGAAAATGTGGCTGAGTTGTTAAAAGACTCGCCTATGGTCACATAACTAATAAGTATCTGAGGCTTGATTTGAACTCAAGTCTTCTTGACTCCAAGTCCAGAGATCTATTGTGCCACCGCACTGTCTCTCCCACACAATTTTAGCCACCAAAAAATTCCTTCAAAATGCTCAGAAAAATACAAATTCAAGTTCAAATGTAGCAGGAAGATACCAGCAGAAATAGGAAAATTTTCCCATATCATTTGCTCAATAAATTGGGGCTACCTAAAATGATCTCTTTCCTCCACTGACCTCCACTTACATAAGGCTGTATAGAGCTATGGATACGAGTATTGGCCTTGCAATCAGGGAAGCCATACAAACTCTTTCGAACTTGGGTTCAAATCTCCCTTACTAGGGCGCCTTACCTGCTGTGGGTGAGTATGTGACAATCACTGAGTCTCTCTGAGTCTCAAGCAGCCCTGCAACTAAGAGTCATGGATCTCCCTACCTATAAAATCACATGTCCTTGACTAATAACAGCCTTATTTTAAAAGCAAAGGTTAACTTCTAATGAGATACAACATACACACACACACACACACACACACACACACACACACACCTTACCATCCCTGTGCCCCACACAACAATGTCCCAGTCCTGAATGGCCTGATAAACACTGGCAAAATCTCAAACTTTTTTCCTTTCAAAAGTGTCATAGTTATCTTACACTCTAAGAAGAAGGGGCCATCATTCCACTCAGTAGGACACAGGAAGTGACCACTGGGATTCCTTCCAATTTATAGCTCAACTCCTCAGAAGCACCAAGGACAAAATGTCACTTCCAGTTATCAATGTTATCAAAATGTGTGTGTGTGTGTGTGTGTGTGTGTGTGTGAGAGAGAGAGAGGGGGGGGGAGGCAAGAGGTGGTGGGGTGGGGGGAGAATGAGAAGACAGGGAGAGGGGAAAGGGGTTTTGGGAGACAGGAAGAGAGGACAAGAGGTAGGACAGAAGGGAAGGACGGGAGGGGGGAAGGGAAGGGAGAGGGAAAGGGAAAGAGGGAGAGAGAAGGGGGAAGAGGGGGAGAGAGGGGGAAGAGAGGGGAAAGAGGAGAGATGGAGAATGAGATGGGGAGAGGGAAAAGGGAAAGGGGAAAGGGGTGTTGAGAGACAGAAAGAGAGGACAAGAGAGAGGAAAGAAGAGAGGGAGGGAGGGAGGGAGGAAGGGAGTGGGAGAGGGGGAGAGAGAGAGAGAGAGAGAGAGAGAGAGAGAGAGAGAGAGAGAGAGAGAGAGAGAGAGAGAGCGAGAGAGAGCAAGTGCGAGCGCTCAAAAAACTATTTTATTCCCTTTGTGACACTACATCTGAAATATTTGCTGCATGAATTAAAATGAAAACTGTCCTTTTTCATGAGGTTCTACAAGTCTGGACAAAAAGCGAGGTTGAAATCTTTAGCAAAGGGCACATTAACCACAGAGTCCTGAACAGCAAGTTTGCAAATACAGGAAAGAACGGTTAATTCCAAAGGCCTACAATTCTAGTGCTTCCCAGATCACACAGCAAACAGAAAAGAATTCCAATCAATTAAGAATTTGTGATAATTCAGGTTGGGCTGGGTTTTATATTTCTGCTCTTTATGGAGAAAGGATTTGCCAGGCAAATTAAGAGCATGAGAGGCATGTAGTCGCTAACTTTTAAAAATAGCATATCCTCTTTTTATATAAAATTGTCCTGGTAATTACAAACTAAGCTTGGCGGGACCTCTAGAAATACTTTGCAGGGACAGGACTTTAAGAACAATACATACATATGTATGTGTAAATTTACATATACATACATATATAGTACATGCACACACATATGAGCATGTACACAGACTTTAAAGTAACCAAGTTAAATATCTGAAATTATTCTGTAATTACGACTTTGCTCTCATCCAGAATGGTCTTTCCACAATAAGGCTGAATCATAGAGGTTTTCCTCAAGAGGTGCACATATGAAGAGCTATGTCTGTATCATTTTCAAATGTACACTGGTCAGTGCTCCCACAGGAAGCAAAGCCAGCAGGAGCCAGGCCATTGTCTTATGGGAAAATGCAGGATCGTGAGATCTTGGGGACGGAGATGATCTTAGAATTCACTGAGTCCAACCTCCCAATCAATGTGAAAAACAGCTCTCCGAGCATCCCTAGAAGACAGTCATACATCCGGGCCAGTGTCTATGATCTCATTGCTCTGCAAGACTGCCTGTTCCATTTCTAGTCGTTAGGACGTTCTTCCTAAAATTTCCCCAAATCGGGTAACTTCTCCCATAGTTCTATCCTTTGTATCAGAGATGTCAAAACACTCGGTAAGTAGCCACCATGTGGACCACAATACATTCAAGTGCTGCCTGAGCCAGAATAAAATTAAACTGGGAAATATTTAAAAAAAATAAATAGATGGGGCAAGCTAGGTGGCACAGTGGATAGAGCACTGGCCCTGGAGTCAGGAGGACCAGAGTTCAAATCCAGACTCAGACACTGGACACTTACCAGCTGTGTGACCTTGGGCAAGTCACTTAACCCTCATTGCCCTGTCCACCCCCCAAAAAATTAAAAATAATAAAAAAATTTAAAATAGAAATATAATAAAACATTGACAATGTTAATATGTGTTTCTCTAGATCAAGATGTGGCCTTTGGGAATCCTTACATATGGTTTAGTGTCCCCATGACACCACTTCTCTGTGGTAACATAAGCACAGGACAGCAGAAGGTCTCAAAGCATGGTCTGCAGACTCCTGGGAGTCCCCAAGGCCCCTTCAATTTTTTACACTATAAAGGAGTCCTATGCACTAGTCTTGAGTAATCCCCAGCTATGCTCGAATACTCAAGGAGCTGCTCTACCTCTGCCTTCCATCATGGATTCGATCTACTTCTGTCTTCACTTTTACTGATTTAAATATCTGGTGCATGGGTCATGCAAACTCTCCTCACATTTCATGGTTTCAAGCTCTCACCATTCCAGTCACTGTCCTATGCAGGAACTCTAGCTTGTTGGTGCTTTGTGTAAAAACACAGTCCATACAACTAAACAAAGCATTCCAGATGTGTTCTGACCAAGACAAAGTGTGGTCGTATCTAGGAGATGTTGCAGTAGGTATAGTCAAAGGCTTACAGGACCCTAAGATCAACTCCCAGATGAAGGGTTTGAAAAGGATACAAAAAGGAGATCAGAGTACTGACAGTATTGCTGATGTTCTAATAATGCCACTAATAGGTTGATGATGAAAGAATGAAAGAATGAAATGAAAGAATGAAAGGCTGATGATGAAAGAAGGGCAGCTAGATGGCATACCAGCCCTGAAGTCAGAAGGAACTGAGTTCAAATCTGCCCTCAGACACTTACTGGCTGTGTGACCCTGGGCAAGTCATTTAACAATGACGAAGGAAGGAAGGAAGGAAGGAAGGAAGGAAGGAAGATTATGAAAGAGATAGTTTCAGAGAAACTTTTGTATGAAACTTCAGGAAGACTTTATGAACTGATGCAAAGTGAAGCTAAGAACCAAGCAGAACCTAACAGAACCAAGATAACAATTTATAATGTAACAATAATATCATTAAAAAGGAACATTTTTTTCAAGAAAGAGTTTTTAAAGAACTCAGATCAAAGCAATGACCAGCCATGATCCCAGAGGACTGATGGTGAAGATTGCTCCCCAACTCTTGACAGACAATTGAGAGGCTAAATATGCAGAATCAGACGTGGTTTTTTGGAAATTACAGAGATGGGAATTGTTTTTGTGTAACTGTATATTTGTTATAAGGATTTTGTTTTTCTTCCCCCTCCCCCACTCCCTGCATTTCCCCGTCCTCCGGTGGGAGGGGAAAAAATAAAAGCATGGTACCTGGGGAAAAAAATGCTAATTTTAAAAAGCCACAGAAACCAAATATGAGGTTGACTGTTTGCCACAAATCTTTCCAGATTCCTCATCCTGTAAAATGGGATATCTGGGGATACTAAAAGTGCATCTCCATAGGCAATTTACCTAAATACAACCAATGAAATTTTGTAATACATTATAAAGTATGAGGAATTTTTTTAAGTTATCTGGCAATGACATACAAACAGACTGTCTGGTTTCTGAAAATTGGCCAAGGAAGGGAGATGGGATGTCTGACAGCCACTGACAAGGACAGTACATACTTTGTAGCAGAGTAGGGAACCTTAATCAGGCTCTAACTCTACTTGGTTAAAAATCCTTCAATTAAACTGTGCTCTAATTTCATGTTAATCAAGCAACTTCCTCCTACCAAATTTGGTTTCTCAGGTATCTTGGTACTAGGGAAGACTGTACCCTGGAGAGAGAAAACAATTGTTCTAGACACTAGAGGAAAATATCATGCTATAAACAAACATGAAAACTGTACTGTAAAACAAATTTGTGAGGGGCAGCTAGGTAGCTCAGTGGATAAAGCACTGGCCCTGGATTCAGAAGGACCTGAGTTCAAATCCGGCCTCAGACACTTGACATGTACTAGCTGTGTGACCCTGGGCAAGTCACTTAATCCCCATTGCCCCACCAAAAAAAAATGTTTCCTGGAACACATCAGAATAAGCAGTTGGATGGCACAGTGGATAGAGCACTACACTTGACATCAGCAAGACCTGAGTTCAAATCCCATAGTAGGTACTTATTAGCCATGGGACTCCAGGCAAATCACTTAACCTCTCCCAGCTTCAGTTTCTTCCTCTGTAAAATTAAGAAGAGCAACTACATGTCAAGGTAGTTGTGAGGATAAATTGAGATAATGTATGTAAGTGCTATGCAAACATCAAGGTGCTATATAAATATTAGTTATTAAGTTGTATAACTTTATCATTAATGGTAATAATACTGAAATTAATCAGGGAACCAGCACCTACTTAAGAGGCACTGTGCTAGGGACCGGGGATCCATATCCAAAAAAGGAAACAATCCCTTCTTCCTCTCCAGGAGCTGACACAATGGGGAGATAAGCAGTAGCTTGCTGGAGCAGGCTTGTGCAGGCTCCTGAGATCTGATTGTTAAATTCTCAGGGTGAGCATTTACACCCTGGAAATAAGCAAACAGTACACATCAGAGGTTTTGTGGATTGTCCAGATTAAACTTCAAAGTGTGTCTCGGGGATGCATGCTTTCCCCCCTGGGGAATTGGTCATTAAACACTCATCTGCACACCCCTGGGAGACATATCCAGAAAAAAAGTGAAAAGATATAGACAACATTGCCAAGTGCATTGAGCATGTTACTTCACTTCGGGTCTCAAGCGAGGTAGGGAAAGTTATCTGATATTATTAGCCCCAATTTCCAGACGAGAAAACCAAGGTTTGAGAAGGTGAAATCACTTGCATATGGTCACACAATGAGAAGCATCAGAGCTAAGATCAGGTTTCCTTGATTTCAAGTTGAAAACACCATACCACACCACTTATAGGTCAGATATTTTGTTGTTGTTGTTGTTGTTGTTAATGATTTGGGGGGGGGGGCAATGAGGGTTAAGTGACTTGCCCAGGGTCACACAGCTAGTAAGTGTCTGAGGCTGGATTTGAACTCAGGTTCTCCTGAATCCAGTGCCAGTGCTCTATCCACTGCGCCACCTAGCTGCCCCTAGGTCAGGCATTCTTAACCCAGGGCTGCTGAGATATTTCAAGAGGTTTGTGAACCTGCATGGGAAAAAAAAATTCCATCTTTATTTTCATGAATTTCCAACTGAAATGGAGCATTTCCTTCAACTCTCTGTGAGAAGAGGTCTACAGGCTTCACTGAGCTGTCAAATGGGGCCCATGACAAAGGGGAAGAAGATCAGTTCTCAACTATGTGAACCATTTCTCAGAGGGCTCAGTCCCCCCCAGGAAGGGGGGGTACTGAGTGTTGAGGTTCTAGACCTAAAGATTCTAAAACTCCAGCCCCAGGCTATGGTGGTCCCAAGTCTGAAGGGCCCCTGAGGCTATGAAGAAGCTTAAACCATGCATTTAGTGCAATGATAAGGCCAACTTCAGGGCTGAATGCCTTCCAATTCCAAACTCACTTCAGGAAGGCCAAGAATGGTCAGAGAACCTTCCAGAAGACGCACTGCAGCTCCTGTGAGTGAAGAGGTTAGCAAACATCCTAGAAGCTGCATCACATACTACGCCTTCAAGATGGCAACATTTGCCCACTAGTTCTAGAGATACCAGGATTGACCATCACCAAGCAACAGAGGAAAGATCACCTTAAATCAGTCAGTCTATAAACATTTATTAAAACTTCTATGGTGGGCCAGGCACCAGCAATCCAGCGTTGGCCAGGCTTTCTTGTTGTTCTTGTTTCTTGGAGGAGGGAAAGTTAGAGAAGGACCAGATGTGTAATTTTATTAGCAAGGGAAATCCCCAGTGCTCCCTCATCTAAAGCACCCTTCCTATCTATGCTAATAAAGGTATGATGCCCGAGATAAAGTTTACCATAAAAATGAGTACATCATTACATCATGACATTGTACCAGTATTTATCCAGCACAGGAGAATGTGGTTAGAAACTCTGGGCCAGAAACCAAGGTACCTATTAGGGACTATTCTGATATCTGGGAAAACTCGATTGGTAATGAGAAGTTGTTTGGTGAACATGGTTTCAGAACAGAAAGAATTGGATCAAACTGAGGGATAATTCAATGTGGGTATTAAATATGACCTTGGATGGCTGTAAGGTAGCAGTAATAATATCTATCACTTTATAGACATAACCCTGGGTGAGGCTCAGTAAAACCTGGTGGGGAAGGTCCCATAGGTTCTGTATTTATTATCCCCCAGAAGCCTGTGAAATTCATTAAACAGCCTGCCCAGGCTAGTGAGTATCTAAGGAGGAGTCCCCACCTGGGCCTTCCTGACTTGGGGTCCAGCATGGAGATCCGCCACACTCCACACTGCGGTCTCATCTCTTTGTGCTCTTATTTCCCCATCGTTAAACAAGGGGTCAGATTTCGAGGGATTCAGTTCAAGCCACTTCAGTGTCTATTCAGAAGCTACTGTGTGCTCCCAAGCCTGGGAGAGCTTCTAGGGGAATTGTGAAATTGAGATCAGACACAGTCCCTGCCTTCACCCCATGCTCATCACCAGGATACCCTTCATCCCAGTGCTTTGGCACTCGAACTTCATCAGAACCCTCAGTAGCCTCTGTTCCCCTGAACAGAAGGCTGGGGATGAGCAAAATCCTCCTCTGAGCCTCCATGAAGAGAGAGAGGGCTCAGAAGCCCAGCAAACTCTTCACTGCCCACCAGCTGCACCAGGATTCCAGTCCGCCATCATCATGCTCCCACTGGTCCCTTCCCCTCTGCCTCCCCACCTTCTCACTTCCTTTGGGGTGGGGTGGGCTTTTCCCCACTCTATTGTGAACTCCTCGAGGATGTCTTGTCTTTTATTCCTATGCTGGGCACTTAGCAGAGGGCCCAGCTAGCACAGAGTAAGTGTTTAATAAATGATGGTTGTCTTGTAAATGTTCGTTGTTGTCATTGAGCTTACAGTCTCCTGGGGGAGGTGGGTACACGCAAAGTTGACAGCTGACACGCAATCGGGCCTAGGAAGAGATGTGAGGAGCCATTCAGGGTCTGAAGAGGGAAAGGTCATGACTAACTTGGAAAGAGGAGAGGGAAGGAAGGAAATAAAAAGAGACTTCAGGAGAGAAGTAGCATCTGCCTCAGGCTTTAAAGGACAGGTAGGAATTTAACTGGCAGGGAAGTGGGGGAGGGCATTACCGCCACCAAAAACAGGATGATCAAAGACAGAGGGATGTCAAAGCTCAGCACACGCAGGGAGGCAGGGAGCAGTCAGTCCAGGTCGGCTGGGAAACATGCCGCTACCAAGGGAGCAGTATGAGAAGGCTAATGATGGGGAATGGGAACAAATAGGGAGGGCCTTTCATGCCTGACTAAAGAGTAGAATCTTTGTGAACAAGTAGGAGCCATGGAACAGTTTTTATCAGGTGATTGGCACGATCAGATCTGTACAGAGCAGATAGCTTTAGTGCCTCTCCCAAATACACCCCCACCTCTCCAGAGAGCCACATTCCTCCTCCCAGTCCTTGCTTTTATATGTTGCCTTCTCCTGTTAGAATGTAAGTGCCTCAAGGGTAGGCACTTGTTCTTTCTGCTCGTGTTTGTATTCCTAGAGCTTGGCACAGTGGCTGGCACATGTGAAGGGCATAACAAATTCCTGTTGACTAGTCTGGCAAAAGTGTGAAGGATGGGTTGGACAGCAGAAGAGTATGGGGGCCACACAACTCGTTAGGAGGTGGCAAGACTTTCCAAAGAAGCAGAAATCACCGAGACGGAAAAAACATTCCTGTGCTAGTGAAGTTGTATAAATACAATGAAGCAGTCCATATTTTAAAATTATTATCACTGAATGATCAAAATATAGGGGTCTACCATTCTAAGATGGACTTGATTAAAAGTGACAACAGCGACCTGGAGTCAGGAAGATCTGAGTTCATATCTGGTCTCAGACACTTACTAGCTGTGTTACCCTGGGCAAGTCACTTAATTTTGTTTGACTCAGTTTCCACACCTATAAAATGAGCTGGAGAAGGAAATGGCAAACCACTCCAGTATCTTTGCCAAGAAAACCCCAAAGGGGGTCACGAAGAGTCGGACACAACTGAAAAATGACTAAACAACAAAATAAGTTAAACTGAGCCCTAGATCTGGAGTCAGAAGTCCTGGATTCCAACTCTGGCAGTGCCACTTAATGCCCCTATGATCTCGACTGTATCACTCAAATTCCCTGGCCTCAGTTTTTATTCTCTAGAAAGTGGGGGGGGGGTGGGGCAGAGGATCTCTGAGGTCCTATTCCGCCAGGCCTAAATGTATGATCCTATGACTCTCAGACATTGTACTTGTGGGTGGGTGGGGAAGCTGGAACATAACGCAGAAGACAAGAAGATTATAGACAAATCGTTCTGAGAAAACTTGAAGTGGGAGCAAACATGATTAGCTGGGGGGAGGGGGGAAGCAGGCAAGTGTGTGGAGTTGTTCTGATGCCTAGGATGGAGGAGATGGAATATGAAGGAAGGGAAAAAGCCCTCAAGGTAAGAAGATGCAGAGGGTCATAGTTTCCAATTGGCATATTGAGTTTGAGAAACGGCGAAAAGCTTGATTTGACTCCACAGTTTTATGGTCAGTAATGTGAAATAAGGTTTGAACAGGTAAGCGGGAGACAGCCTGGGAAGGATCTTAAATGTTGGACAAAAAAAAATGTCTCTTCAACTTAGAGCAACTGGGAGCACTTGAAGATGTCTGAGCAGGAGAGCCACACTGTTCGACCTATGCCTGAGGAAGACTGCTTTGGCAGCTATTTCAAGGACGGCATGGCAAGCTGGGGTAAGAAGAGAGGGCACCAATTAAGAGGCAAAGGGAATTGACCAGGCAAGAGGAAATGAAGTCCCTGACCTAGGACTGGGGGGTTGTGGGAGTAGAAAGAAGAAGCTAAAAACTATGGAGGTAGAATCAACAACACTTAAAGAACCCCAGTATGTCAGGAGTGAGGAAGAGGAAAAATAATATATTTTTTAAAACTTCAGGGCTTAATTCCACAAATTTGTAACATTGGGAGTTTTAGTCAAAAGAGCTTCTTGAGATTTTTTCCTGTGACCACAAAAAAATGTAAAAGTCCATGCCTATCAGAAGCAGCCTTAGGCAAGGCTTTCATGAGAAATTATCATGAGTACATCCAGCCCTTGGATGACCCAGATCTTACAGGAGAAAACCACCCCAGGCATCAAAGCCCTAAGAGCCCCCAGCTAGGGAGCCCCAAGCCTTCTTCTGCCTCTCCTCTCAAACCCCTGAGCAAGGAGGCTGGGGCGCAGCTGGCGACACATTCCACTGTGTGGGAATACAGCATAATCACACCACATGCACCAACCCTGCGGTTGCGTAACACGCTGTGAATGTTACATGTTGCCCAGGGAATTGATTTAAATTATAGTTTTGTTCCCTTTAAATGGAGTCTGTTGGTGCAAGGCTGAGGTTGGCTGGTAAATGCGAAATGAAGATTATAAGCAACCCACTAATCTTTTTATTAAATTTGAATTGATTTCTGTGAACACAGAGCATAATGGGAGACTTTCCATCAGAGTCTGTATTTGCAACAATTACATATATATATAAAATTATAAAAAATTATACATATATATATATATACACACATACACATAAACCTTCTCACTTTGCTCTATGATTCATATTTCAAATAAAACTTAAATCAACCCAGATTTTAGACATTTAACTTCTACATGTCTAGTTAAGTAAATGCTCATATCAATATCACTTAAAAATAGGTTATTGATTAGGATAAAAAAAAAATCAGAATGTCAGCTACCCCTCCCCCTCTTCTCTGTGTGGGTATTTTAAAATCTAAATAAGATATGGGTTTATTCCTTCAATGTCTTGCCAAAATGAAAGGGGGGGGGGAGGATATTGTTGCTCAGCAACGACTAAAACAATGTTCCGCCGTGAAGAAGGGTGGTTGGCAACAAAGTTAACCCTGTCAAAACTGTAACTGTTAATCACCTAAATGGAACCCTTTGGCCACAGCCATGGTCCTAATTCAGACCCTGTTGGACCCCAGCTGTGCTGTCTAAGCTAATATCGGGCTGGCTGTTAGACCTGTGTCCCTAAGAGCGTCCTAATTTGGGAAAGCATCTCTTTAGTCACCAGGCATCTTTCTCTGGGCAGTGTCATGGGCTCTCCAAAAAAATTTAAAGTCTTGTCAATTACAGAGGTGTTTGCTCCCCAGGGTCAGTCATTCCCCAGCACTTTACAACACACCTGGGAGCAGCTAGGTGGTGCAATGGATACAACAGGGCCCTGGATTTAGGAGGACTTGAGTTCAAATCTGCCCTCGGACACTTGCCAACCCTGGGCAAGGCACTTAACCCCAATTGCCTAAAACTTCTGGGGCCATCTCCAGTCATCCTGATGTAGATCTTGACACGGGACCCACATGGCTCTGGAGGAGAGAGTGAGGCTGGTGACTTTGCACAGTCCTTCCTCACTTAAATCCAATTCACTGCAAGTTATGCCATTACCTCCCAATGTCACGGTCCTCCTTGAGAAGGAAGGAAGAACAACAACAATACACCTAACTTGCATGTCAACCTGTTACATTTATTGGGTCCTTCCTCTGTTTAGCCTCCACGAAAGCCTTAGTCTGATGCCTCTTTATTGTATAAGAGGTAGAGTGTTTCAGGGGAAAATATGCTGAATTTGGAGTCAGAGATCCTGGGTTCAAATCTTAACTCTGCTACTTATTACTAAAGTCATTTAGCATTCTTGAGTCTCAGTTTCCTCATCTAGAAAGTGGGGGGGGAGTAGACCAGAAGCCATCTAAGGGATCTTTCCCCCTCCAGATCTATCAGTCTTCTGATCTAAGTTAACTCACACATATGAAAAGGTTTGCAAAGTGCTTTTCTGACAACACCCTGTGAAATAAACAATGCAAGTATTAATGGCCCCACTTTAGTGATTGGCAAGGGGGTGGAGTGGGCTGAAAAGTCATGCCGGCACAGCACAAAATCTGGCAGGTTCTGGCTAGGAAGGCCTTGAATGCAGACCCAACCACAGGCTGTGACTATGAACAAAAGTTGACCAGTCTCAAAAGGTGGGGAGAAGCCCAGCAACAGAATTAGCCACTGGAAGACGCATCTCCTTAGCCACCAAAACCTATGAAAAAGGTCTAGTGAGGCAAAGCAGGCTTATGACCTAAAAGACATCAGGAGGAAGAAGGGGCACTGATCATTCAGGTCTTTGAAGCACTGTTGTTGTTATTATGAATAACAAAAAGCAATTCTCTATATTCCCTATAATAATATATTTACATTATTTCCTATATTCCCTAATAATAGGGATCTATATGATCTCATTGGATACTTACAACAACCCTGTGAAGTAGGTACTATTACTATCCCATTTTACACATGACTAAGCCAGGACCACACAACTAATAGCTGAGACAGGATCAGAACCCAGGCCTCTATGACTTCAAGTCAATTGGCCACAGTGGATAGAGTGTACCAGACTTAGAGTCAGGAAGACCTGAGTTCGCATCCTGCCTCACATTTATTAAACAAGTCAATTAACTTCTCTCAGCCTCAGTTTCCTCAGCTGTAAAAATGGGGATTAAAAACAATGTCTACTTCACAAGGCTCTTGTGAAGATCTAGAGAGATAACATACATAAAGTGCTTCACACAGTTTAAAGTGCTGTCCAAATGCTATTATCCACTAAGACTCACCATATTTCATCATTGTATGGTATCACTGCCTTGGACACTACTGAAAAACTTTTCAAAGATGGTAGAGGCTCTCAACTCCCAGAGTTCATAGTCTGTCTAGTTTTCAGTCTCTAGCAGCCCAACCCTTACAGCCAAGCTTCCTAAAAGCAGTACTGTGAATCGATGCATTTGAACCTGGAGTCCTAATACCTACCTGAGTGAAAGAGTCCTTGCCAGTTGCTAGAGATGCAACATTGGCAAAGTCATTTTGCCTCAACTTTCTGGTTCTTCATCTGCAAAATGGGGAGAACCCTTGAATGGCCTCTCCCTCCTAGCATTGAAAAAGTGATCTGCTAAGACAACGTATATTGGGCTCCATGTGCTATTCGTATATGCCTATAAATATGAGGTCCTATGGTACCGTTTTGGATCTTCAGCACAGAACCAGGCACCAGTCATGGCTCTAATGAGAAAAGCTAGAACTAGAAAGTATCATTATCTCTGCCTCTCAGAATCCTTTGGCTCCTTCAAGGTTCCACTCCTGGGTCACCTATCATGAGAAACCTTTCCTTATCCGCTTAGCTAATACGCTATCCCTCTTCCTCAAACAACACTCAACTGTTTACATGTCGAACCTACTCCTGACACACAGTCAACAAGATGCCATCTCCCGGAGGGCACCACCAGTGCCTAGAACAGTGCACACAGTAGGGACTTAATGAAAACTTGTTGGATCAGACTGGATTCCAAGACCGCTTTTGCTCTCCAAGTGCTTTCAAATCTGCTACCTAATCTTGTGCTTGAACCACTCCTCTGAGGTAGGACACACTGGGAGATAGCATGACCCCATTTTACAGGTGAGAACATGAAAGTCTAATGAGATTCGAGATAAGACAACATAGTCCGCACCACACACCTCTCTAACAGTGAAGATGGAGGTCACGTCACTCACTAGACCACAGTGCTGATATAGCTCTATGAGAAGAACTATTAAAAAAACAACAACAACAACAAAACCCTGGACCTGAAGCATAAGCAACAAATGGTCTCTGAGTCTGCTCTAGAAAAGGCACAAAAAGCTAAGTAAGGCAGGATGGTACAATTGAGAACTAACTAGCTTTAGAATCTGGAAGACCTGGGTTCAAATCTTCCTTCTGACCTATATTGGCTGTGTCCCTGGGCAAGTTATGTAACCCAGCAGTATCCCAGGAATCTAAGACTATACTGAAGGAGAGTCTTCCGTTGCACAGGGAACTTCCCACATCAAAGCACAGGGACAGTACAAAAGGGGGAGAAACGGACACTAACGGAATAAGACATCACCCAGACAGACTCTGTGATATTTCATCATTGCCATATCCCCAATGAGTCAGAATTCTCATCATTCGTCGTCCTTTTTCACCAATGTTTTCCACAGAGCAGTTTCCTCCTCTATATCCCACCTTCAAATAGCTTCTCCTCCTAAACTGAGAAGTCCTGGCAGGTCAAGAACCCCACATAGGCAAACACGTCCCTCAGTCACACTGACACGGTTCTATCTGGCCTCAGTCAAGAGTTTGGCCCTCAGGCTCCTGCTGATCTGAGGCCCCACAAATGGTACTTTGTTCCGTACCAAAGATCAAGGAGTGGAAAGAGAGCCTCACTTCTGCTCCAATGTAATTAAGGAAACTCTACAATGACGATCATGTTCTCAACACAACAGTGTGGGCTTATTCCCAAGCCTCTATCTGACCTTTCAATGAAAGCCAAACAAACCTGCAGATTACATTTAGAAGGAAAGTCTCCTGAAATCAAAAGCCTTCCTGGTTTTAAACTTGCTTCTCTTGGGAGGTTATCATTTTACTGGTGAAGGAGGGGAGAGAGAAGAGAAGAGGAGGAGAAATATGCTATAATGTGTTTGCTGCATCCAGTTTCAAGCTGGGGTTGGTTCTCTTTCTCTGTTTACTCAGTATCGTTGCCCCATACCCATTCGGACAAAGAGAAAAAAGCTGACGAGGCATACTCCGCAATGAAGATTTACACCTAGGAACATCTCAACAGCCAAATGAGAATGACAGCAATGGAATTTCTAAGATGCCCCACCTCTTCTGAAAATATTGGGAAGAAAATGTTATTATGCAAAATTAATTCAGATAATGCAAAGAATTTGGCTGATATATAACAGATGTGAAGCCAATGTTGTCTTCCTCCTACAAATGTAATGTGGACAGGGAATATATTCTAATAATGGAAAATAGCAATTCATTTAAAGATTTACTTTTGCCCACTATAGGAAAACAAATGATCTCTTGAGTATCGATGACTGGTGCCAAAATAAAAAGTTTGGGTTCTGTACCTAGAGATTGAAAGTCATTCTAGAAGAGGTTCACTACAGTTTTGCTCAATTAACAAGAACAAAGGAGAATGTTGGAAGATACACAGGAGTGAAGGTGAAGGTAGAAAACATTTAACTATAGAAAGCAGTGCCCATATATCCATGATTCTAGAACAATGGTATGCAGCCACCAACAGAAATTGGTACTAGAACAAGAACAAGGCTGGGATTTCTCCTCCCTCAGGAACAGGTAACAATAATTCTCAAGAGAAAAATCTGGAAAGACTTACACGACCTAATACTGAGCGAAGTGAGCAGAACTAGGACAACATGTACACAGTCATGGCAATATTGTACAATGATCAATTGTGAATGACTGAGCTCTTCTCAGCAATACAGTGATCCTAGACAATTCCAAAAGACTTGTGATGGAAAAAGTTATCCACATCTGGAGAAAGAACTGTTAAGGGCTAAAATTCTAGCTAAACTGTCTAAAATATCTAATGAGTGGTCGCCAATAAATTATAAGCTTTAGCAAGAGTTAGACTTTTAAGCATTTATTAAGGAGAATAAGAATTTGGTAAAGAGAGAGAAAAAGGCCTAGATTTCTATCTATTAAAGGGAGAGCACATTTCTAGCTCCCTTCTCCACCAGAGTCCAGAGGAAAAGAGAGCGAGACTGAGCGCCAGTCTCTTCCTTCCTCCTCCCACTAGCCCGCGTCACTTCCTGACTCCTGGTCTTGCCCTCAAAGACCTTCCCTTCATGGGCAGAACTCTTCTACAGTAAGTATCCAGCAGGTGGCGTTATTCCAATCGTTACAGAACTATGGAGTCTGAATATAGATCGAGGCATACTATTTTCACTTATTTTTTGTTCTCTCTCTCTCTCTCTTTGTTTTTCCCTTTTGTTCAGACTAATATAACTAATGTGGAAATATGTTTAACATGATTGTACTGTGTAACCTTTATCAGATTGCTTCCTATTTTGGGGGAGGGCGGGGAAAGAGAGGGAAGGAGAAAAATTTAGAACTCAAAATCTTACCAAAATGAATGTTAAAATGAAATGATCTAATATAACTCTTTTTTGTGTGTGTGAGGCAATTGGAGTTACGTGACTTGCCCAGGGTCACACAGCTAGTAAGTGTTAAGTGTCTGAGGTCGAATTTGAACTCAGGTCCTCCTGAATCCAGGGCCAGTGCTCTATCCACTGTGCCACCCAGCTGCCCTGATCCAATATAACTCTTAAGGACTTATGAAAATTGCAATCCATTTATAGAGAAAGAAGTAATGGTATCTGAAAACACATTGAAGTATAATTTTTTTGATAGTTCTTAATCTGAAGTTTTGTTTTTATCTGTTTTCTCTCACAACCCGGCTAATGTGGAGATGTTTTCCATGACTACTCATTTATAACTTATATTGAATTGCTTGAGTTCTTGGAGGTGGGGAGTGGGAAGAGAGGGAAGAAGAGAAGTTGGAATGCAAAGTTTTAAAAAATTGATGTCAAAATTTGTTTTTACATGTAATTTGGAAAATAAAATTCTAAACAGAAAAAAAATGAATGCTGAAACTGTCTTTGTAATTGGAAAAAATACTATTAAGTACAAAAAAAAACCCACTCCACACTAGTTCTCAAGATAGAGAAGAGCTCGGCAATAAACAACCATGGAGCAAAGCAAAATGACTAAGCAGAGCTCTGCTGACTGCTCACATCAAGGTCCCATCATCACATCCTTAACTCATTGATTTTCCATATGTCTACGCTAAACTTGGGTGGGCAATAGTGTCACTGGGAAACAGGCTACAAAGAACTGCAATTACAGAACCGTACTGTGCACATTTAAATTGCAACATCCCAGCCAGTATTCAGGCACTGAATTAGGCACAAGAGATAAAGAGACAAAAGCAAAACAGTCTCTGCCCTTCATAAGCCTATATTCTACTAAGAATCAGTGAAGGGAGGAGGGGGAAAGACAAGAGATCCACAGTGAAGTATGATGGAAGGCAAGAGAGGTCAAAGACAAAATCCAAAGGACACTAGAAAAAGTGAGGAAGCAAAGAATACTTTCAGTCAAGAGAATATGAGGAAACTTCATGAAAGAAGTAGCTCCCGGGAGCAGCTAGGTGGCACAGTGGATAAAGCACTGGCCCTGGATTCAGGAGGACCTGAGTTCAAATCTGGCCTCAGACCCTTGACACTTACTAGCTGTGTGACTCTGGGCAAGTCGCTTAACCCTCAGTCACACACACACACACACAAATGATCTGAGACAATGAAATAATCTTTTCCCAGTCTATGGGCACATAAGGTTTGAGGACCAGACTGTCATTCCCTTTGATGGGAATACAGAATGCAAGAGAGAAACAAGGCTGAAGCTGAATCATAAATGCCTTTCAACATCAGATTAAGGAATCTATACTTTATCCAAGGGGCAACAGGGAGCAGCTGAATTATTAATTTGAGCAGGAGTGGAGGCTTAGGCTTTAGGATTATTATTTTGGCACCTATGAGGACGATGGATCCAAAAGGAGAGCTCCTGTCATCAGGGAAACCAATTATGAGGCTTTTACAACTTTCCAGGAGAAGAGTGATGATGGCTTAGTCACCTGTAGGAATACAGGAGTAGAGAATGTGGACTTTAGAGCTGGAAATGAACCTTAGAAGGCACTGAGTCCAACCTCCTCCTTTCACATGTGAGGAAACTGAGGCATTGCCAGGCTGAGTAGCTTTCCCCACTGCTAATAAGAAACTGAGGCAGAATTTGAATTTACATTTTCCTGACTCCAAGTCTGGTGCTCTATCAACTATGCTGTGCTGCCTCACAAAACAGGTCAGAATCTGTGGTTTGGGGGGAAAAGAAAAGGAGACAGAATCAAGAGATGTCCTGGGTGTAGAATCCAAAGGACTTTGCAAATGATTAGATGTGGGAGTGAGGGGGAGAGAGGAGTTCAAGATAACTCTGAGGCTTCAAACCTAAGGGACTAAAAAGGCGGTGGTATCATCAAAAGAAATTTGAAAAGCAAGTTCAGTTTATGTGGCAGGGGGAGGCAGGGAGATGAAGAGTTGAATTTTGAACATGCTAAGTCTGAAGAGCCTGTGGGTCCTCCAGGAGTCAGTTGGACTGGGCTGGATTCATGTTTTTTTCTCTTTGTCAAGTCACTGTTCCAGTATCTTTTGCGTGCCAAAAATGAGAATTTCAACTGAAACATGCACATAGATCCCTTTGGAAGGGGAAGACTTTTAAGTTAGTGTTTCTCAAAAAGAACTGCTCATGCTAAGAAAATTCATTCTGCCTTGTCACGAATACAGTCTTTGAGAATGCTTTGGAAACAGTTAACACTTGTCAACACTCATGGCCTTCCCTAAGAGCATGCAGGCCCCAGCTACCAAAGGAAAGCAGATTTAGCCTAGCCACCCCTGTGCAGGATCCAAGACTGTAGACAGGTTTTAAGTAGTAACTGACCTACATTTGCAGAGGTTTAATAAGCAGAGCCCACTGGAAACCAGATTTTTCCACCAACCTAAAGCAGCTTACTTTAGAACACGAACAATTCCCAGAGAAATGTGAACCATAAATCACAGCCCTCCCATGTGACCTCAGCATGGGCAGGCCCAACAGTACACACCATTCAGTCTGCTCCTTGTGCAAGACAGCAGCCCATCACTCTGCAATGGCTCCTTATTTAGGCAGAAAGATTCCCCTAAGCCAAAGGCACCTCTACAATGAGAATACCTGTATGATGGAGCTACAGCTGACTTAGGCCACTTACTCCATGCTAGGGCACTGACTCACTCCTCCCCTCCCCCATACCCCCACCTCCACCACTTTCCAATGTTCCCAATTTGAGTGACGCTCACGTAAACTCATTTCATGCGGTATTTACTCTATAGGACTTAGAGCTGGAAGGGATCCCCTGGTCCAACACCGTCATCTTACAGATGAGAAAACCGGTGTTAAGTGACTTTTCCAAGCAACTACTGCTAATAAATAATAGAGTCAGAATTTGAATCCAGTGCCTCAGATTCCAAACCCAGTGCTCTTTCTACTAGTAGCATGGTCTATACCTTACTGCCTCTTTACTTATTTAATGGCTCAAGATTCCAAAATCTCTCTCACCTTGGCTCCTTCTGTCTTTAAGATTCCCAGCTCCAGTTGTGGCTGATGATTGCTCCCACAAAGCCATCATTTAAGATCTTTGTGCAGGCATCATGGCCCCCTAATCAGGAGCCTCGCAGAGGTAGGAATGGGGCCTCACTGACCTTACTAGGTCCCCTAGTACCTGGTACAGTGTTCTGCTTGGGGAAAGCTCCTGCTAAGCATTAGCCAGACTGCTCATTTGGCCCAGCATTGCCCCAGTCTCTTCTCCTCTAGCCTTCAACTCAGAGTTGGAATGTGCTAGTACCAGCCAAGGGTGCAGCTAAGGCACGCACAGTGAACAGTGATTCTAAGTCAGGCTATGTTCTGGTTCGCTTAATCATATCTTGAGTTTCTATTATATTAAAGATAAAAATAGAGAGAGGTATGATTGAAAATAGCAAAAAAAGAAAAAGTCCTAAAGCTATTTCACCAATTTCAGAGTCTACAACAGAATGAACAAAACTGGTATCCAGCTTCTGATGAAAATCCTCTCCTAGTCACTTGATGCCAATTGGCTGAAGCCTGGTGCCAAAAGTCTTGGCTTGTCTCCAGTCTGATTATATACTACCTTCTCTTCTAGGCTCCTCAGCTTTTGCCCAAAAAGATTATTTTTAAAGTCCTAATTCACCAAACAGTAGGTACTACCAAAGGGATATAAATATGCAAATATAAACCTTGCCCTCTCACCCCAACCCCAACCCCAACTCCAGCCTTGGAACAGAAACCAGAAATGGATAAATTCCTGGGGGAATAACAAAAAAGATTCATAATACTCTTCATCTGAGTTATGGCCTTGTGCATTTTAAAGAGTTACAAAGAGTTACATGCAGAGTTACAAAAATGTCTGAGGAAAGCTCCAAAATGAAGAGAAAGAAAAAAAAAAAGACAAATAAGACACGCCACGGAATTTCTCTGCTTCCTCTAACTTAACTCAAAACACCAAACTATGGAAAGTCACACAGCCAAAGAGCTTTCTTTTCCAGGTTTAGGAGACTGAAATCTCCAAAGAAAGAGCAAACAGTGCTGAGATAAATATTCCACATGATCAAGTCCATAAATCCTATTCCTTTAAAGAAAGAAATGTAATCAGACAAAGCTTGAAACCTAATGAGCACTTAGTAAAATGTATTTAGTCATTCACTTCAGATAGCCCAGGCCTTTGTAAAAGCAATCCGCTCATTCTGACTTGCCAGATGTTTCTATTTTGTTTGGGGAGAGATTATTTTTGCAAGGTTACGATGACGTTTCAATTTGACATCACGGTTTTAAAATGAGATTACAAGCAAGTACTAAGAGAAGAGTGTACACTTAAAAGGATTGTTTTTTTAAGCTTCCAAAATGGTTCAATGTATACTTAAGATCTTCATGATAGTAGCATAATCTTTGTCATTCTTCTATCTTACCTCTGAATTTCTTGGGCGGATTGTTCAGATCCCCTGCTTCTGGCTGCACAACACATCGGTCATCCACCAGACTGCAAAAGGCAGAAAACGTCAATTAAACTTTGAGGAAGGGCTTGAAAAAATGAATCCGATATGCTAATATAAAAGAACCTAAATCCTTCTTGAGCCACAGAATATGGATAAACTGCATCGACCACCAGGAAGTACTACATGACTGTGTTGTGTGTATGCCTGTGCTCTCTGAACCAAGCAAGGCAGTAGCCCAGAGCTCAGCCTTTTAAAAAAAAATACTGGATCACAACAGTCCTCTGAGACTTCCTTCTATTAATCACAAACATAATGAGCTTATCCCATAGCTGATCACCACAGAACTATGAAACACCCATAGGTCACTTCTGAGTATACCCTAGCTAAAAAAATGAAACATTTGGGAGCATCTAGGTGGCGCAGTGGATAAAGCACCGGCCCTAGATTCAGGAGGACCTGAGTTCAGATCAGACATCAGACACTTGACACTTACTAGCTGTGTGACCCTGGGCAAGTCACTTAACCCTCATTGCCCCACGGAAGGAAGGAAGGAAGGAAGGAAGGAAGGAAGGAAGGAAGGAAGGAAGGAAGGAAGGAAGGAAGGAAGGAAGGAAGGAAGGAAGGAAGGAAGGAAGGAAGGAAGGAAGGAAGGGAGGGAGGGAGGGAGGGAGGGAAAAAAAAGAAAAAAAGAAAGAAACATTTTATAAATAATGAGTGAACATTTACATCTCCTCTAAGGAATTTCATGTCTGGAATCAGGACAAAGCCTTATATATCCGCAGCAGTAGCTAAGTTTAAGTTTACAGACAAATGAGAATAATAGAATGACAGAGTCAAAAGGAATTATAGAGATCCTCTAGTCTGGGGATTTCAACCTGTGGTTGAAGAAACTAGTTTTTTGAAATATTTTGATAATTGTATTTAAAAATAATTGATTTCCTTTATAATCCTCTGTGTTTTATTTTATTCATTTGACGTTATTCTGAGAAGGGATCAATAGTCTTTACCAGGCTGTCAGTGGATTCCAGGACACACAGAAGGTTTAACCTCTGCTCTAGTTTAGATGAAATGGACAATTTCAGAGAAAACTTGGAAGACCTTTTATGAACTGATGCAGAGTGGAGTGGGCAGAACTAGGAGGACAACTATACAATATCAACATTATAAAGAAAAACAGCTTTAAATAACTTTAGAATTCTGATCAACACTATGATTAGTTAAACCATGAGTCCAAAAGAATGAAGATGCAATATACCATTCACCTCTGGCCAGAGAGGTGATGAACTTACAATATTGAGAGAGACAAATGTGGACATCTGTTTTGTCAGACTACTTGTACATGTAATGAGGAATTTGTTTTTAAGTTGCTAAGTGGGGGTGGGTAATGAAAGGGGTAAACTAGTTTTAAAATACACATTAAGTTAAAAATAAAAATGATTTTTTAACTTTAAGCACTTTATTAAAAATATTTTTTAAAATAAAAATGTTACTCTGAGAAGTCCATAGGCTTCACCCAAAAGATCAAATACACAAAACTAATTACAAACCCCTTCTCTAGTCCAAGCCTCTCGCTTCATATAACAAGAAACCAAGAGCCAGAGAGGTGACCTAAACCAAGGCTTCTCAAACATTTTCTACTCTTAACCCCTTTTTACCTGAGAAATGTTTACATGACCCCAGGGTATACAGGTACATAAAATAGGTATACGTAAACTTTTACTGTTGCCAAATTTTTTTTTTGCAAACCCCACATGCAGCTACATGACCCCATATTGGGTCATGACCCACAATTGAAGAAGCTTTGACTTAAGCGAGGTCACCCAGAGAGTGAATGACGGGCCAGGGACCAGAACCTAGGTCTTCTACTCCCAGTAAAAACACTGCCTGAAAGATGTCTTGCTGGGAAAATGATTCCAACTGTATCCACCCGCCTTCCAACGCATTACAACCTCTACCTTGATTCTATGACAATAGCACAATTACTGGTTCCCATTCGATGATGGAGAATGTAGCCACTTAAGAACTTCACGTTCACAATCATCTTCCCACTATTTCTTTAGGGGGTTATATGATCCCACAAAGGCCCTCAGAGGCCCTCAAGTTCAGCTCCCACATTTTACAGATGAAGAAACTGAGGCTTAAAGACATTAAGTGACATTCAAACCCATGTCTTCCTGACCCAAAGGCTGACATAGTGCCAAATACCCCGCACTGCCTCACTATCTATTGCCACACCTGTCCTTGCCAGGAAAGTGCCAGCCGCCCTTTTCACCACCTGAGTCTTAGTTGAGGGTGCTTTTCCACGCTAGCCCCAGCACTCTAAATTCTGCCTATCCACCATTCAGTTAGAGGGAGCATTCCCTGGTGACCCCTGGTACCATGGATCATAGAGATCACAGACAGGATGTAGAACCCAAGGGGGCCTTTACACATCCGCTAGTTCAACCACTATTTTACAAATGTAAAACACTTGAGCCTCCAAGGAGGCAGCAGAGCCAGGGATCAAACCCGGGTTTGGGCTCCCATCCCCATCCTCTGTATCCCTGCTGCTGCCTCTCTGGCTCACTGTCTGCATCCCCTCACACACCTCTTCTCCTTCGAGAAGATGCATGACCTCAGAACGGGAAGGAAATCTGTCTGGGTCAAAGTGCACCCCAAAGCAGAGTTCCCCGAGCTCCTGGGTGTGCAGAGTCGGGGAGAACGTGAAGATGCCACATAGAGAAGATCAGGAACTGCATCCAGAACAAAACTGGAGCAGAAACTCCAACAGTTTGCCTGAGGTTCACCTGAAGGCAGTAGCAGGAGAGTAATGGACAGGCCAAAGGACCTGGAGTCAGTGAGGTCTGGATTCAATCTAACCTCAGACCTTTGCTATATGTGTGACCCTAAGCAAGCCACTTAACCTCCAGTATCCTCATCTATAAAATGGGGATAATAGTATCTGTCATACTTCACTGGTGTTGTGAGAATCAAATAAGTTTAATGGATGCAAAGTACTTTTTGCAAACATGAAAGTGCTATATAAATGTTAGATTATTATTATCTTCACAGTCCTTATAAAGGTACATGGGGGGGCAGCTAGGTGGCGCTGTGAATAAAGCCCTGGCCCTAGATTCAGGAGGACCTGAGTTCAAATTTGGCCTCAGACACTTGACACTTACTAGCTGTGTGACCCTGGGCAAGTCACTTAACCCCAACGGCCTCACCAAAGAAAAAAGAAGAAGAAGAAGAGTTTGCAGTCTGACCCTGGTCATAAGGTCCAAGCTGCCTCTGCTCACTCCCAGTGGTTACTCACCATCCAGTACCTGCAAGCTAACCTCCTCAGCGACAAGAATGCTTAGGAGAAGTCAGTGTGCAGCCCAGAGGTATGAAGCATAAGACTAAAGGGTTAATGCTAAACACTAAAATGAATCTCCTTTCCTAGACACCCATTCCTGAAGAACCAAAGGCTAACGCTTAGGACAAACTCCTGGATGTTTAAATTATGGTCAGGAAATGAGATCCTCAGAAATAACCCGAAAAAGTCAAGTATACTTTCAATACATATGAATAATAGGAAGCCACCAGGATTAGGGTCTCAGTAGAACTGGTGGTTATTCTCTCTTAAATGCTTTTAGAACAGGTGCTGTCCTAGAAAGCAACCCAGCCCTGGCTTATGCCTCTGCACACACAAAAACTAAAGGCAGTCCTTGATTATTCAGGGAATACTTAACCCGTGGGCCCCTTGTTTCTGTAACCTGCTACAGCCTCCCTTTGGGCCATTACATAGGCCTAGCTCATGGGCACATCCGGGGAGGGGAAAAGTGGGGACGTGATGAAGTTCTAATATCATAAAACCACAACTTGGAATAATGAGGGGGTGGCCACTCTCAAGTCATGAGCAAACTGGAATTCCTGGACACCTTTAAGGACAGGCAGTTTTGTTGCTTTGAAACAGAGTTAAGAGTGAAATGCAAAGAGGTTCACGTTTAACCGATGGATGAGTCCTTTCTAATTAGCAGCCAGGGCCTCTGTTCCTATCATAACCACTGGGTGTTACTGGTACATAATTAATAGCTTTTGAAGTGCCTGAAAACAGCTTGTTCTGCTAAGTAGGTAAATATTCACCCTGGAATCTTATTTCATTATTAGCTTAGCAAGTTTTCCCCACAGATAGAAAGTAAACTTTAGCCACATTCCATGTCAAATGATAATGTTCCTAGCTGAGAGTCTAAATTACAGAATCTCAGGGATGGAAGTGACTTCAGACATCATCTGTACCAACCAGAGGGTACCTGAGCACACTCTGAAAATATCACTGACAGGGGGCAGCTAGGTGGTGCAGTAGATAAGGTACTGGCCCTGAATTCAGGAGGACCTGAGTTCAAATCTGACCTTAGACACTTGATACTTACTAGCTGTGTGACCCTGGGCAAGTCACTTAACCCTTGTTGCCCCGCAAAAAAAAAAAGAAAAAGAAAAAGAAAAAAGGAAGAAAGAACAAAGAAAAAGAAAATATCACTGACAAATGGTCATTCCACCTTCACTTGAAGACCTCCTAAGGAAGCCCGTTGGATCATTCTAATTTTTTAGAAAGCTTCTGCTCACACCAAAACGACAAATTCTGCCACCCTGCAACTCCACCCACTGCTCCTTCTTTCTGATCTCTGGGGCAAAGCTAAACAAGTACTAAACAAATTATAGTATAAGAATAGAATAGAATATTAGTATATTAGAAGAATGGATGCAACTAATTACAGAGAAACACAGGAAGACTTATTTGAACTGATACAAAGCAGAACCAGGAAAATAATGTGCACAATAACTAAACAATACAAACAGAACAAAAACAACAACATTTAAACTGAATGTTGTGAAATTATAATGATCTAGCTTGACTCCAAAGAAGAAATGTAAGAATGCTCCCTTTTTCCTATAATGAAGAGGTTAAACACTATGGGTGAGGAACACTATACATTATGTTAGAATCAGGTAATTTTTGCTGAACTTTTCCCCCTCTTTTTTATTCTGAGATATAAGGAAGGGGAAGTTCCCTTTCTCTGGGAGGGCAAAGGAGGATAGGATACATCAGAGAAAAGTAGGTAATATTAAAAAATCAAAGACATAAATTTCTTAAAGTCAGTCAACAAGATACAAGACCACTCGCTCTTCCCCATGACAACCCTTCAAACACCTAAATACAGCTATCATGTCACAACATCCTCTATCCCTGCCCAGGTCTTCCTTTTCTCTAAACTAGCCATCCCCAAGACTGCCAAGGTAGTCTCACAGAGCAAGGTCTCCAGTGACCTCTGGTCACCTTTTTCTGGACAAGCTCAAGGCTTTCTAAAATGAACCACTAAGAAGTGAAGATGACAATACATAAGTGGTCTTACCAGAGAAAAGCGGTACCATCAGTTCCATTTTCTGGACCCTATGCCCCTCCATGGAGTCTCAGATAACATGAGCTGGGGCAGCGGTGAGGGGTAGCTGTTATATTATGGATTCACTGAGCTTCAGTCCAGTGAAAATTTGAGATCTTTTTTTCAGATGAACTGCTGTCTACCTACACCTCTTTTTCTCCAGTACTTGTGAGGTTTTACTCTTTCTGAATTCACATTTTATTCTATTTCAGAAAAGTTTTTTGTGACAAAGATTAAAAAAACATGACTAAAATGAAGCTTGAAATATGCTAGAGATTTTAGTGGGGGGTAGGAAGGGACAAAAAATAAATTAACTATAGATTTCAACTGTCCCAGTCTTTATACTATAATACTTATTATGGCCAGGTGTATTTTTTTAAAGTGATCACAGTCATACAAAATCTTCCATAGGACTTTAAACTTAGGTTATTGAAATAATTTTTTTTAAGTCTGTCACATAAGACATCAGCTGCTCTTACCCCAAGGTGCTGATAAATCCATTTGTCGATCCCTCTGCGTACAGAGAACAAATGTCTCCAATATGCAGGAAACTAGACATCTTGTCAGACATGTTTTACTTGAGGATCCTAGACAAAGGAAAAATATTCAATGGTTAGAAAGGGAGAAATGCTTTCAAGGGAAAATGCTGCTGGAGATAGTGGTGGTGCCTCAGTTTTCCCAAAAAGGCTTATTTCTAAGTCTCAATAACCTGTTGTTAGGCAAGGAGTTTATTAAGGGGTTAAGTAAGACACATGCAACAAACACAGTTTCTAAAATTAAATTCATTTTCAGGACTCTCCAACAGTGATTTACTTCTTCTCTGATAAAAGTCATACCTGAAGCAGGCAATTTGAGACTTCTCTGCAATCTATAGTAGATATAAATAAAGAGCCTACAAGGAACTCAGCCAAGACCTAGGGGTGATTAAGGAGTCAGAGCACTGACTTATGAAATACATTAACATATTTAGTTCACCTCAGGGAATATTCAGCAAGAAGGGAAAGCCTAGAAGAAAAATCATGTACAGCATTTCAAGGATACATAGTCCCAGGTAGAAAATAGAGCAGATGAAGTTTAAAAAGACAAAGAATTTTACTTGAAAGCTCTTCCTGTAAACTAAAATCTTGGGGAAGTGTCCAGGGATAAGTCAGAGGACCTGGGTTCAAATTTCAAATCCCACCTCTAATGATTACTTGATGAATGTCTTTGGGCAAAATACACTCTCCCTATACCCCAGTTTTCACATGTGTAAAATACTTAGAATTCATAGCTTCCTTCAAAACTCAGCTCAAATTCTTTCTTCTCCCAGATCAACCCCCAGCAGCTAGGACCTTCTCTTAAGTGATTTTTGGAATATACTTGGCATTTTATATATTTTCAGTATATACCTTGAATATATGTATTTATGGACACAGCATTTCCCTCACAAGAATATAAGCTTCTTGAGGCCTGGCACTGTTTTTGCTTTTGCTTTTTGGCCCTAGTGCTTAGTGCAATGTCTGGACACAGTAAGTAATTTCTACCTGCTTATTGACTGATTGACAAGATGGCTTGTGACACCCATTCCAGCCCTTGCTCTAAGATCCTATAACAAGGACCTCAGTGAACTAGCAAGTCAAAGCTGTGTGTTTCCTCTAACTCCCACCATCCCAATTTAATCATGTGAAAATACTCCCATATCCAAGGACCCTACACACACACACACACACACACACACACACACACACACACACAAATATTGGCATGATTCATCATAACAGTTTTCATCAGAAGGGTAAATATTTAGGAGCGGCAGTTGTGTTACAAAGCCCATATTGATGATGTTGTTTTTAAAAACAGAATTGAGTGTAGGAAGTCAATGCCCAGACAGGTGAAGCCTACAACCAATCACCAAATATCACCCAAGGTGTTCAAGATTACTAAGAACTTCTCATCTTCCTTTCTCTAGTTCCTGACTTCAAAATCATTTTTCCCATCTATTTATTAACACCTTCTGGAAACCAGAAATAATTTAGCACACAAAATTTATAAAAGGCCAAGATGGTTATAATGGAGTATAAAAATATTTTCATTCTTAAGCTGGCTTCTTAGATGCCAAGTTTTCTTTGGAGGGGAATTACTTAACTGTGAAGGAACCCCAGAAAAAAATAGGGACTGGCCTCTTCTACCTTCAGAAAAATCAATCAGTAAAGTATTCCTCTTCTTGTCAGTGGGGAAAGAAAAGAAATGGGGGAAAAAACTATTCATTCCAAAAATCCAATCCTGCCACTGCAAGAGGGATAAACAACATTTCATCGGGCACGAACTTGTTTACAGAGAAAGGTAACAAAAAGAATACATAACGAGGCTTTAAACAATAGAGCCAGAGTTTATGGACTTGGGAAATGAGAACAGATATACAAGTAATGGACAGAAACGACAATCCACTGAGCATTTGTTCTTTTCGATATCCTACAACATCTTAACTGTATTTTATGAGCTGAAGCTAAGCCAATTTGTTTAAGTAACATTATTAATTTATTTCCCCTTTCTGGTAATGTATTAAAAATAAAGTCACTTGATAGTTATTGCTTACCTTAGTATGAACTCGGGTTTACTTTGGAAGGCTTAGGTTCATTCATTGATAAATAATCAGTACTGAGGAAAATTCAAATTGTTTTTACATTTTTCAAGTCTCATAAAAGGCTATCGAGAGTTGTTAAATGTGAGGACCTAGGGGCAGCTAGGTGGCGCAGTGGATAAAATCCAGCCTCAGACACTTAACACTTACTAGCTGTGTGACCCTGGGCAAGTCACTTAACCCTCATTGCCCTGCAAAACAAAACAAAACAAAAAAAAAAAAAAAAAAAACAAGAAAAAGAAAAAATTTGAGGACTTAGCCCATGAAACCACAGAACTGGAATGGACCTCAAGACCTCCTAGTAACACCAGGAGCTAAACCAGATCTACTACTTCAGTTTCTATTGTAAAAGGCCTCCAATGGAGGGGACAGGGAAAGAGGGTGTTCTATTTCCTCCCAAGGCAAGAGCTCTAATTATTAGGAAATTATTCCTTAGGTTCAATTTACATATGCCTCTTCTCAGCTTCCACTCATTGCTCTTAACTCTGCCTCTGGGGGCCCAAGAAGATTGAGGCTTTTCTCTGAGAACTCCTTCTAAAGACAGCTAGCTATCAGTGCAGACTCCAATTTAAAAATTGACCATTGGACCTCTGTCTCTCCTTCACCTCAGAGTAGCTCATGAAAATGCTTATCCACAATACAATGATCCAAGACAATCCCAAAGGTCTAATGATGAAGCATACTCTCCACCTCCAAAGAAAGAACTAATATTGATTGAACACAGACTGAGGCATGCTATTTTTCACTTTCTTTTATTCAAGTTTTCTTGTCCGAAATGACTAATACGTCAGAGTTCTACATAATTGCACATGTATGACCTATATCTGATTGCTTGCCACCTCAGGTGGGGGGGGGGAGGGAAGGAGGGATAAAATTTGCAACTAAAAACTTTAAAGGAAAAAAAAAACTTTAAAGGAGTATTTACTGGGGGCATGGGGGGGGGGGAGAAATGCCTGTCCAGACCCTAGGGAGAGTGGGCTGGGGCAGAGCCAAGCTAGTTGCTTTCCCTCAAAGCTGTCACCACCACCAGGTGAGCAGAGCCATAATCCTGCTGTTCTTTGCAGAAGGAGAAACTGACTAGAAAGATCTGTTTCTGACCAACCTAGATGCTCACACTATGAGCTGCTCTGCTGGACAAACTGGGATCCAACACCATTCTTCCCAAGCACCCCTTGGAGCCCGTGGTATTTCTTTTGTTTGTAGGTGAAAGGTTGTCATCAAAAACTTCTTAGTTACAAATTGCCACTGTTATCCATTTACGTGTAGGCAATAAATGTCACTTATTTCCTTTTTTTTTTCCTTTCACTTTTCCTAAAACTAGAGAGACTGGACCACCCACTACCGCTTATGATGGGTGGGCAGCCTGCTAGGAAATTTGCCAGGGGCCACAGTTTAAAAGAAAAAGACACCTACACAAAACAGTTGTAGCTTTTGCTTTTTTTTTTTTAAATCCCACTTTCCCCAGGGGTCTCTAGCAACAATTACACTAACAAAGGATTAGGTTAAAGGCTTCCTGGTACTATAGGAGGCTTCCAATGGTTTCCCCATTAATTAAGCATTAGCGACCTGGAGAATGCCTTTCTACATCATTCCCTTGGAAGGAAACAAAGCCCAGTAAAGTCAACAAATAGGGAGGGCATGCAGGGCCAGTAGGGGTGGGGGAGGAGGAAAGGCCATGAGTGATGGGACTAACAGACCGGTCATCTGGAAAGTTTCCTGTTGTTAAGAGGGCTTGGAAGAGCCTGCTTTTTTATCTGATCTTGTATCATTTGTGCCTGCAGACAGTCTTCCGGCTAGTCTCACACTATGCTCTTCTTTCAATCTACTCAGAGACAAGCAACGCTGGGGGACCCTCAAGAGGAAAACCAGATGTGCTAACCTGCTGAGACAGCAGAAAGACAAACTCTTACTGTCACTTGCTGGGCTTTAAAACCCACCCGGGAGAACTGGACACCCAAGGGCTCCAGCAGCTTGTGGACAATATGGGAAAGTCATCTTTTCCTCTGAGACTGTCACTTTTCCTAGAAGATCAAGTAGGCTTGTGGGAGATTCCACTGCTTTAAAATTTACACTCACTAAGGCAAAGAGCTCAATAATTAAAAGTCAGTTGAATGTTACAGCAAGTATACTGAAGGGTTCACAGGCCAACATTATTTCATAGACAACAGCTATCTTCCTCCTGAAGAAGACAGCTAATTTAAAATTCAGGAAGATTCAAACACTCAAATGGATTTGTGATCCCATCAATCTGGGGAGCTCCAACCAATGATGCAGATTGTAATTCATCCTGTGTGTTTCTTATTCATGTCTTCCCACAAGGGGTCTGCCCAGTATACCAAAGATCTTCCTTTCTTTTGCCCAACATTGTGAGGGTACCTTTGAAATGCTCTACTCTGACTGTCCACCTGTCCCCCCCCCCTTGCCATCTGACCAGCCCATCTTCTCTTTCTGGTGTACAATTAATTCTCAAAAGACATCCTTTATGCCTGTTCATCAGAGGTCTTTTATTGCTTATATGTTGCAGCATATTTACATTCACTTCATGCCTGTCCATGGCCCCCAGGTGATGGTCTTCTTCAGTTTATCAAAGGCAGTGATGTCCCAAGTCTCACTGCCATATAGCAACACCAGTAAAATGTCTGCATTCAAAAGATGGGTCTTTACTGTTGTGGGAAGCTTGAAGTAAATAAGGGAGTCTTGTAATCACTTGAAATCAGTCTAGCATACTCTGCTACTCCTTTGTAACTTAGGCCTGGCTTACCACTCATCAGTACTGTCTGTTCCAAATATACATACTGTTGGCAAGTTCTGTAGGTCATTCATTCAGATGGATGTTGAATCTGGACAATAAACACTATGTCATACAGTTGGTCTTTCCCATATAGATGAACAAGCCAAAGTCTCTTGAGTAATTTCAGAGTTTTTTCATGAGGCTCTAAATTGTCTTGGGGCTTGATGCAATCAATATAATTTCATCTGCAAACAGATGAACATTTAGAGGCCCTCACCATCCTTCACAAGCTGAACCTCATGCCTGATCTCCTAGGTAAGAGTGGTTAATAGTTTTGGTGAATATTTACCTCCATGTTTTATGCCTCACCTGATGTTTAGGTCACTGAACAGATGTTTTGACATCTTCCAAGGAATCATGAATTATCTTGACATATGGGGGTCCATTTGTGGTAAAGCCACCTGTAAGGAACCTTTTGGTCTATTCAGTGGAGTGTCCATTCTGTAAATCAACAAGTACTAGGGAAAATGGGTTCTTTAGTTTTTTTACATCTTTCATTAATAAGGTTGATAGATTATTAATAGAAGGATGATCAATGGCCATCTCAGACCAAAGACCAAAATGGCAATGGACTCACAATTTATATACCATGCTAACTGGAGGAAGTCCATAATATAGCAATCAAATCTAATTGTTTGACATGATGGTGGTGGGGTATGTTAAAATGATGCCTTGGGATACCTGACTTAAGTCATTCAAATCTCCATCTAAAAGGCATCAGATGGGGCAGCTAGGTGGCACAGTGGATAGAGCACCAGCCCTGAATTCAGGAGGACCTGAGTTCAAATCTGGCCTCAGACCCTTGACACTTACTAGCTGTGTGACCCTGGGCAAGTCACTTAACCCCAATTGCCTCACCAAAAAAAAAAAAAAAAAAGGCATCAGAGAAAGAATGTAGACCCCAACCTAGCTGATCAGAGCACAACAGTTTCCATATAGGTGTTGTTTTGTGCAGACTAAATCTTATCAGTAAAGTCCTTCAGGGAAAAAAAAGCTGAATGACTCAGAAAGAAGGGCAGAGGAGTACTGAACATCCCCAAGATATTGGTTATGAATGTTTCTCACATACCATTACTTTTTCTTCTTCTAACTGGTGGTATGGTCCAAGAATGGTGGTTTGAGGTTTCCTGATGATGAAAATGATTTGTTGTAATGGTATCTGCAATTTTTTTCCTTTTTTTCTTCTGTTTGTAGACTTCTTTCCAATTTCATCTACAAATGTCCTTAGGATACCTTGGATATCTTGCCAACCTTTCTTTGGACTGGTTTTACCTTCCACTCATCTCTGCTTTATGAGACAACACTACTCATAGTCTTCCATCATCCTTTTTCCCAAACATTTATATTCTAACATGATATTGCCTTTGGCAGCTATCTTTCTCCATTTAGTGAATAAATCAAATGTTTGTTTACTAAGGAGCTTTTTGGACTTCTTTCTGTTGCACCAATTAGTTTACATTCATTTGACCTCTAGATTAAATTATTATAGCTGATGTAATTTCTATTGTTCTTGACATATCTGATTTATAATAATTTGTTTATTAAATTCAGGGTTGAGTCTTAATAATTACATGACAATACAACTCTTCCATCTTTTTATTATAAATTCTGATCTTAGCTCTAAGGAGTCAGTGGTCTGATGAAGCACAGATACTTGACACAGGGATAATTCACATATTGATAAGTCTATTCTTATTTATTAAAACGTGATCACTTTAAGTTTTTAGGTTGGTATTTTTTTTTTAAGGCAATGGGGGTTAAGTGACTTGCCCATGGTCACACAGCTAGTAAGTGTCAAGTGTCTGAGGCCGGATTTGAACTCAGGTACTCCTGAATCCAGGGCCCGTGCTTTAACCACTGCGCCATCTAGCTGCCCCCTTAGGTTGGTATTTGATGCTGGCCAGGTCTGGCCCCTTCCAATTCTTTTCTTAGAACAAAGCATGTATGATATTGAAGATGAAACTTCTCATCACAGTCATGCATTAAGATTACTTATGTAGTAGAATTTAAGGTAGACAAGCCTCGGGTCTTTCTCATTTTTTCTCCTTTACCACATTTTCTCATAGTTTTCTCCCCATCATCACCTCTTCCCACCTCTGAGCTGATCACCATGTGACAGAACAAACTCTTTTGGTCACGGCAACCCATGCCATAAAATCCAATAACTGTGAATTGAAAATCAGACAAATTTTCTGAAATGAAGCCTCAATCAAGTTAAGCTTTCTAGCAGCCATATCATACAAGTGGTCTATGTTAAGCTTATGATCCATTCAAACATCTAGTTCTTTTTCATGTCAACTGTCAAAGTGTTAACTTATGAACGGTACCTACTAACTGACAAAGGAGTCCACTCTTGAGAGACCTGGTACGAATCTAAACGTTCAGAGTCAGTTGGCATGATGCCTAGCCTGGGACCCAAGCTACACAAGATTCCTGGGATCAGCAGGAAGGCAGTACCCACTGGTAGCCATCTGCTACCTCCATCATTCACCAATTAAAAACTCAGCCCTACCCTTCCTCTGGCCCAAGGCTCCTCTGCCCCCCTTCCACTGTGCCCTCTAATTTACCATTTATCTTAGATATCTTCCCCTCCTATTTCTTGCATCTTCCAGTACTCACTGAAAGTTAGCTTTTTCCTGACAATACCTTAGATCTTGGCACCCTCTCAAAAGCTGTATGCTGCTCCTTATTCCATAACCTCTGACAAAAAGGGCAAGAAGGAAGAGTTGGCATATTTCTTTCTCAACACTGCCATAAAATCTTTATAGTCCTTTGCCAGGCTTCCCTTTGTCCTTATCCCGTTCTTCCTTCTATCATCCTTATGGAGGTCAAACATCCTCCCCCAGATCCCTTGAATATTAGACTACAAGTTGATTGAGGGCAAGAACTTCACTGTTTTTCATTTTTGTATCTCTATCCCCAACAATTAGCACAGTACCTTGAATATGAGGTTAATTGTTTTTTTTTTTAAGTTGACTCACATTATTGGATGTGGGAAGAGGAAAAGTGCAATGGAAGCCTAATACATACACACACACACACACACACACACAACTAAGTAAAACAATGGTAGGAATAAATTTATTCCTCACCACTATCATTGGAAAGTTCACCAATCATAGGCTTGATTAAAAATTGCCTTCAGAGGCAGCTAGGTGGCGCAGTGGATAGAGCACCAGCCCTGGAGTCAGGAGGATCTGAGTTCAAATCCGGCCTCAGACACTTAACACTTACTAGCTGTGTGACCCTGGGCAAGTCACTTAACCCCAATTGCCTCACCAAAAAAAAAAAAAAGCCTTCAACACAGCTCATCTACTTTGGGTGCATTTCAAGATTATCAATCTGTATTTAAATATTCAAAAGCTTTTTCACTTAACCTGGAGATCTCTCTACTCAATTTCCTACCTCCTATATTCATGCTACCATTGCTAGAGTAGCTAGATAGGATAAATAAAGGATACCATTTTTAAAAATCCTCAATAACAAAGGTCTGAGGAATGAGAAAGACTTGGCGTTCCAACAAGTGATCATATTTAAGGCCTCTTCACTCTAGGGTATCCAAACACAATACCCAAGAAAGGTAAACTCAAAGATAGCATTCATACTATTATAGAATTTCAGGGTTGGCAGGTACTTCAGAGGCCCATTAGAACATTCATATCTGGGGAAAAATCCCCATTAAAAACATGAAACCAGTGGTCATCTTGCCTTTCCTTGAAGACTTTCAGCAAGAAGGAATCCTTTCATTGTTCAGTTGTTTCAGCTGTGTCCAATTCTCTGTGACCCCATTTGGGGTTTTCTTGGCAAAGACACTGGAATGATTTAACATGTCCTTCTCCAGTCCATTTTAAAGATGAGGAAACTGAGGCAAATAGTGCTAAGTGACTTGCTCATGGTCACACAGTTAGTAAGTGTCTGAGACTAGATCTGAACACATGTAGATGAGTCTTCTTGACTCCAAGATCGGTGCTCTATCCACTGCAAGACCTAGCTGCCTGCCCCATTTCATTCCAAAGCACCTAGCTCCACTTCTGAACAGCTTTGTTGGGAAGTTTTTTCCTTACACAGGGTGAGCCAAAAGTCAAGAAGGGGTCTGATGTTTTGAAAACTTTTTGAAAATTATTTTTTCTTTATTTTTCACCATTTGTGAGATTTGCTTTTTCATGTATAATGTAAATTCATCTCCTATCTATCCTGTATATGATGCTATGGCATTGTAAATTAAAAACAAGAGATAAAGGAGTTATTAAATACTCATGACTTTTGGCCCACCTTGTATCAAGCCTATATTTGCCTCTTTCCAACTTTGATTCACTACTCTACTCTTGCCGCACCCCCCCCCCCCAGGACCCTACAAACAAGTTTGAATTCTCTTCCACATGGCAGTATTTAAAGTGTTTGAAAATAGCTATTGTCTTCCCTGAGCCTTTGCTTCTCCAGGGTAAACATTCCCAAGTTCCTTGAATTGATCCTCCCTCATATGGCATGGATTCAAAGGTCTTCACCTCTCTGGCTGCCTTCCCCAGGCCATTCTGAAGTTCATTAATCTGTTTCCTAAACTGTGGGGCCCAAACATGAAATAATACTCCAGATATATAGTCTTAAAGGCCAGGGTAATATCACTTCCTTATTTTCTCTTACTGCAGCCTAAGATCAAATTAAAATTTTGGCTACTGTATAGCATGTTGTTTACCCATAAGAGTGCAGTCCAATAAAAACCCCAGTTCTTTTTCATAGAAGCTATTGTTCTAACTATGGTTTCTACCTTATGCCTCAGAGGTTGGCTTTTAAACCCAATTTATACCCATCAAATTTTGCCTTATTCATGTACTCTGGTATGGCTAAAAAGATCACAAAGTCTTCAGTGGCCTCCCTATGACCAGAGACTTTCTGAGGATCATAGACTTTGGAAGACGTTGCTAGGAGAGAGAATCCTGTGACAACAGCAATGAGAGGCTCTGAGGACAGTTCAATATATTTTGTGGTTACTCTGTTTTCTGAAGAAAAGACTTTTGCCCAGGTTTTGAGGTTACAAACAGGAGGCAGAGAGACAAGATCGAGGCATAAATGAGTGCCTGGCCTTGAGAGTAAAATGGAGTGGACTGGGGCTGACACCACTCTCAATGGCAGTAGGCATTTGAGGCACTGGTGAGAAAAATCCCAGAGAGCAACTCCATTCTGTCACCTCCCATTCCAAGCTACTCAATCTTGGATCCATATAATTTGATAACATTAACACAAACTGTGCAGCAAATTATTCTCTGTATTCATCACCTCGGGCACTCCATCTCCCATGTCCATGCCTTGGTACTAACCATCCTCTGGGAATGTACTCCCGCTTCACCTCCCTTTCACAGAATCCCTCTTTTCCTTCAGGCACCACCTTCCTTCCACATGAAGCCTTTTCCTGATCTTCCCAAATGACAGTGCCTGACCACCGGAACTACCTTGTATTTATTCTGAACATGCTTATATATGTACATTTTGTCTCCCTGGACAGAATGCAAGCTTCTGGAGTGAGCATTGTTTCATTCTTTGCCTTTGTATTCCAGCCCCTGGCCCACTGCCTAACACACAGTCGGCATTTCATAAATACTTGTTGACTGATAATAGTCATTAATAGTGAGTTTGGCTTAGCCTGTAAATACAGAGTTTAAGACTGAGAGAGGAAAGCTAGAAAACAGGAGAAAAGATTTTGCTGATTTTTCTTTGGAGTGGGAACTAAGAAAATTTTCTGTAGTTTTGGTAATGAAAAGATTACTCCATAGCATACCCACTAGACTGCCTTGGAACCTGGAGAAATAAAGACTTAATAAATAACAAGACAATAAAACAGAGCAGAGTGGTAATTCATGTGGTCGTCCATGAAGGTACCTGAGATACCCTAAATCAGTGGCATCAAACTCAAATAGAAACAATTCCCTGATGGCTGTATATTGACTTAGAAAACCACAAATTAACATTATCTGCATTGTACTATATTTTCATTTACTTTGTTACTTTCCAATAATTTTTTTTTTGCAGGTCAATGAGGGTTAAGTGACTTGCCCAGGGTGACCAACAACGTTGTAATCTGGCTCTGGCCCTACTTGGGTGTTTTGCTAGCCACCTGAGGCCCATGTTTAACACCTCTGTCCCTACATCAAACACTTATAACCCAAAGGATACTAAAATTATATTTAGACCAATGCTTTGACCTGCTAAGAGCTTTCAGGATCCTGACTGTAAATCCAGTGCACTAGCTATCCCTTGTAGCTTTCTATCACCTACAAATCTGATAAATATGCCAGTTGTGATTTTATCCAAGTCATTAATAAAAATAATAAACAACATAGAGCCAAGCACAGATATCTGAGGCACTATCCACGAGAAGATCTGCCAAGCTGACATCCAAGAATTAATGACTATTCTGATTCTAGTCATTCAACCAAATCTATCTAATTGTAGAATTATCTAGTCCATAAGAACAAGATGATATGCTTATCAAATGCTTTGCTAAAATCTAGCATTTAAATATGGTATACATACTTTTTGATCATCTTTTTAATAACCTTGTCAAAAAAGGAAGTAAGATGAGTCTGGCCCAACCTTTTCTTGATGAACCCAGGCTAGCTCTCTGATCACCACTTCCTTTTCTAGATGTTGACTGTTTACTGACATTTCTAAGAATCTAAGTTAAGTTCACTGGCCTAGAGTCTGCAGAATTTACTCTTAAATAAAAAACCCAGACACCATCTTTAAATTATAGCTGACGAACAGCAATACTGTGTGTGCAATGATCACCTATGATTGACTTAGCTCTTCTCAGCCATACGATGATCAAACACAATTCCAAAAGACTCAGGACAGAAAATGCAGATTGAAACATATCATTTTTGATTTATTTTTTGTGGCTTTTTCCTTTTGTTCTATTTATTCTTTCATATCATGACTAATATGGAAATATGGTTTACGTGATTTCACATCTATAACCCGTATCAAATTGCTCACCATCTTAGGGAGGGAGAAAGGAAAAAAATCTGGAACTCAAATTTTCATTTAAAATGTTAAAATTATGTAATTGGAAAAAATTAAATACTATTTAGAAAAGAAATTATCACTGACAATGCGTTCAGCATCCAATTCTTTCAATTCCCAAAGATGTAGGTCATCTGGGCCAAATACCTTGAATGCATCTACGGTTGCTAGCTGATCTCTTACTAATGAAATAATATATTGCTAGCTGATCTCTTACTAATGAAATAATATATGTAAAGCACTTGGCAAACCTTAAAGACCTATAGAAATGCTAGCCAATAGTATTAGCATCTCCTTAATTATCTTAAGTAGCAACTCACTTTTAGCCAATATTGTCCTATCCTTTTTAGTCCAAAAGCCATTCTTCTTAGTAGAGAAAACAGAAGCAAAATAAAAAATGAGCAGTTCTGTCTTGTCTCTTTTGTCAGCTACCATGGTCCCATCCCCTTTGGTGCAGCCATCCCACCATCTCTTCTTTGATCTACACATTTCCCCCAAAACAGCTGAAAACAATTTTTTCTGTTATCCTTAGGTCCCCTCATCAACCTCTCATTCCAAGCTTTAGTACTCTGAACAGTCTTACAACATGAAATTCATAGCACTTTTGTATTCTTCCTCAGTTACTTGCCCCTTTTTCTATCATCCTCGACCTATCTGTAAAATCTAAGTTTGGTGAGTCTTCTGTCAGGCAACACCAGTTTCTTCATACAATTCCTGTTTTTTTTTCCTTTTGTTTCTTCAAAATTTAATTCTTTGGTATTTCCCATCTCTCTCCTAGGCTGACTTCCCCTAAAGATTTTTAGTTCATGAAATCCTACCCTACTGGTGTTATGGAGGTGGTTCCTCTAATAGCTCTTACAAAAACATTCAGAGGATGACAATGACCTTCTGAATTTCTTCTATTTCACTGTTAAGCTGGGCTGGAGATTACAATCACACTGAAACAGAGTTCGTTTCATTGTATGGAACGCAAGCATTTTTGCAAAAAGCTTTGACGAGGCAAAGAATCCACTTATTGTAATTTTCCCCATCTATTTCCCAGACACATATTGCACTCATTGCCTTAAATTAGTTTTCCTAAGATCTCCTCTTCCACCTACACAAAATTTAGATTTAAGAAGTTAGCAACCTCTGAAACTAAGGCTAAATTAGAACACTTAAAAATTAACCCCAAGGTTACCCCAGGATTGCAGTCAATTCAAGAACCACTTCTAGGGCTCCAACTATTTTCCCAGGCAATGTGCTACAGACAGGGCCTGGACATACGATTTCACTGGTGTAGGGAATTCCCAAGTGAGGAAACTCCCTCTACCAAGATAGGTCAGCTCCTTCTCTGGAACTCAGAGGCTTAAAGAGTAGCCCAGAGCAACAACAGGCTAAGTGACTCACCCACATTTACAAAGCCAGTGTGGGTCAGAACCAGGACTTGAAACCAAGTCTTCCTAGGTTCAAGACCAGATCCCCAGCCAGTGTACCTAAGCACTGCTGGGAAAAAGGAGATGACAGAAAAAGACAAGTGTCCCTGACCTAGAGGAGAGCTTGTACACAAATAAATACAAAATATATACAGAATAAATACAAAAGTTCAACTAGAACTAGAGATTCTTACTCTGGGGTCTGAGAAATAGATTTTTTAAATATTTGGGCTATTGTATTTCAAGATAATTGGTTTCTTTCAATCACAATTCTATGTCTTTTACTGAATGCATTTAAACACCAAACCCCTTGATGAAGAACCCCCTAAAGGAGTCCAACCCCTTCAATGTACAGAAAATGAAACTAAAGCCCAAAGAGATTAAGTGAGTTGCCCAAAATCCCACAGGAAATAAGAAGGGGTCCCAGATTAGGACCCCCCCATCCTTTCACTTTAAATTTCATATTCCCCTCAACATTCTCTGCTCCTTCCCATGATGATACCCAACGAGTGACCTTGAATCTACAGTCCCCTGGATTTTTACAAGTGCACACAGAAAAGCAAAGCACACGTGTTTATTTAAAAACGGAACCACGTGGCCGCTCAAGCTTGACAGTCTGACTTCCAGTAACCAGGCCACCATAAATACCTTAAAATTAGGCAGGGCTAATCACAGCTGTGAAGGCCAAAAAATTCCCTATGCAGCCTACCACCCATTTTCTAATGACCCTGCTCCCAAGAGATCTGGCTACTCGATTAACTTACAACTGGCAATTTTCTGGACATCACTCAAGGGAATGGAGAAGTCATTTCCCTTTGTTATGCTCAAGCAGTGAAGCTGGTTTAGGGCAAGTCTCTTCCAATTTTATCCCTCTTTCCCTCCCTCCCCTCCCCCCCTCCCTGAGGTGGTTAGCAATCAGATACAGGTTATATACCTATGATTATGTAAAACATTACCATATTAGTTATTTTGTATATGAAAACGTGAATAAAAGAAAAAAATCAAAGAAAGTGAGAAATAGCATGCTTCAGTCTGTCCCATCACTATCAGTTCTATCTTTGAAGGTGGAGAGTATGCTTCATCATTAGTCCTTTGGGATTGTCTTGGATCATTATATCATTGAAAATAGTTAAGTCTTTCACAAGTCTTCATCAAACAATATTGCTGTCTCTGTGCACAATGTTCTCCTAATTCTTGTGCTCTGCTTTTTTAAGTTCTTTGAAAAAAATTCCATTACCAGGACTAGTCTATTAATAACAAGCATGAAATTTTAAGTCCAGCCTAAGTCTGTGGCAGAACAAAAAAATGAATCTGCTTCAAAAAAAGATGGAAAGGGAGGAGAACATCTGCACCCAACACTACCAACTCATATAGTGATGCTGCCGACATTAAAGGGAAGAATTTTATGTTGATGTTCTCCAAAACTCACAGAACTTTGGGAGAATTGCTACATCCTACCTCCAAAGCAAGTTCAGGGTGCAGGAACAAAAGCTGTTGTGCTTCAGTCAGATTTTGTTCTTCATAAAGTCAAAAAGTATCTGGAAAATAGAGAGGTTGGACTAGGTAATCCCCTGTCAATTTGAAATCTAAGAGCCTATGCTCCTATGGGAGCCTTAGAAAAGCCAAGATCACCCACTGCACCCCCAGGCTATCACCAGACATCTTGATTTTTGTCTTGTCACAAGACTTGAATAACTCTACAGGAGAGTGAAGCTGACTGATGACTATGTGCAGCTCTGCCTCACTTAAATTCAATTCACGTGCAAGTCAAGACATTACCCCTGTGATGTCTTTGGTCCTTTCTGAGAATAAAGGACTAACAATAACAATGAGCCTATGCTCCTCTACGGAAAATAGCACTATGTAATTGAATTCGATTTAGCAAACATTTATCAAGCATTGAGGACAGAAACACATGAGCCAGTGTCTGCCCTCAAGGAGCTCAAATTCTACACCATCACAGTTCTGGTATTTCACCTTCTGAGAGACATTTCATTTCCAGATTTAAAGGGTTTTACAAAGTTTGACCTAATTTAAGAGAAACTGAAAAGTGTTGTGATGCACAAATTTCTATACACAAGGGTTTGAACACACACAAATATGCACCCATGCACACTCACTCGACCTAACTTTGGTGCAGTAGATTTCCAACCAACAGATGAGCAGCTGCATCAAAACTGTCTCCCCACATCTTCAAACATTCACTACCCATTCCAGGAGAATGTAAGCACCCTGAATGTATGCACTGGATCATTTTTTGTTTTGGTATTCTCAGCAACTTGAACTGTTCCAGGAATTTTTTTCTTTCTTTTTCTTAGTCCACATCCATGGTTTTGATGATAATGATGATGTGTGTATGTATGTATGTATGTATGTATGTATGTATCTATGTATCTATGTATCTATCTATCTATCTATCTATCTATCTATCTATCTATCTATCTATCTATCTATCTATCTATATGGAGTTACTGATGAGACAATTACTCTACCAATGTCAATAAGCAACTATTCTGCAAGTCCTAGTTTTGAATCACCTGAGGTCCTTCGAGGTAAAAGCCCTCACCGGGGTTCACAAAGCCAGACACTGTCAGAGACAGGCCTTGAATCCAAACTTCTTTTTAACACTGATGCTGGCTTATACTGGAATAAATTTCATCTAGACATTAGATTTCTGTCCACTGTTCACAGACGTATAAAGAAGAGCTTGTTCGCCTTTGTCTTGTTAGGGTTTTTCGGGGGTGGAGTGGGGGTGGAGGAGTGGATGTTGGACTCATTGGCAGCAGGAGGAAGTCTACAGACCCCTTCTCCAAATAACATTTGTAAATGTATAAAATAAAATATAGGGTTATAAAGTTAATCAACTATACTAAAATATAGTAATTAAATTTTTTTCTTAGATTCAGTTCATGGAATGCAAGTTGAGTCCCTGGTATAAAGGATACCCCAAAATTGTCATAATCACATTAAAGGGAAAAAAAGAAAGAAAACCCTGCCTATCTTCTCATGATGGTCTCTGAGGCTCTGGATCCATTTTCTGTCTAGAGAATAGCTCCAAGAGCTAGGCCTACAGGACATAGGTATACAAAGACCAAAAGGAAATAATTCTTACCCTCAGAGAGTTTACATCCTATGGAGGACATAAAACATGTACTCAGATAAGGATCTATGAGGTAACCTGAGGAAGGTGAGGACCCCAACAATGGGAGGGAATCAAGGAAGGTGGGATGACAGAAGTGGGCTATGAACGACATTATGGATTGTAAAGTGATATACCACGATAATCACAATGTCAAGTTTGTTGTGGCTTATGTCTTCAACTTGAGGGTCAACAGGGCACTAGAGCATCTACTTAATGACTGGAGACAAGAGTATAGTAAGGTGAACCAAATATTTAAGGGGTAAAAGTATGGATAGATAAGAACATGAAGCTGAAATAGTACTATATGTGACAAGCACTGTGGTACTGCCAGACTAGGAGTTACAAAAGCCCTGAGCCAATGCCTGCCTCACACTTGCTGGTTTTATGGCCCAAGGCAGACTACATTTTCTTCTAAGCCTCAGTCTCCTCAACATTTAACGTTTCAACTCACAGGCTTTTGCAAGGGACAAATGGGCAAATATATGTTGAGTGCTTTAGAAATCTCCAAACCCCTTGTAAATGCCAGTTGTTGTCATCATCATCATCATACCAAGCTACAAAAGATCACAAAAAAAGACCCTCTCAGGAGGACACAGGTATTATCTAATCTCTTACCCCAAAACACATAGGCTCATCTAACTATAACCGAGATAGTGAACACATCTCCATTTGACTCGTTCCAGTTTTTCTTTTTTTGAATTACCTTTACTCACCCAGTTGACTCTTATTTCGCTACAGCTCTGGATGTCCCTGGGTAACATTTCAGAATTTCCTTTAAGCAAAGATAACTGAAGATAGAATCTTGAGTTGTGAAATAGTCATTAGCAACAAGGCATTTTTGAGTCCCTACCCCCTTTCACTACTGCTAGTTGCTAATCTGATCTTCAGTCATCAAACCATCTTTAGAAATTCAGATTGAGTCCACCACATGAAACCTGATTCAATTCAGAGTCGTAATTCAAAGGAAAAAAAAAATCCTGCTTTCGTTTTCAAACTGGTGCAAAAGTAACTCATTTGAGCTAGAAGCTTTAATACTCTGCAGTCTTCCTAGATGACCCAAGACAGTCAGAAATAGAATGGCCTTAAAGACACATAACTACAGAGTGATTCTCTAATTCCTTCATGTAATAATTATACAGCCTTCAAAAATCTATCACACTTTTATAATGCAATTGTATATAGTCCAATGGAAGAAAAATGCTGCAATCGGTGTCAGAGGACCTTGCTTTGGATTCACTAGCTATGTAACCATGGGCAAGGACTTCAAAATGTCTCCTCATCCAGAAAAGTACAAGGCCTCCAAGGGGCCTTTCAGTTCAAAACCTATTATCTTATCACGGTCACTAAAAAAAAAAAAAAATCAAATGCTGGACAGATGACTCAAGGTACATTGACATCTACACAGGTGTAGTTTTGAATACGCTATTTGTGTTCCTTTCTGGACCTCTCTCAACCCTGATTGCCAGTACAACAGATCTCACCCCAACTGGTTCACCATTGCTGAATCAGAGAAGTAACCTTTGGGATCATCCACCCCAACTCTCTCATTTTAAAGATTTGGAAAGGGAGGCCCAGCACAGGTAAGGTCTTTCCCAAAGTCACACAGCTTCTATCAGCAGAGCCGAAAATGGTATCAAGGTCTCCTGATTTCCCAGCCCAGGACTTTTTTTGGAGCCAGGACAAATTAAGGCCCACACTGTAGTGTCACTGAAAAATAACAAGGGAAAGAAAAGGCAACCAAGCCAAGGTAGGTTGCATTGAAGGGGGTAAAGTTGAATAAAATTGGCTTTTGTTTTTAATCTGGAAGTATAATTTCACCAGTGTGAAATAGTCTAATAAAATGTACACTGTTTGAGGGCAGGACCTTTTGTCTTTATGTGCTCAGCACTACCACACAGTAGCAGAGTCTTTAATAAATGTTTATTGACTGACTGGAAACCAGTTCCAAACACTGTGTTTGCGAGTTGTCTGTCTGGGAGCACTAAAGAGGTTAAGTCAATGTCTCTCCATGGTCACAGGCAGGACACCTGAATCAGGAAAGCCTGATTCAATGCCTTCCCTCCCTCCACTGCTCCATGGGACAAGACCTTTACAAATACCAGTTGATTAAACTGTGTACGCAACAAGCAGCTGATATTTTTATACTCATTCAACAGAAGAGGAAATGAATACACACAGATGTTACCTGTTTTGCCCACCCGGAGAGAAGAGGCAATACTCAGTCCTCAAGAGTAAAGTTCTAGTTTGTCGTTTACATGTCACTCTCACCACACTTTATTGTTATTAGTAACACCAAACAACATTCTCAAACTGTAAACTTGAGAACCCATATTCTCCAGAACAAGACTGTGACATAGACTTTCTAACTACCATCTAAGTAGAAGCCCAGGGTAATTGTTATGATGTATTAAGCCTACAACCTACAAACATATCTATGCACACACACATACATACATGTATATATACATGTGAATGCACTAGAATGAACATGTGGCCAGAATGTTTTGGCTAGGTAGACTCTTGCGGTGATTTTTCAACTATGAGAAAATAAAGGAGGGGAAACCACAGAAATTAGGCCCTGATTTTTACAGTTCTGCACCTGGGACTGAATTACCCGCTTCCCCAAAATGTTTTTCTCTTCCTGACAGAAGTCCTGGGTAGATGTGTGAGCCACAGGGGTTGGTAAAGATAGTCTATAGGTAGCAAGAGGAATAAACTCAGCTCAGTTAGGGCAAGGCCTACTTTGGTTCCTGTCCCTGTCTATGACATGTCCAGAGAACAGTACCTAGCAGGTGCTTCATAACTGCCCACCTGAATAACACAGATCTAGTCACGCCACCAGGAGCATGTGAAGGGCCCCTCTCTTGTATCATCAACTACCTGGGACAAAGTAGAACATGTGGGTGAAAGCAAACAAATGGCTCCTTGTAGGAACAAAGGGGTCACCAAGTCCAAGCCTGGGGACTCTCTTCAGAATAGGTCTCCCTGTCCCCTGCAGCTTCTTTCTTAACCATCTCTTAGGATCTTTTGCTGCCTTCAGAGCAGGGATGAGGGGCTACTTCATTCTTGAGTCCTGTGCCGGATCTCCTGGGTTAATATTCCTTTTCTTCAGAAATTACTTTTTATAGCCTTGTATAGACAGAGTCCAAAAAGCAGTGGGTTTGGAGTCAGAGGAACTGGGTTACTAACCCTTCCCCTACTGCTTACTCTCTCAATGATCCTGGACAGGTGTCCCTTCCCTTTCCTCATCTGAAAATGAAAATACTGGACTGGTCTGCCTTTAAGACCACTTGTGGCTCCAAATAAATCATCCTATCATGAAATTTTCATTAAGGTAGTGTGGCAAAATGGAATCGATGCTGGTCTTGGGAGTTAGAAAGAAGTGGATTCAAATCCCAGTTTTGATGCTCATTAGACACAGGATCCAGAGGCTGAAGACCCCACTCAGACCCTCTGAACCTCAGTTTCCTCATTTGCAAATGGGGGATAATAATGCCTTCAGAACCTAACTCACAAGGTTGGTGTGAGGCTCAAATGAGATTTCATATATATATGTGTGTGTGTGTGTGTGTGTGTGTGTGTGTCTATGCATCTATGACACAAACATAGAGAGAGCTCTTTGCAAACTCTACAGTACTGTGTAAAGTTCATCAGTCTGTTATTATTATTGTTTTGCTATTTCCCCAGCGCCTGGTTTGTTAATTGACCATACCCACTAACAGAATGTAAACCCCTTGAGGAGAGGGCTTGTCTCCACTGTTGTCTTTGTATCTCCAGCACCCACAAGAGTGCAGCCACCATATGTGGCAGATGTTTAACAAGTGTTTGTTGAGTCTAAATGAACATGCTTCTCACAAGCTGAGTTACCTCACTCCCCACCATCCGCACAGAGAAGGGTGGCAGAGAGGCAGGCACATTAATAGGTTTATGAAGTGACAGCTGACAGCCTGCTATGGAAGAATACAAATGAAAAGCTTAGAAACAGGCTCCACTAACTATGCGGGCCCAACTAGTATCAGACTTCACAAAATCAAGTCTCTTTAGAAATAAAACAAAACTCGTATATTTGAAATGGCCACAGAGCTCAGCAACATTTTGGGTCACACACAATGGGAAAGCAAGCACGAGCTTGGAAACTGTCAAAAGAAGAGCACAATGAGGCAGCTAGGTGGCGCAGTGGATAAAGCACTGGCCCTGGACAGGAGGACCTGAGTTCAAATTTGACATCAGATACTTTACACTTAGTAGCTATGTGACTCTGGGCAAGTCATTTAACCCTCATTGCCCTGAAAAAAAAATAAAAACTAATAAAAATAAATAAATTATTTTTTAAAAAAAGAAGAGCACAATTCTACAAGTCAGCAAGAATGTCTTCAGCTTAAGTCCCATTTCTCAGAGCTGTTCCTCTAACCAAACTGATGCAGGCACAGTGTATGGTCTGTAGGGATCAAGATGGGTTGGCTACTCTTGGGAAGGGCAAATAGTTTATGTGGTAGCTTGGCCCTAGCACTCAGTCTTCTCTTAAACTAGGGATTCTTTCCTAATTGTTTTTTGTGCCATGGAACCCTGGGGGAAAATATATGTGCAAAACAAGAGGCAGAATGTCAGAGTGGACAACGGTTCAGCTTTGGATTCAAGTAAAAAGGATTGAAATCCTGACACTTTACTTGTGTGGCACTTAGCAAGACACTCTATCTAAAGTGTCTAAAACTACAGAGGAGGAGCTCACATGCATCACTGGAGGGAGTTGGAACATGGGGAGTTTTATACATTAATGGGACCAAAAATGCTAATAGCATTATGTGAAGCGCTGGGGATACAAACTCAGAAGAACCTCAAACAGTTCCTGTCCTCAGGGAGCTTGGGTTGTCCCGCTACTAAAGACTGCAGACTGCCATGGATCACCCTGCATTCAATTCCTTCATTAGTTCTCAAAAACCACCCTTGAAGCCACTGTCCGCTTTCCAAAAGCAACTAATATTAGTCAAGACAATCTCCTCGAATTCTAAGCTCTGCTCTTTAGGACAGTATGTCAGCAACACAGAACACAAGAAGTTAACTGAGATCACACAACAGGCAAGGCTTCCCCTAACAGAACTAGACTATGAATGCTGAGAAAGAAAGAGAAAGACAGAGAGAGAGAGAGAGAGAGAGAGAGAGAGAGAGAGAGAGAGAGAGAGAGAGAGAGAGAGAGAGAGAATATGTGCGTGTGTGTCTGTGTGACAAGATCAAACTTACAGCAAACAAGGCAACACATCTGCCTTGTATAGACTCTGCTTAAACCAGGTCTATCCCAGGGCAGTTTGACCTAGAAAAGGAACTCTAAGCCAGATTTAAATTTGATTTTTCCGCTGCTTGTACTCTGGTTTCTTCATAAGCAGCCCACTTTAAAAAAATCACAAACAGATTTCCCATGGAGTCTACAAAGCCATCTGATAATACTTTCTCAACAATTCACTGAAAGTGGATAATTTGTTTACTGACTTTTCTTTAGCTTTGCCCCCCCCATAAGGCAATAATTCCCAAATCTATCATACAGATTTTCATCTCTTATTTTCCTGAGCAACCATTGTGCCTCTGTTTGGGTTCTCAAAGAACAAAGAGGGCTATTCTCTTTAAATGAGAATACCATCACGGATGATATCTTGTCGCTTTAAAACATTGTGTATGAGATCCAACATAGAGGTCAAGAAAGTTCAGCCTGGTGCTACAGGATGGTAGGTTTATATCAGAGTTTTATAAAAGAAGCTTTTCAAGAAAACTCACTAGGGATAGAAATACCATTTGGAACATGAAGAACCCTCTATGGCTGATAAAGGAAAGAAAACCTTGAGAAGCTTTACTGCTCCACACTGGATTAGCCAAAGAGCAGCCTGTACTTCAAGATGGGGGGAAAAAAGTACAATGGGCAACAAAGTGAGCTTGAAGGTTATGTGAAAAGGCACCAACATCCACATTTGCAGCTTGAGCTGTGAATTCATTTTATCCATTTTTTCTGCTATTTCTTTCACTCATACTGTACTAAATAAGTCCCTTGAGGACTAAAGCTTTATCTTATTATCTTGGGATCTTCCCCAGGGTCTAAAGCAACGGCTCCCACAGAAATCAGAGCGACAGATTGTTGAAGGTGGAAGGATCCTGAGAGATCTGGCTCAGATCCTTTATTTCAAGGATAATTGAGCCTCCCAAAGGAACACTGACTCGTCCAAGGTCCTACGGTGAGTTAGAACTGGGGCAGTACTTGCAAAATTGACAAATACATGATAATGTGTTCTAGTCTCACATCCAGCATTCTGCAAACTTTAAAGGAATAGAGGATGTTAGCTGTTATGATGATCACCAGCTTTTGCCTACAAATACTCGGCAAAAAAAACCGGTATCTCACTTCAAAAGTGGTTCAAAGAATTAAACTGAAACCAGTTATTATATTCTCAGACATTTGAATCCATAACCTCATAGGAAAGGACCCACTCTACTTCCTAATAACAACAATGCTTTCTTCCCAAGTGAAGCATCTTTCCTCAAATAAGCAAGCCCTAATAATCCACCCTCTGGGTGACAAACCCTGAAATTATCCAAGGTTTTGTGATAATAAAGTTGATCACAGGATCACACAAGCTTAGCAGAGGAGCCGGGAGCCAGAGCAGCTAGATTGCAAATAGCGGATTCTATCCCGCTCCCTCCCCCAGTCCCAAGTTAGGAGCTAGGGATCAGTAGCAGGAAATAGGTCCGGGGGTGGAGGCCATCAATGCAGGCACGCAGGCATCAGCCCCTTTTAACATAAGGATACTGAGGTCCACAGAGCCCACGTGATTTGCCTACATGGGCAGAAAGGAACAGAATCAGGATTTGAACCTGGGTCCTGTGACTTCTTGTCCAGCATTCTTTTTCACAACCACAAACAACTTATTTACTTTGATTTTGGAAAGCAAGGACCCATCCCAGAAAATTCTACTCCCTGAGGAAACCAAAAACGTATGGCTTTTATAAACAGCTCTACCAATAAGGATAGGGAGAACGTGATGGAGAGAATTTGTGGGCATGTTCTGTCCCTATCTCTGACCCAAAAGCAGGCATCAGAGAAGTCTCGTGGCCAGTCTGTGGTACAGAACTAACTGGTCAGGAAGAGGATGGAACCCCCAGCTTTAGTCTCATTAGCACCAAATGAATTAATGGGCCCCGTCTCTCCACAAATACAGATGAATAGAGTACAACTGCTTCGCACTACATTAGCACTCCTGAGAATTTTATCAACAGGAAACAAAAGCGCTACACCTCTTTAATGAAGTGTCTGATTTTTTTTTCTTTTCAAATTAGAAAAGCCCAAAGACTGTAGCCCAGGGAACAGCTAAATATTTTGACTGTTACATGAGTTACCAAGACCCGTCCACCCCCTGTGGCCCTGTTTTTTGACCATTTAAGAAGAAAACTTCAGATGGGCAAGCCTACAGTTGCATGGACGTATGTACACAATAAGAGCCTCTCTCCACTAAAGCGTCTCAAGCCAATCTGGAAGAGCTGGCGGGCCTGTGTTTATAGCAGAAACCCTGGCCCCAACTCACATCCCACAGAAGACACTCCAACAGCATTAACTTCTTGAATTCTTTGACATGTGTTTGGCTTCAGGCCAAGAGCTGGGTGCTGATATTTTCTCCTCCATTTCTAGATTTGACTGAGCTTCTCAATATAAATAAACCAAATCAGCTGTGATTATTTCATTTCTCCTAAGACAGTGCTTCCTTCCCATCCAACCCTAAACTGACAAGCACGTATTCACTTGATGGAATGTTATTTTTGAGGCAGTTAATTTTGCTTATATATGCTTAGCATATGAAACACGGTATATCTTTGAGAATTTAAATCACATGCACACTACCCAACAAGTCAGATCTTCTCTCTTCTTCCCCCATTTAATGCCAGTCTACCTTCTTACAGATCTTTGATTTGTTCTACTCTGAGTACTAGATCAGTGACCGACTCCCTACAGCAAACCAACTCCCCTCTGCCAGGTGCTTGCTACACAGAACTATCAGTCAGGTGGGAGAATCAATACTACAGCCTGAGATCTACTCCTTTCTCTTCCTCCATCTCGGTTCTGACAGCTCTTAAAAGCTTGGGGGCAGTAAGGAAGCCTATGCTCATTACTGATAGCACACTCACCTGTCACAGGCTAAGCCACGGTATCTACAACACACCCAGACTGGGGTGGTACAGTTCCTGCTCCACTGGGTCAGCGCCTGAGTTTAAAAAAAAAAAAAAAGGAAGAAAAAGGACTCATTACAAGGGCCAATGTCAGTTCTTTTGGCCTCGGTTCCAGATACCAAGAGCCAGCTTATCCAACAAGCATAGATCCCTTCTCCCAGGTAACCTCCTACAAACTTCATTAGTGTGTCCCTCCACGATTCGACTTCAGCCTAGATCTAAAACCTGAAGGTGATCAGTGCCTAGTTGTTGTTTTTTTCTATTCTTGGCACGCACTCCATAAAGGCGACAGATACACTCTATGTCTCGCATCTCTGCAATATTCAAACAGTTCGGGGGAAAGTGAGAACAGATCTCCAAGCACTTGTTTGCTGGAGATAAAGGAGATGGCATCCTTTGCGATGCTGGGCATCTTCGCCCCCTTCCCCAAATCTCATCCGCTCGGCCCCGTTTTCTTCCTTTTCACCTTTCCCACCACCCCACCCCGGGCACCACGCAGACCTGGGCTCGAACATTCGCATGCATTACCAAGTCGTGCAGGGGGAAGACTACATTTTTTTTTCAAGATTGTTTCCTCCAGGAGACACACTCGCTCACAGCCGCCACGGTTTACCCCGTCTACCCCTCCACCCCCGGACCTATTTCCTGCTACTGATCCCTAGCTCCTAACTTGGGACTGGGGGAGGGAGCGGAATAGAATCCGCTATTTGCAATCTAGCTGCTCTGGCTCCCGGCGGGGGAACCTATATGCAAAAGGAGGGGAAACAGATAACTGACAAGGACACTCCTGCTGTGTGCGAGCAGCCCCGAACCCAGCCGAGCCCCGAGCGCCCGAGGAGGGCGGAGCAGAAAAGTTCTGCTCCGGCTCTCCCTCGATCACTTCCCCGCACGCTTGCCGCTCTCCCCCGGCCCGGGACCGTACCTTGTCGCCCCCAGGAGCGGTGCCTGCTTTGCTTTGGGAGCCGGGCTGGGAGAGTGCTAGCAGCTACTTTGTAATTCCATGTCCCCGGAGCTGGAGCTCGGTCCCGTTAGGATGGACCCGGACACGCACCTCTCCGGCGTCTCGTCTCGTCTCGTCCCGTCGGGTGCCGTGCTGTGCTGTGCCTAGCCTCGCCTCGCCTTTCTCTCGCTCCCTCCACCTCCCCTCTCCTCCTCCTGCTGCTGCTTCTCCTCCTCCCCCTCCTTCTTCTTCTTCTCCTCCGCCACCTCCACCTCCTCCTCCTCCTCCTCCCACCCCTGTGAGTTTCAGGAAACGGCTCAGCAGAACATCCACATGGTTACTGCACTTGGGCTCCGTTTCGCCCGACTTATATACTCCTCATGGTTCCCTGGGCAATGTAGTCCAAGTCAAGGGTCTCGCAGGCGCCTCTGGCGGTGAGGAGGGACTACAATTCCCAGAATGCCTTGGGCTTCCCGGGCTGCGGTTCCAAATCATCTCCCTAGCTTTGGGGTAACTAGGGAGCAGGGAGTGCTGGGGGAGTGAAAGCAGCTGGAGTTTTCTAGGTTGTGGGGGCTCAGAGGGACAGGGTCGTTTTGTATCGTCGCCAAAGAACAGGACAGTTTTCTGGGGCGGCTCGGCCGGGAGCCTTCGAGTCCAAGGCGATGTACCTCCATTCCCCTGGTGCACCCCCAGCCCAGATCCTCGAAGGCTACCCCGATTTGCAACCTCTGGGCCCAGATTAAATTTTTGCTTTGGGAAGTTTTTGCTTTGTTTCATTTTAAGGATCTGTCAGCTCCAATTTGAGCCAATGCGCCTTGGCCAAGAATTTCAAAAATCCACACAACGCACAAAAATGCCAGTGCTGTTGTTCCCCAATTAGAATACACGCTCCTCGAGGATAGAGACCGAGGAGTTTGTTGGGTGTGTTGGTTGGTTTGTTTTTTGTTGTTTTGTAGCGGGGAGCGGGGGCGGTCTTGCTTTTCTCGGTATCCCCAGCGCTTAGCACAGAGTAATAAGCGCTTAATAATTATTGGCTGGCTGCTCCGAGTAAAGGATGAAGACCCGCGGTTGCCTCCCAATCCCAAACCCCTGCCCTGGCATGGCATGCCAACAATGGGACTTGCATGGGAGGCCGGGGTCCCATACAAGGGTGGACCTTGCTGGAGAGTGCTCGGGGCGCGGAGCACACTCTAGCGAGTCCTTGGGGAGCACGAGCCTTCTACCTAGGGACGGGAGGTAAATAAACTCGATTATCCAGGAATGACCAATTAACGTTATGATTTGTCAGTGAAGAGATTCGGAAGCAAATACACACGCGCGCGCGCACGCATACACACTCGCATCCCCAAATAAAACCAAAAACATCCCAGCGAGATCCAGCCTTGAAACAGCCTCAACTCGCGGCGCTGTGAAGTCTGACAAAGCAGCAGACAGGAGTGCAGGAGCTTCGAGCCAGAGGACTCATCAGCGCTCCCTGCCTTAGCCCCTGCCCCTCTCTAAAGGGTTCTGAGCAGGAGGCTGTGAGCTAGCGGCTTGCGGTTTTTGTTTTCAGCATTAGTAACTGTTAAAACTCTTTGTATCCAAAGCAGGCCATTCTGTCCCCAGGTGATAGCACACCCGAAAAGTGCCCTCTGCCAATCAAACAACAGGTATTTTATTAAGTTCCTATTATGTACAAAGCTCTGTGTTGTACCCTTTGATCCAGCAATACCATTTCTAGGATTATATCCCAAAGACATCCCCCAAAAAAGAAAAGGACCTATTTGTACAAAAATATTTAGAGAAACTCTTTTTGTGGTGGCTAAGAATTGGAAATCAAAGGAATGCCCATCAATTGGGGAATGGCTAAACAAACTGTGGTATATGATGGTGATAGAATACTATTGTGCTATAAGAAATGACAAGCAGCATGACTTCAGAAAGGCCTGGAAAAACTTAGATGAACTGATGTAGAGTGAAGTGAGCAGAATCAAGAGAACATTGTACACAGAGACAGCATTGTTGTTTGATGAAGAACAGTGAATGCCTTGACTATTCTCAATATACAGTGATCCAAGAAAATCCCAAAGTACTATTAATGAAACATACTATCCACCTCCAGAGAAAGAACTGATATATTGATGGAACAGACTGAAGCATGCTATTTTTCACTTTCATTTTTTCTTTTAATCAAGTTTTCTTGTCCAAAATGACAGTAATGTTTTACATAATCACACGTGTATAAACCATATCTGATTGTTTGCCACCTCAGGGAGAGAGGAGGGGAGGGAAGGAAAGAGGGATAAAAAATTGGAACCCAAAACTATAAATAAAAATGTTTATTATTAAAAACGGGGAGGGGGGGCAGCTAGATGGCGCAGTGGTTAAAGCACCGGCCCTGGATTCAGGAGTACCTGAGTTCAAATCCGGCCTCAGACACTTGACACTTACTAGCTGTGTGACCCTGGGCAAGTCACTTAACCCCCATTGCCTGCAAAAACAAACAAACAAAAAAAAAAAACGGAGGGGGCAGCTAGGTGGTGCAGTGGATAAAGTGCTGGCCCTGGATTCAGTAGGACCTGAGTTCAAATCCAGCTTCAGACACTTGCCGCTTACTAACTGTGTGACCTTGGGCAAGTCACTTAACCGTCATTGCACCGCCCCTCAAAAAACAAAACAAAAACAAAGCTCTGTGCTGGATGCTTATGGGGCAAGGACAAAAATGAAATAGCCCTTGCCGTCAGGGAGCTTATATTCTATGGGGAAGGCAATACATATATAGATACAGAATACATTGTCCCAAAAGTCTTAGTGCACCTTCAAGCTATTAAAGTTGAAACCTGCACTAAGACTTTGGGGACACACAGTACAGTAAATACAAAATAATGCAAGACCATTTGGAATGGGGCATTAACATTTGCAGAGGGGTGCTTGGAGATTGAGAAAAGCATCCTATAAAAGGTGGTATTTGAAGTAAGCTTTGAAAGAAACAGGATTTTTAAAGGCTGTATATGGGAGTGCATACCAGACATGAGAAACAGTAGCCAGTGTACAAGAACAGAGAGGGGAGACAGTGGCATGTGTGAGGTACAGCAGGAAGGCCAATTTGGCTGCATGATGGAGCATGATAGGGAGTAATAAAGAATAAGACTAGACAGGTAAATTGAAACCAGTTTGTGAAGGACTTTAAATGTCAAATACAGTAGCTGTGGAAGGCTTTCAATGCCATAGGAGGTCGCTATTTTGAGTCTTGGACATCTAGTAAATCACTCCAGGCTATACTAGCTTGGTGAGCTTGGTAAGAGTCATTTTCTCACTTAACAAAGGGGAAAACAAAGCAAATCTAGCCCTATTGCATCATTACTAGGGGCTTAATAGAATTAGTTCACTCTGGTTTTAGCCGACATCAAGTTGCTCTTTGTTGTTGTTCAATATGTCTGACTGTTATTTTATGAACCATACCATCCTTGGGGTTTTCTTGGAAAGGATACTGGCATGGTTTGCCATTTCTTTCTCCAGTAGATTAAGGCAAACAGAGGTTAAGTGACTTGCCTATGATCACACAACTAGTAAGTATCTGAGGCTGGATTTGAATTAAAGTCTTCCCAACCCCATGCCCAGTGCTCTATCTGGTGAACCACCTAGCTGCCTCTATGATTCTTACAACACTATAAATACAAGTAGAAGGCTAGGGGGAAGGGGAAAAAGCATCACTGAATGACTTTGTTTTATTCAGCATTTTTGTAAAAAAGCATCTGGTAGCCAACTTTATCATAGAAAAGACTACAAAGTTTGTCTTCATATTCCTTTCCTTTTTGTCTTCATTCCCTCCTTCCTTTTGAAACTACCTTGCCTCTTTCAGCTGTCCTCTTAGCTCCCGGACCTTCTATGCTCCCTGCCCCCCCCCACCAGCTACTAGCCTCCTCTTCCACCTCCCAGTTCCACCTAGATCACCCATTCCCTGCATCCCAAATCAATTCAACAAAAATTTATCCAACACCTATCACATGCACATCATTATATTAGCTACTGCCCCTTCTTGACAGTCCCCAGAACTTAAATTGTCTCATCTCTCTCTTTCTTAGCATCACTTCCCCAGGTGAGAATATACCTGTTCACTACCTAAGGGCCTGCTTCTCTGTTTTTCATGTTGGTCAATGGTAGCCCACAATAAGGGTTTGGTGCCTCATCCTTTCCAGGTAATAATTTGCATTTTAATAAGGGTTTGGGGGAGAAGCATTAACCCAAACAAATTACTCTAATGGACAAATTTTTAAGCATGTGGCAGGCTGGTGGAGGCAATTTCAGGGATGAGATATGGGTCAATTGGTATCCTTCAAGTTACACCTTAAAGGTAGTGGCCTACTCTGCTATTGCATGCTAGTGGCCCTGTGTGGCATCACTAATCCTGGAATCTGGCAGCTACTAAATAAATTAATCTACCTACAGAACTTCAATAAGGCTGTTTTGCTATAATCAGAGTGAGAGTGTTTCACCCACCCATAACCCAAGAAGAGAAGCAGGTTTTAGTTTTTACCAATGGCCCTCATCCTCCTTGACCTCCTTGTGGCATCTGACACTGCTGAACACCTGCTTTTTCTGTTTCAAAGACCTTGCCTCTCATCTGTCTAACTGGGTTCTTTCTATGCCCTTTGCTAGCTCCTTATCTTTTTAAGGATCATTGTTCCCACAAGGATCCAGCCTTGATCCTCTTTTTTTGTTCTCCCTCTACTCTCTCCCTTGGCATTCTCATTCACTCCCAGGGCCTCGCTCTGATTCCTATGCATATAGTTCCTAGCAGATCCCTATGATGAATTCCAAACCCAACTTTCCAGGGACTGGTAGATCAGCTTCACCTGTATGTTCCATAGAATCTCAAACTCAAAAGTGTGCTATCCAAGAGACATGGTTCAGAGGCAGACCTAAACATCGATCCTTAGCCAGAACTGTATGCTCTACCTGCCTATTGAGCACATCTCTACCGAGATGAGTAATAAGCACCTCAAATATAACATGTCCAAAGCCAAGCTAATTAGCTTTCCCTTTAAACTTTCTTTTCCTAGGGGGCAGCTAGGTGGTGCAGTGGGATAAAGCATCTGTCCTGGATTCAGGAGGACCTGAGGTCAAATCCGGGCTCAAACACTTGACACTTACTAATTGTGTGACCTTGGGCAAGTCACTTAACCCTCATTGCCCCACCAAAAAACAAAAACAAAAAAGCCCAACTTTCTTTTCCTTCTAATAATGGACTGGATTACATATCTAGAGATGGAATGGACCTCAGAAGTGATCTAGTCCAATCCCCATATTTTGCAGAGTAGGAAAGTGAAGTAAAACGACTAGCCCAAGTTAATATAAGTAGTGAACATCAGAGGTAGAATTTTGATCCAGGTCTTTTGACTCTTGAGCCCAGTGATCTTTCCACTGTTCCCTAAGTCAGGGGATCAATTACAGTTGTTCAGATCAATTACAATAACAAATCATTCTAGAGAACAGAAAATAATATCAGACATTTAGAGTTGAAAGGGATCTCAAAGACTATCTTGTGCTACCCCCCTTAATTTACAGATGACATAGCTGAGGCCCAGAGAGATCAAACAACTTGCCCAAAGGGGTCAAATAACTTTCCCAAGGCCACTTAGATCATCAGTATTCCACGTCCAGAGCCTTTGCTATTTCCATGGTTAGTCACAGCTAGTCTCTGTTTGAAAACCTTGTGTTGTCTTTGACTAATCCTTCTCCTTCAACAGGCATATCCCATTGGTTATCAATCAATCAATAAGCATTTATTAAGCACTTACTTTATGCCACGTACTATGCTAGGCAAAGGAATCAAAAGACAAAAAGGAAACCATTTTCTCTTAGATTTCCATTCTGCTGAGTATACTGGTACACTTATCATGTATGATATTTGTCTGAGTCATCTTTCTCCCTGGTCCTCAGTTTCTTCCTCTATAAAATGCAAAATGAAATTTTATAGAGGGAGAAAACACACACACATATATATGTACATGTTTACTTATTTCTACTTTTCTATATACATATATAAGTAGATATACAACATATATCCTTAAGTATAAGTATAAGGGATAGAGACTGGAACTCTCTCCTACCAATTTTCTTGGTATTTCATTGTTTAATTGAATACAAGAAGGTGATATCAAAGTGCTCTGGTATGTTGTTGTTTGTCCTTCCTTTTAGAAGAGGACCCATGATATCAAAGGGTGACATGTTGACTTGTTCATCAGTTGGATTCAAGTGAGGTAGAGTTGCACAAAATCGTCAGCCCCATTCTCTTCCAGAGTTATTCAAGTCCCGTGGCAAGACAAAAAAGTCAAGACAACTGGCAGTGTCTTGGGAAGTATTATCTCATTTGATCTTCACAACAGCCCTGGGAAATGGATGCTGTTATCATCTTCATTTTACAGATGAGGAAACTGAAATAGACAGAGGTTCATTAACTGGCACAGGGTCACACAACTAATAAATGTCTAAGGCTGGATTTGAACACATCCATCACTCTATCCGCTGCTTTTCCTAGCAGCCTCATGACAGTTATATAAATTCAACCAAGAATATGTTGAAAGAGTCTTACCATGTGGATTCATTTATAGGAGTAGAGGCATTTAGGATGGCTATTTAGGCTCTGGACATTGCTCCAGAAATTTTAGAAGGCATATTTATAAAGAGCTCAGAATAAATGATCAGCATGGATTATGCAAATAAGTGGTAAAAACTATAGTACATAGATCCTTTAATCCCTCCCCTGCTTAAAAACTGACAGTGATATCCTATTGTCTCCTGTATGAAATCCAAACTCTTCTGTCTGACTTTCAAGGTCCTCCATAATCTGACTCTGTCTCATCTTGGCACTCATCCTCAGAAAGAACCAGGTTTAAACCTTCTTCTATTGTACTCGTCATTTCACCCTGGATGAGTCACTTAACTCCTGAACCTAAGTTTCTTCATCTTTAAATAGGGATAGGAATAGTACATGTTTCACAGAGTAGAGAGAGAATGTCTATATATAAGGTGCTTTGAAAACCTTCATGCATCATACAAATATCATCCAGTAGTAGTGGTAATAATAATCATATTTAAGACATGCTTATTCCTACCTCTTTGCCTTTGCTGATTTTTTTTTTCAGGGAGAACTATCGCCTCTGCTTTGAGGGTTTGCTGAGCCCTTTTCAGGGCACCTTTGGTGTCCACCTTCACCCAAATCTCACCTGTGGCATGTGCAAGGACCACACTCCAGTTAAACCTTCTCAGCAGATGGTTCAAAACAGGTAACCAACAGGCCTCAAACCCATTGGTGAGTCAGGGGAATGTCTACTCCAACCACATGAAGACTTCCCCAGGGAGAATGGGAAGAGGAGAACAATTTGTTCCAACAGCCATGAAGGGAGCTGAAGCAGGCTCTCTGGGGCACTTCAAGCCTGGCTAGACATCCAATATGTTGAGTCCATCCACTTCTCTGTGGGATCCAGAAGGGAAAAGCTTCTTTCTGACTGAGGAGATCAAAGAGGATTTCCTGGGGGAGTTGAACTCCATCTCCTGTCTCGTCTCCATGGCTTTGCATTAGCAAAGCCCCCATGCCCAGAATGTTCTCCTTCACCTCCAATCCAGAGAATCCCTCTTTTCTTTGAACACTTAACTCAAACGCAAACTCCTATACTTTTTCCAGATACTCCAAAGTTCTAGTAACTTCCTTTCCCAAATACCTTGTATTTACTCTCTTTATATGTGACTGACAGATTGTCAACAGATAAATGATAGAGAGATGATAGAGATATATAGAATGTTTCAAAAGTTTTAGTGTGGGTTTAAGCCTTAATATATAACATACGTAAAATGTAGATATATAATATATAATATCTATATAGAATGTATCTATTATATGTGTGTGTCTCACTGATTAAAATGTCAGCTCTTTAGGAATGGGGCAGATTGTTTTATTGTTTGGATTTGCATCCCCGATACCTAGCACTATGCCTGGCATATGATAGACACTTAAAATGCTTTCTGTTTGTTGGCTGTATTGAAATAGTATATACTCATATGAGTATGTACAAAACATGGACTAAGTAAATATAGGGTCAGCTATGGGGGAGGGGTAGTAGTGAGAAAAAGCCTCCTGTAGAGAGAGCCACTTAAGCAGATCATTAAAGGAAAGGGGAGAAAGGTTTTATCAAGTCCTCTTGATTCTACCCTGGCAATGCCTCCTACCCTCTATTCCCACTCCCACCAACCTAATAAAAGGCCTTTATACTACTTGTTTGGACTATTGAGATGACCTAATAGGTCTTTCCACCTCTTCTCTCTAGCCTGGCCAGTGCATCTCTTACACGAGAGCCAAATTTACCTTTCTCACTCCTCTGATCAAAAATCTCCAGTAGCTGCCTACCAAGTAAAGATATGAGTCCTTTGCCATGCCTTCAAGGCCCTGCATAATCTGGCTCAGTCTTTGGCTTCTAGCCTTATCTCACAGTTTTACCTTCCACAGAGTCTGCACTCTAGCCAAACGGGACCACTCCCTGCACTCTGAACATGCCCTACCCTTTCCTGCTTCTGTGCCTCTAATCACACAGATCCCTGTGCCTGGAATGTTTTCCTTCCACCTTTGCTTTTGTTAAATTCCTACCCATCCCTAAAAGCCCCTCAAAGTTCACCTTCTATAGCCAAGAATCCATCTCTGATCTTTCCCAGTAAGTAATAATTATATCCCCCTTGGATATCACAGAGTACTTTGCTTTCACCTTTATTCAATTCAACAAGCATAAATTAAAAATCTACTACATGCAACACACTGCATTAGGTACAAGGGGTACAAAGGCAGCTAGGTGGCAGAGTGGATAGAAGGTTGAACTAGGAGCAACTAAGATCCTTCAATAAACGTTTTTATTTAAAATTTTGAGTTCCAGATTCTTTCCTTCCTTCCCTCCCCTCTCCCCTTCTTGAAGTGGTAAGTAATCAGGTATGGGTTATACATGTACAACTATTAAAACATTACCATATGAGTCATTTTGTATAAGAAGATTCAAATTCAAGTGAAAAAATGAAAGAAAGCAAAAATAGAATGCTTCAGTTTGTATTCAATCAATATCAGTTATTTCTTTGGAGATGGATAGTATGCTTTATCATCAGTCTTTTGGGATTATCTTGGATCATTGTATTGCTGAGAATGGTTAAGTCATTCATAGTTCTTCATTGAACAATATTGCTGTCACTGAAGAGCACCTAAGATCAAATCCTGCTTCAGACACTTACTTGCTGTGTAATATTGGGCAAGCCATTTAATCTCTATCTGACTTAGTTTCCTCATTTGGAAAATGAACCAGGGAAGGAAATGGCAAACTATTTTTCTTTGTCTTTGCCAAGAAAGCCCCAAATGGGGTCATGAAGAGTTGGATACAACTGAAACAACTCATCACCAACAACATCACCACCACCACCACCACCAAGACAAAAACAAAACAGTCCCTGACCTTAAGGAGAAATTTTTAGCATCATATCCTCCTGTACTTATATAGTGTGGTTACTACTTGTACAATCATAGCAAGTCAATTTAACTCTCTTGCCTCAGTTTCCCCAAAATAAGGGACTTAAACTAGGTGATGTCTGAAGTCTCTTCCAGCTCCCACATCTATCAGATTGAGAACCTAGGCAGCAAGAAGATCCTTTTCAGCTCTAAGTCTGACTGTCATTCTGTACAGTATTGACATTATTTGTGTATGAATCAAATTTCCTTATTAGTCCCTTAGCTCTATAAAGGCAGAGGTCATTGCTTCCCCAAACTTAGCATCACAGTCACTGCCTAGGACAGAGCACAGTCCTCTCCTTGTCATCAGTATATCTCAAATGTGTATTGAATTGAGCTTCGATGAGAAGTCAGATTGTGCTGCATTTGGAGTAAGAATTGTTTGTTGTCGTTGAGTTGCATCCAACTCTTCATGATCTCGGAAAATATACTGGAGTGGTTTGCCATTTCCTTCTCCACCTCATTTTACAGATGAGAAAATGAGGCAAACAGAGTTAAGTGACTTGCTCAGGGTCAAACAGCTAGTAAGTATCTCAATCTGGATTCTAATCCTGTGTGACCTTGGACAAGTCATTTAATTGTGGACTCCTTTATCTTATCTGCAAAAGGAGAGGGTAGCCTTTAAGATCCCTTCTATATCTAAATCTTTGACACTATGTTAGTAAATGATGTACTTCTATCTCTAGAGCCTTGTTACCTGTGGATATACTGTCTTCCTGGCTTTCACACCCTTATTGAGGAAGATGTAGACACAGATTTTCACATTTTGTAGTATAATGGAAAGATTCAGGAGAGCTCAGTTTGAAATCCAGTTTAGGTGCTTAATAGGTATATGACTTTCAACAAGTCAGAGAACCTCTAAGTCTGTTTCCTAATCTGTAAAACTGGAAGAATAATTCTTACTCTATCAACCACTCTGTGTTGCTGTTAAACAAGTAATATATATATATATGGGGGTTATTGAGGAATAGTAGAAAAAAATGCTGATTTTTGAGTGATTAAATGTGGGTTCAAGTTCCAGATCTGCCATTTACTACCTTTGTGAACTTCGGCAAAAACCATTTACCTCTCTTGGACTCAGCTCTGTCATTCATAAAGTGAAGAGATTAACCTAGTTGGCCTGTATGTAAAGTGACCTCCCGCTCTATATTTATGATCCAAAGCTTATTATTGTGGGAGCAGTGCAATATGGTGGAACAAACCCTGCCTTCACATGACTCCTTTCTCCAACATTTAGGATAATACATGTTGGTCAACAAAGCAGCTGATTTATCACTTTAGTGCAGTTTCCTTTTCTGTGTGATAAAGATAATAATGCTGGTATTACCTGCTCCACAGGGTTGGAGGGAAGATAAAATCAGATAATTTCAGTCTGAGCCTTCTTATGCATTGTAAAGCATGCTACATATGTCAGCTATTTTTATGAGGAGGATTTACAGAAAAACAAGAACAAGTCACCCAGGATGGGCGGGCAAAGGTGGGTTGCTGTCCACATCACTGGAGGGGATTCCTGTCCACATTGATGAGATCACAGATGCATTGAAGTTCTGGAGCACAGTTAATTGTCTGGACCTTCTAATGGCAACATGAATCCTGCTTCAGACTTTAGCCTATACTTTTATGTAGGGATGTGAGTGTTTAGCTAGCTCTCTCTGTTTCTATTTATTTTAAATATTTCACAATGGTATTATGAGGATTAAAATATTATGGATAAAATGATCATTTAAAAAGACTATCTTTTCAGTGAAGGAATAGTAAAGGGGGAAAAATAAAGGCTGTATGTAAACACATAGTAGGTCCTCCAGTTTGTTAGTGTCCTTCACAATAACATCATATATTTTGTAACAACTAACCTTTGGACATGTTGCTCTCACCCACCCCATCTTCCAAGCATGGTAGAATATAAGCTTCATTAGGACAATGGCATTTAACCAATGCTTAGCACAACACCTGGCATATGATCGATGTTTAATAAATGCTTAAAATCATAGGGTCATATATCATAGTATTTGAGCTAGAAGGAACCTAAAAAGCCACCTAGTCCAGCTTCCACATTTTACAGATAAGGAAACTGAGGCCCAAAGTAGTTTTTATGGATGAAATAAAATGCAACTATTACAAATTTTCATTTAAACTTTTTAGGTAAAAAGCAAAAAAAAAAAAACCACAATAAAAAATAACCCCCCCCTAAAAAAGAAAAAGCCACAGCTATATATTTTATGAAACATCCCAACCTAGAATAATAATAAAGAGATTGGTGTGTTGTATACATAATGGCAGTAGACAAGGGAAGTAGAACTGACCACTGAATCCCTTCTAAATTGTAATTTCTTAAGCCTGAGCATTTATGTAGCCTTCTGCTTATTACATGACTTTAAAAGATAACTAAAGGGGGCGGCTAGGTGGCACAATGGATAGAGCACCGACCCTGGAGTCAGGAGGACCTGAGTTCAAATCCAGCCTCAGACACTTGACACTTACTAGCTGTGTCACCTCGGGCAAATCATTGCCCTGCAAAAAGAAGAAGAAGAAGAAGAAGAAGAAGAAGAAGAAGAAGAAGAAGAAGAAGAAGAAGAAGAAGAAGAAGAAGAAGAAGAAGAAGAAGAAGAAGAAGTAGTTGGCTAGGTAGGTGAAATGTATATGGCTTGATTTAATAGACATACCTACTTACATACCAACCAAGCATGGCAAGTAATCAATATCTGTTCACCTTGACTCCTTGATCCTTGTCCCAGGACTGAATTATTCCTGCCTGAACATCAGATCTTGCCTGTAACCTTCTACCTCTGGTCGCTTCAGTAACACAACTTGTCACCAATTTTCTGACTATTGCTCATGCCTACTGCATTTGTGACCCTTGGACACAAGGGGCCCAGTTAAACCCCTTGAGAGACCCTGCCTAAAATTAGCTTATTTGCCTCCGAGACAAAAAAAAATCATCTCAATTTGTCATACTCAGTCTGTCTGTGGGTGCAAGTGTATTTTCACATCTAGCTCTACATGACATTTTAGGAAGACAATTGATGACCCAGAAAAGGTCTAGAGAAGGATGACTAGGATGCTAAGACTCAAGTTCATGCCTTATGATGGGTTGAAGAAACTAGCTGTATTAACCCAAAGGAGAAGAAAAGGCTTAAGGGTCCATGATTCATGTTTTCAAGTATATAAAGTACTATCACCTCCTAGAGGGATCAGACACGTTTTGTTTGATCTCAGAGGAGAGAACTGGGAGCATTCAGTAGAAGTAGCAGAGAGAGATTTAGATTTGACATCAGGGAAAGCTTTTTAATCATTCTAGTTATCCAAAGGTGGCATTGGGCCCTTTGGGCGGGAGTGGGTGACCCCTCAATTGAGGTCTTTAATAAGCAGAGGCTAGATGATGACTTGTGGAGTCATTGTGCTGGCATAAATTGGACTAGACTGATGATTCTCCTTTTGACCTTGAGATTCTGTACTGTACTTCTTCCAGAATCCTTCCCTTGAACTCAATAGTCCCTAGAATGGCTGCCTTCATTGTTCTCTATGATGATGACTGAGGCAATGTGAGTTCTCTAGTTGCCATTAGCTAAGGCCTTCTTTTCTTCCTTTATAATTGCACTGGATACCAGTGGGTGGATTAGGCAGGAAGTAGTCATACTTTTAAATATATTCTAAAAATGATTCAGTGACTTAGATACCTTGGGAAGCCAGAAGTTAAGAAAAAGAAAGAAAGAAAAAACAACAACTAACTGTACTTGAAATTTATCACAGCTCTCTTAAAATCAGTTCTTCAATTCCATACACAAACAAAAAACCTTGTTTCCAAGTATTTCTATTTTCTCTGTAGCCTTGAGTAAAAGCATTGAAATGAGAATCAATAAGAATTATTCTGAAGAGCAAATAGGTAAATTCACACAAAAATTTGATAGTAGAAAAGGCATTTATTTTTTTTTATCAAAACCTTTATTTTCTAATGGTATTTGCTTAAGAAAATTTAATTGTGAGACTTATTAAATTACTTTGTATTTCATGAGGGACCATTTTGCACTGGAAAATTGTAGTTGATCAGAGGGGCTGGAAATAACTTGGAGAATGTTTATAGTTTGTATTTAAATTCATTGAAATTGTAAAAAAAATTTTTTTGCATTAGTCAGTGTTGATACCATATCTTCCTTTTTATTGATAGTCATGTTACTGTTTTTCAGGCAATGTTCTTAGAAAGGTTTTTTTTTTGTTTGTTTTTTTGTTTTTTGGTGAGGCAATTGGGGTTAAGTGACTTGCCCAGGGTCACACAGCTAGTAAGTGTCTGAGGCCGGATTTGAACTCAGGTACTCCTGAATCCAGGGCTGGTGCTTATCCACTGCGCCAACTAGCTGCCCCTTAGAAAGGTTTTTGATGTTGTTTGTTAGAATATGTCTTTTGTGTGAAAATGAAATGGATCAAAAAACATTTTTAAGTGAAAGTGTCTTGATTAGAGATTGACTAATCAAATTCTGGTACTGGGACTTAATGGGATTTTACTACTAAAGGAATGATGAATATGATCAATACAGAGAACCATGGAAGGTAATATGAACTATTGCAAAGTGGAGTAAGAAGAACTAGTAAAAACAATCTATCCAGTCACTACAACAAGGAAAATGGAAAGAATAATAACAAAACATTTGAATATGGATGCTATAAAATTGTAATGATTAAACTTTTTCCCAAAGAAGAGAAATATGAGACCATCTCATTTCCTCCTTTCCAGAAATGAGGGACTATGAGTGCATGACATTGCAAATAATGTTGGACTTATATAATGTGTTGGGTAGTTTTGCTGAACTGTTTCCCCCCTCTTTTTTATCCTTTTTCAAAAGGAATGGTTCTCTGGGAGTGGGAAGGAAGAAACATTATACTGAGAAATGTCGATGGTGTAAGACAGGAACTAGGTTTCGAAAATAAATTTATCTTCCATTTCTTTTTACTCTAGTGATTTTTCAAAGTAAAACACATGGTGGAAAGAGAACAATTTGAAACAGAGGTAAAGCCATGACTTTAAAAATAAACTCAAAGGTATGTTATGTCTTAGGTTGATTTCTTAGGGCTAGAGAATGACAGCTGATAGCAGATTAATATCTGTTACAAAATAAAGGGGGTAAAATCCTTTTTATTTTAAAAATAGCTGAAAATCATTGAGTGACTAAACTTGGACTAATTACAGCAGTATCATTGTGTTCTCACTTAGAGCTTAATAGTCGCATTTCAAAAAAGAGGGAAAAAAAGCTCACCCTTGATTGACAAGCTACATGGAAAGCATTGATAAAGCTTTGGGGAAATGGGGTGCCTAGGAAGCTGACCATCTCCAAAGGTTTTTTTCATTGAGAATGTTCAGTAAATATCAGGAGGGAAAAGCAGTTTCAAAGGAGGGGTGACTTGTTCTGTTCCTTGTAGGCTGACAAATGTTAACCCACAATGGCCAACTTATGGGAGGTCATGGACAGGATGGGCAGGAGTAGATGAGTGAAGATCTGCATTGTAAAAGGCGTCACAGAATTTGAGACCAAAGGTCCCTTTTAGTACTTAAGCGATTAAGTCCAAGTTAGGCAACAAATAGAAAGTTGTCAGGTTTCTGAGGAATCTGGGACTTTCAGACAGTGTTCAGAAGGCTTTAAATGGATTTTAGGTCCCCAAATGCCTGAACTTCAACTTCAGAACTTAAAATGGCAAACATTTTCTTCCCTATTCTCTCATCCAATTATCCAGTGCAGGAAGATACTGACACCAACTAAAATATTAGGGTTTCTATGTCCAAATCATCTATTAAATTCAGGTAACATTAAGTATCTCCCATTTTACAAGCCCCAGGATGAGTTGCTGGTGACACAAACATGATAAATGACAGAGTCCCTGCCTTTAAGGAGGTTATAGTCTAGTGGGGGGAAAGGCATGTATAAAATGTGTAATATGATAACAACCTCATAGGAAAGGTGAAACAGACTTTCACAAGAGGTTTGAGGATGGAGTGATCACTTCTAACTGGACAGGATCAAGAAAGTCTTCCTGGAAAAGATGATATCTGGGTTGGGACTTGAAGGAAGGAGAAAGATTTCAACAGGGACAGATGTGGGGGAAAGTCCAGTTCAGATGTAGGGAACACAATACACGAAAAGATGGAAGCAGGACAGCAAGTAATAGAACATGGTTGGGACTGAGAAGACATGAGGGAGGGGCAGCTAGGTGACACAGTGGATAAAGCACCAGCCCTGGATTCAGGAGGACCTGAGTTCAAATCCTGCCTCAGACACTTGACATTAGCTGTATGACCCTGGGCAAGTCACTTAACCTTCATTGCCCAGCCAGAGAGAGAGAGAGAGAGAGAGAGAGAGAGAGAGAGAGAGAGAAGACATCAAGGGAAAAGTCTGGCCAAAGCTGTAAAGGGAGAATGGAATGTGATACTGATACTGGAGGGTTCTGAATGCCAGACTAAGGAGCCCATATTGTAATTGGTAGAAAATGGGCAGCTCTAAAGGTTTTGAATGGCCAGCTTTTGCCAGGCAAGCGACATATTGCTTTATGGTCCATAGACCTCAAGTGAGATAAGAGCACAAGAATTTCCTGGTTTTCCAACTGACCAAACCTGTTCTTCTTAGGTTACTGTGACCCAGAGAAAGGTTGTTTCTCCCTTACTGTGAAAGAGGATGGAACTATTCTAGGCGGTGACTTTGGTGGTGATGCAAATTCCCTTGAAAGGAAAACTCTTTCCTTAAGAATTTCCCAGTGGAATCGGAATGGCCCAGTTCCATTTTTCCCCTTCTCTGCAATTACTTCCAAATTAATTGCTTCTGGCCTAGTTTAGTATTATTCATTTCTGTAGTTCTTGCATTATCACCAGAAATGAGTTTCCTCCTTCTATTGTTAGAAAAATCTTCAAAAATATTCTTAAAACTTTCTGCTTCCTCTTCATTCTGTTTTGTGGGGAAACATTTTATTCAAATTCTTCCCTCCTGGGAATCCTCTTGGGTTGCATGACATTTCTGCAGGGGGGGAAAAGAGTATTCTTGGAGAAAGCTTTGAATGTTGAAAAAGGGGCTGTGACTGGAAATTTCATCTGTGCCATTGATTGTTTCTGGATGCATGCACTTAGTTCTTAGAACACTAAGGCACTTGTCAAATGGCAATTAATCAGAAGCAAAAATAATTGAGCTGTATTCTCTTGTGTACCCAGGGAGACTACCCCACCCTCACCCCTACTAATCAGAGCCCATGACTCTTTCCCTTAAGTAGGGATGTATTTGCACTGAGGCTTAGTAGCACGTGTTACCAGTCAAATGCTGTCTAAAGCGCCAATTTTGAAGTGGGTGACTTGGAACCACAAGTGCAAGGAGTGAGAAGGAAAGGAAGTAGAGTGATTTGCATATTATTTAAATTGGTGAAATATAGAAATATCAAAGTAGGATGATTTATCCAAGGGCACTCTCCTTTTAGCCTAGACTGCTGAAAAGTGTAAGCATGATTTCAGGTCTTAGTGGAAAGAAGACAGCATCCTACCTCATCTTCACTTATTGTGAATATTAATTGAAGATCCAGGATGGAAAAAAAGGAAACATATGGCTCTTTCTCAGTTTTTTCCTCTCCTCTCCTCTTCTTTCCCTTCCCATACACTTTTCTTTTTTCCCTTTTTATCTCCTTTTTGTCTCTCCACACAAAATATTATTTTTAGTAGCCACAGGCTACCTTTTTTTTTTACTCTTTTGAGTTTTCTTGCAGTATATGCAATGGGATACCTGTCAAAAGCATAGTAGAGCAGAGGAGAAACGAATGGGTAGCAAGATTATAGAAAAGTAGTAACCCAAGTAAAGTAACAGGATATAAAATAAACCTACCAAAAATCATTAGCCTTTCAATATATTACCAATAAAAGACAAGAGGACAAGATAGAGAAAGAAGTTTCATTCCAAAAAACCACAGACGATATAAAATATCTGGACGTTCAGATAACTAGACCCAGACAGGAATTGTTAGCATACAACTCCCAAAAACTCCATTCCGTGGCCATCAGCAGACTGTGATGACCCTACTTCAGTCTTCATCTCTCCCTCCTACACACTGAAACTTGTCTCCTGCTCCTGGAGCCACCCTGATCTTTGATCATTGTTGAGATCCAGGCCTTCACTTCCTTATTGGTTATCTCCAGACCAGACCAGCAGGTGCATACCCCCACTTCTCCAGCACCCCTTTATGTGTTATCCTCTCTCATCAGAATGTAAGCTTCTCAGAGCAAAAACTGTCTTGCTTTCTTGTATGTTTATCCCTACTGCTTAGCACAGTGCCTGGACCACAGTGAGCACTTACAGAATGTTTTATTTACCTGAAGGCAGAATTAACTAATCAGAGATATAGTAATTGTTCATGGTTGTACTATGACAACACTACCTAAATTAATTTATGGATTTAGCGTCATATCAATCAAACTGCTAAAGGTTAATTAACTTTGTACAACTCAAAAAAATAACAAAAATTATTTGGAGGATTAAAATCTGAAGAAAAATTGTATGTGTGTATGGGGGGGGCAGAGTGGAAAGGAAAGGAGTCTAGTCTCAAAGGCAGGTCTCAAACAATGCACTGCTTTAAAAATACAAAAGTTGTTCAGTGGTATAGATTAGGTACACAAGATCCAGAGGCAAACTTCTCCTGAACTTCTCTATTTCTGCCTAGGGCATCACCATCCTTCTATTTGCACAGGTCTACAACCTTGTGTCATTTTTTTACTCTTCTGTGCCCACTCCCCAATATCCAAGCAGTTTCCAATTCTTGTCATTTCCATTTTCACCTCATCTCTTGCATCTGCCTCCTTCTTTTTGCTTACCTGGCTGCCCTCCTAGTCCAGGCTCTTATCATCTACAACCTTAACTATGGTGAAGGCCTCTTACTGATAATCGTGCCACAAACTTTTCCCATCTCCATTCTATTCTTCAAGCAATTGCCAAAGTTGTATTTTTTTTTTGAAGTGCAGATCTAACTATGTCACCCCCTGCTCAATTAAAGCTGATGGCTCTCTATTGCCTGTAGGATCAAATACAAATTCCACAGCTTTGCATTTAAAATCCTACCCCCCCTTTGTGTATTCTTATTTCTGACCAAATGGACTTTCTTGCTATTCCTCATACTTGATATTTGAATGCCTGTCTCCAAGTCTTTGGTTGGGCCGTCCCTTCATGGCTAGGGGCATTCTCTCCTCATTGATATATATTTGAATACCTAGTTTCCTTCCAAGCACAGTTAAAATGCTCTTCCTATGGGAGGCCTTTCCTAATCCCCAGCCCTGCTAGTGCACCTAATCTACTTGATCACATTGCACTTACTTTACCTTTTCTTTATACTTATATGTGTATATATTATCTCAATCAATCACAACATCCATTTTTTTTAAGTTGTGAAATGTTCTTGGGATTCTTTTTTAATAATAATAAACATTTTTATTTATAGTTCTGAGTTCCAAATTCTATCCCTCCTTCCCTCCCTCCTCTCCCCTCTCAGGGAGGTGGTAAGCAATAAGATATAGGTTATACATATTCGATTATGTAAAACATTACAATATTAATTATTTTATATAAGAAAACTGGAGTAAAAGAAAAAATGAGAGTGAAAAAGACATGCTTCAGTCTATGTTCAATCATTATCAGTTCTTTCTTCGGAGGTGGATAGTATGCTGCATCATTAGACCTTTTGGATTGTCTTGGATCATTGTATCATTGAGAATAGTCAAGTCATTCACAGTTCTTCATTAAACAATATTGCTGTCTCTGTGTACAACGTTCTCCTAGTTTTGCTCACTTCACTATATATCAGTTCATACAAGTCTTTCCAGGCCTTTCTGAAATCATCCTGCTGTCATTTCTTATAGCACAATAATATTTCATCACCATCATATACCACAACTTATTTAGCTATTCCCCTTGATAGGCATTCCTTTGACCACCACAAAAAGAGCTGCTATAAATATTTTTGTACAAATAAGTCTTTTTCTCTTTCTAGGGATGTCTTTCGAATATAAACCTAGCAGTGATGTTGCTGGATCAAAGGGTATGCACAGTTTTATAGCTCGTTGGGCATAGTTCCAAATTGCTCTCCAGAATGGTTGGATCAGTTCACAACTTCACCAACAGTGACTCAGCATCTCAGTTTTCCCACATCCCCTCCAACATCCAATAGTTTCCTTTTCTGTTATATTTGCCACTCTGATTGGTGTGAGGTGATACTTCAGACTCGTTTTAATTTGCATGTCTCTGATCAATAGTGATCTAGAGTATTTTTTCATATGACTATAGATAGCTTTAATTTCTTTGTCTGAAAACTACCAATTCATATGGTTTAACCACTTATCAATTGGGGATTGACTTGTATTTTTATAAATTTGACTCAGTTCTCTATACGTTTGAGAAATGAGGCCTTTATCAGAGTTACTTGTTTCAAAAATTCTTTCCCACTTTTCTGCTTTCCTTGTAATCTTAGTTACATTAGTTTCATTTGTGCAAAAGCTTTTTAATTTTATATAATCAGAGTGACCTATTTTACATTTTTATTGCTCTCTATATCTTCTTTTGTCCTAAATTCTTCCTCTGTCCATGAATCTGACAGATAAATGAATCCATGCTCTCTTAATTTGTTTATGGTATCACCTTTTATGTGTAAATCATGTACTCATTGTGATCTCATTTTAGTAACAACCATTTTTAAAAGTATCTACTGAGACAGGAACTGTGTGGCTGATGGGTATGCAGGTACCAAAAAAATGAAACAATCTCTACTGTCAAGGAGCTTGTATTCTAATGCAGGAGACAAGAACATATATAAGCACACATGCACAAAATATATATAAAGACAATAAAGAAATAAATACAAATTTGTTAATACAAGGCAGTTAGGGAGGGAAGATGGTTGAGGGCATGGTGGAAAGGCTGTGGAAGGTGGTGCTTGGGCTGTTATGAAGGAAGAGAAGGATTTGATGAATAGGAGAAGAGAAAAGAGTATTTTCTAAACATGGGAGTTGGCCAATACAAATGCATTGAGACAGAGACAAAGGCTGGAATGCCAAGTGTAAGGAATAGAGAGAGAAGGTCAGATTGGCAGGATCACAAAATGTGGCAGGTACAGTGTAGCTAAAAGGATAGAATAGTTTCTCTCAATTGAAGGTAAACTCCTTGAAGGCAGAGACTTTTATTTTGGTCTTCATATCCTAAGAACCCAGCCTACTGCCTGACACATATTCTGTTCTTAATAAATGCTTGATGATTTGGTCACGGATATTAAAAATATTGGCATTTTAACTCATATAAAGGCACATTATCATGCAAAAATGCCTCTGTCAATAAAAGATCCATCTAGGGGCAGCTAGGTGGAGCAGTGGATAAAGCACTGGCCCTGGATTCAGGAGTACCTGAGTTCAAATCCAGCCTCAGACACTTGACACTTACTAGCTGTGTGACCCTGGGCAAGTCACTTAACCCCCATTGCCCAGCCAAAAAAAAAATCCATCTATCAAATTCTTTTGTAACTCTCTTTTCCCTAAAATATCACATATCAATCAGAAAAGATCATGAGCCAGTTAAAGAAAAAGCAATAATCTTTTAGAAAATTATCAATTGGAAAAACTACCTGGATATTACATGAATAGATAATTTATTAGAATATGTAATAGTGAATATTAATTGCTATGAGTTGAAGTCATGGTCAATTAAAATTTCAGGGTCTTAAAAATTACTGTGTAAAGGTTGTCCCCAGTTTACTTCTGCTTGCATTCCAAATCATCAAAAATTGGTTTCTTAAGACTTGAAATTCATTTTCTCATAGAATGAAAAACATTAATGTGGTTCAGTTTCCAGATGAATCCTTAAACCCATTTAATCCATAGTGTAAGTACCTTAATCCAAATTCAGGATACTAGGAGCAGGGTCTTGTGGTTTTGGAGGGAGAAGAAAAGTAAAGACTTTTCCTTGGGCCAAAATTTGAAATATGTGGAAATGGTTTGTCTTTGACACCTAACCATTTCTCTTTCTGGACATCTTCACTTCTTTCCAGGTTTCCAGTGCTCTCATGGCTGCTTCAAATCTCTTTCTTACCCCACCTCCCACTCAGTTTCTTTCTCTCTCTCTTTTTTAAAAATAATTAATTGATTGGTTATTTAAAAATTTTTTTTGAGTTCCAAATTCTCTCTCTGCTTCCAGCCCTTCCCCTACCCATTGAGAAAACAAATGACATAATATAACTTATACATATGAAGTCATAGAAAACATTTCCATATTAGTCATATTGCAAAAAAAAATCAAGAAAAATAAAGGAAGTGAAAAAGTATGCTTCGATCTGCACGTGTAGCTTATCAATTCTCTCTGAAGGTGGATAGCATTTTTCATCAGGAGTCCATTCTCCTACTCAGTGTCAATGCTTTGCTCAACTCTGCCAAAATGTTACACACTCTGAAATTACCTACTTCTTGTAACTCTGTATTTTCACTTAATCAAAACTCTCATTTTAACATTATAACTGATCTCACTGAGCTAGTTGGCAGGAAAAACATCATTATGGAAGAAATTTATATTAATTTATATATTACAAGCACCCCCTAAAACCTAGTATATCAGCAGTTTTAAAGGGGATTGGGCCTTAATTCAAATCAATTACAAATGTATTATTAATTAGATAATATTACAAAGTGAAATGACAAAGTAGTATGAGGAGGGCAGCTACCCCATGGATAAACCAATCATGCCTATGAATCGTTCATTGGGATTAATTCCTGGATTTATTGGGCAGCAAGGTGGTACAATGGATAGAGTACTGAACCTGGAGTCAGGAAGATTTATCTTCATAAGTTCAAATCTGGCCTGTTTGCCTCAGTTTCCTCAACCATAAAATAAGCTGGAAAAGGAAATGGCAAAACACTCCAGTATCTTTGCCAAGAAAACCCCATATGGGGTCAAGAAGAATCAGATATGACTTAAATGACTGAACAAACAACCTAGATTTATTGGAAGATAACACAGAGAAAAACTAGTGCATATAATACTTAGATTCTTTCCCAAACATCTCTAACAGATTATTATAGGAAAGTGCTTGAATTCCTCCAGTGGGTCAAGAATTGTTTTGTTTGATGGCAGTGAGCAAACCAAGGAGTCATGGGCAGAAGTTGTAAAGAAGAAAATTTAGACTTCATATCTGGGAAAACTTTCCAAAAGTTAGAACTATTAATAAAAGGAACTATCTTTCTGAGGAGGTAAGAGACCTCCCCCTTAAGCAGAGGCTGAGTGATCACTTATAAACCTATTGCTATTGGATGACCTCTGAGGTTCCTCCTAACAGCAAATAGTCTAAACCATCAGAACAGACCTTTTGTGAAAAGTGACATTGTTTCCTTCTCTTGATTCAGCCTCAGATCACATTGGCTATTTTTTATGCTCTCATTACACTTTATTACATGGACTTTGCAATATAGATATTTTTTCACACAAACTGCTTTCTATACAATCATCCATGTGCTGTATTTATACAGTTTAGGTTTTTTGTAACCCAGGTACAAGAACTTACATTTCCCTCTATTCAAATTTCATTTTATTAGATTCAGCCATCACTTCAACTAGTTCACAAGTTTTGGGATCTCAGTTCCATCATTCATTGTATTAGTTTCCTGTTACCCACAGATTTGATCAACATCATAAATGGGATTTTGTTTTAAGGCCCTGTTGAGGATAAGAGGAGGACCAAGGATCTCTATATGGAGATGATGAGATGAAGATAAAAGGTAACAGAGAAGATGAGGCTAAGTAATTCCTTTAAACTTCCTAATTTTCATAGTTTCTTCCCTTATTCCACTTATGACCCAACAGATTCTAGTTCCCCTTTCATCTATACCCTGTACTCCAATTCTCCTGAAGTGCCTCTTGGTTTTGGTTCTGTCCTCTTCTTTAGCAGATAAAATTGAAGCCAGGAAAGGTTGTGAGTGACTTGCCTACCGTCACATGGGTACCAAATAGCAAAGTCAAGATTTTAACCTTGGTCTTCTGACTCTTGCCCCTATACTACGCTGCCTGCCCAGGACCAGCAGCTAGAGAAGAGGACAAGATGGTGATAACAGAAGCTAAGTTTTATATATGTCAAGATATGCCTACACATATTTTGCATGCTAAGAGAGAAGGAAGTAAAAATGAAACAAGTTGAAGTTTTTGAAAAAGAGAAACACATCGTGACACAATGTTCTCTTTATCTTGTAGTTACATAAATTGGGAAAACACAAATCCTGAATTAATCCTTTTTTTTTCAATCAAGTGATTTACCCACACAATGATTCTTAGATTATCATAGTAAGGGAGGTCTTAAAGGTTGATTTTTTTCTACATTAAATTATTCAAATGCTTTTTAAATTTCTGCATTGTTAGGGGAAAACACAACCCTTAAAAAGTTTAGATATCATTCATTTTGGAAATGGAGTGAACTTAAAGATTCTTTGAACTAAAGGGGGAAAAACAAGTCTCCAGTATATGTTCATATGTAGAAATATCTCCAAACAGTAAAGTACAAACAAAAATTCTTTGTACCTAGAGTCTCCATCCTGAGTAGACAGGCAGAACGACTACCTTCCCTTACAATATGATGGGAATTGGTGTCTGAAAGTAACTTCCCTATTGGCCTATCTATAAGGCACTAAGATTTTCACTAGAAATAATTCATTCCCTTGGGTCTTCAACAGAGGTAGAATAAGGAATTTATATATGTAATACTAATTTGAACATAACATCCTTCAGAGACTATACATATTATAATTGTGTTTTAGAAATAGCATCTTAGGAGACAGTTCAGCTGTCATCTGGAAACTGGAAACTGTCATGATTGGAGAGAGACTGTGAGGTCCAGAGGAGAAAACTAAGAAAACTTTCCCGCGAGATTGAGGAAGTTTTTCTTGTACAATTCTTGAGAGATTTTTTACTGCTATCATGAGACAGCTGAATGGTGGGACTGTGTTTCCAGATTTGAGAAGTCAGCAGCTACTACTGATAGTTAAAGACAACCTGACCCTAGCAGTGCTTTGTCTCACTTTGCTATATTGACAAAATACTTAAATGTTTATTTATATTGTTTGTTGAATTCTTTTTATTATTTATTTATTTTTCCTGTTACATGTAAAGATAGTTCTCAACTTTTCTTTATACAAGCTTTCCAATTTCAGATTTTTCTCCTTCCCTCCCCTCCCTCCCCCCTCCCCTAGACAGCAGGTAATCTGATATAGGTTATATATATACATATATATAATAACATTTATTATTTAATATATTTCTGCATTAGTCATGTTATAAGAGAAAAATCAGAGCAATGAGGAAAAACCTCAAAATAGAAAAAACAATAGCACCAAAACCAAAAGAAATAGTATGGTTCATTCAGCATCTATACTCCATAGTTCTTTTTTTTCCCCTGGATTTGGAGATCTTCCTCCATCATGAGTTCCCTGGAACCCTTCTGTACCATTGCATTGGTGAGAAGAATATAGTCCATCACAGTAGATCAACACACAATGTTGATGATACTGTGTACAATGTTCTTCTGGTTCTGCTCATCTCACTCATCATCAGCCCACGCAAGACCCTCCAGGTTTCTCTGAACTCCTCCTGCTCATTGTTTCTTACAGAACAATAGTATTCTATTACATTCATATACCACAACTTGTCCAGCCATTCCCCAATTGATGGGCATCCCCTCAACTTCCAATTCCTTGCCATGACATAAAGAGCAGCTATAAATATTTTAATCCATGTGGGTCCTTTTCCCCTTTATTTGTTGAATTCTTAATAAACTATATAGACAGAAATACTGATGTTTAAACTCAAAGGGGCTGATACTGAAGGAGATAAGTGAAAGCCTATAAGGGGTAAAAAAGGTCTCTCCATTTTAATTAATTAAAGTGGGGCTCAAAGTTAATTGATTAATTAATGAGAGATTGTGTATGTCTACTAATTTCAGAGGAGAAAGTGGATCTGCAAGTGTCAGTGGAATGGATTTTTATATACTCAGTGCTTATCACAGTGCCCAGCATATAGTAAGTACTTAGTAAATTTTTATTGATTATTGACTATTGTATAGAGAGCAGGTTTTAAAGTGATGAATAATACTAATAAAAGCTAACATTTACATGGTGCTTGAAAATTTGCAAAGCACTTTATATACATTAACCCCATTTGTACCCCAAAGACCTGCATTTAAGTTTTCCCTCTCACACACATTCCATGTGTGTCCCTGGATAAGACTCAACTTCTTAGTTCTGTAGTCCTGAGGTATCAAACTTGCAGATACCAGCAACAAGAAATTCTAGAGTGAATACTGAACTAGATTAAAATGTAATTAAGGGGGGGGGGGGAGACAGCTGAATGGCGCAGTGGATAAAGCACCGGCCCTGGATTCAGGAGTACCTAAGTTCAAATCAGGCCTCAGACACTTAACACTTACTAGCTGTGTGACCCTGGGCAAGTCACTTAACCCCAATTGCCTCACTTAAAAATGTAATCAAGGGGGTCAGGAGTGGATAAAGCACCCGCCCTGGATTCAGGAGGACCTGAGTTCAAATCTGACCTCAGACACTTGACACTAGCTATGTGACCCTGGGAAAGTCACTTAACCCTCACTGCCTGGAAAAAAAATGTAATTAGAAAATATTAAACAAAATAAAATATAATAAATATAGATGTTAATTTGTAGCTTTCTAAGTCAACATGCAGCTCCTTACAGGTAACTGTTTGAATTTGTTGATACCACTGTTCAAGTCAACTCTCTAAAAGTTGCAGAGAAGGTGCTAACCTGAAGGAATTTGCATTCTGAGGTGTTCTCTATTCCAATGAAAACACAGGCACAACCATCATTCTGTAAGTCAGTTAATAAACATTTCTTTTCCCTAACAGAACACACTCTTTGATTGCTTTAGAACTTGCCTGAGAAATAAGGTAACAAGTCAAGTAGTAGGTAGAGGTGGGACAGTTGCTGTGATTCTTGACTAATGTAGTATAGCACACAGTTTGCCTGACTACACCTAAGCTACATATGAAGGTGTTGATCCTAAGATCTCTTACATGTATTTTAGGTAGTTTTGGAAATAGTACTACCTGTATGTTGCTGTTTACAGGAGTCTTGGTGCCTTCATTCTAATACAACATAGTCAATTTCAGGGGTTACTATGGCTGGAAAAACATTCTGAAAATGAGCATCTCTGTATTTACACCGGTTTTCAGACCACTGAGAAGGGTAATTATGCTTTGCATAGCCTTCAGGAAGACAAGAGTTACCTTCATAAGGCATCAGACAAGGACTTTTGTGGACTTATCACAAAATAAATATATAAGTGCTGTGAAAACTAGAGGGTTTTTTGGCATTAAAGATGTGTATATAGGTGGCAGCTAGGTGGCGCAGTGGATAAAGCCCTTGATTTAGGAGGACCTGAGTTCAAATGCGTCGACTGACACTTGAAACTAGCTGTGCGACCCTGGGCAAGTCACTGTCCAGCAAACAAACAAACAAAAAAGCCTCCAAAAAACCCCAAAGATGTGTATAGAGAAGAACCTTAACATGTTGAATTTGAAACTGTCCTTAGAGCATAGGCAGATGAGAAATTGTCACCACTACCCCTTTGGCCTCATCTTATTCATAATCTCTAGCATAATGAATAACACAAAGATAGAAATTACCTATGATGTTGTATATAAAAGTTGAAACAAAACTGCCAGTCAGGTAGTAGCCATGAATGAACATAATCAGATTAGAGAATGAGGGAATCTGAGTATTGCAATTGGAGAAATTTCTCTATTCTGAAAGTGCTTCATCATTTTAGCAGTCTTCAAGAGGTACTCATGCAAGATGCCAGACTAGATGTCATTTTGAAATTCCTTTCTCTAGATCTCAAGAAATACTTGGATTCTAGACTTCCTGACAAGTATATGGATTCTTTGCTTGTCATTCGTATCACAATTATTTGTACCAAATCTTACAAGTCATTGACTTTTGTCATTTAAGAAGAGTTGTTCATAGAACTTTGAAATCTTGAAATTTGTTAATATATGATATACCTCCTATATACACATGAGATAGTAATCTGTTACCAATACCTACGGGTATTGCTAGAGCCTCCAAGATAGTTCATTTCAGTGCATGTAAATGCAGAGTGTAGGCACAATATTGGTTGAATTGGTGAGCAAGAAGCTATTTTTCAATGGAGATTGGGACACTTGATCAACTCTTCGGAATCTTCAGAGCTTTGTGGATCCCTAATTATGAAATATAACCCAAGTTGAATCAATGCTGTATCATAAGAGAATATTCCCCAAGTGGGAAACAGGGAGCCTGACATTCCATGTCAAAAACGTAGATGAAAACAGCACAGATCTGCTCTCTAAAATGTTAGTCTATGATTCTGCCAAAGAAATTGCTAGCAAAATGGCATTGAACTATCCTTACTGTAATCAGCCTTTGGGCAGAGTAGTACTTTGAGAGTTCTGGAGTGTTCCCTCCAAGCTGTGCTTCTAACTCTTCAGATTCCACACCATGACTTAGTTGCCTTTTCATCTAGTAGCTTAGGACAGAGTAGCAGACCTGGAATCAGAAAGACTTGAATTCATATCCTGCCTCAGACACTTACTACTCCGGACTGGTCACTTACTTTCTATTTGCCTCAGTTTCTTCATCTATAAAATGATGGTAACAATAGCACCTGTCTCCTAAGTTTATTGTGAGGATTAAATGAGATATTTGTAAAGCAAAATGCTATGTAAATAGTAAGTATTATTATTATTATTACTACCTTGAATCTTTCTTACTGCCTAGGTGGGGACTTCTTGCCCTGGAACATCCTTTTGCCAACATGGCCCCCTTTATCCATTGGTTCCAGGCCTCTATTTTGGAGTCAGGTCTTGGCTGGACATCTGCTGATTATGGGCTTTGCCACCTCTCTTTACTTTCTCCTCCATCTCCCCCACTACTTTTCAGCTCCTTTTCAGGTGCTGTCTTTCCCCAGTAAGCTCCTTGAAACGATTGTTTTCTTTTTGCTTGAATCTTTAGCACAGTGCATGGCACATAGCAAGCCACATTTCTTTACTTCTTGCCTGCTGGACCTGGCTGGTCAGATTAAAAAACTCTAGTTCTCTAGCCAAATGTTTCCGGGCATTTTGTATGGAGAATGAATAGTCCTCTTTTACTGTGAAAAGTCTGTCAATGTTTGTCTTTATAAGTGTATTTCCTTTCTTTGTTGCGAAACTGAAGCTGTCCTTTGTTTTTTTAAAGGTGTTGTTTAGAACTGTAAATATCATTAAAATGAATAAAGCTCTATGTAGAGCTAATCATTATCCCTGTTTTGTTTTTTTATAAATAAAATTATAGATCCAAAAAGTTTTGTGTTGTATATAAAATACACCCATGATGTACTGTTTTTTCTTGGAGGAAATTAAGCCTACTTTATTACAGAAAAAGATCATACAATTAAACCATTTTATATATGCATATATATATGTATATATAATTTTAAATGTTATACTTTAGAAAGAAAATTATAGTAGCATCAGATTTTTTTTTTTTTTTTTTGCAGGGCAATGGGGGTTAAGTGACTTGCCCAGGGTCACACAGCTAGTAAGTGTCAAGTGTCTGAGGCCGGGTTTGAACCCGGGTACTCCTGAATCCAAGGCCGGTGCTTTATTCACTTCGACACCTAGCTGCCCCAGAATTTTTTAATAGAACTCCTAGTCACATCACATGGAACACAAGTGTTCCACAGATCCTTTTTAAGACCCACTAGATTATTTTCCTAAGATTTAGGCTCAAATTCTTTTTTTAAAAATGTAATAAATATTTTTATTTATAATTTTGCATTCCAGTTTTTGTTTTTTTGGTGAGGCAATTGGGCTTAAGTGACTTGCCCAGGGTCACACAGCTAGCAAGTATCTGAGCCTAGATTTGGACTCAGGAAGATGAATCTTCCTGACTCCAGACCCAGTGCTCTAACCACTTTGCACCTAGCTGCCTTAACATTTAAGGTAGAGGTTAATATTTTAAAAATTTGAGTTCGAAATTCTCTCCCTTCAGCTCCTCTCCCATACATTTGAGAAAGCAAACAATATATCTATTATAATGTCAAGTCATGCAAAACATATTTGCATATTAGTCATATTTTAAAAATTAGGCAAGTGAAAAAAAATGTTGCAGTCTGCACTCAGAGTTCATCAGTTCTCTTTGGATGTGGATAGCATTTTTCACCATGAGTCCTTTGGAATTATTTGGATCTATGTATTGATAAGAATAGCTAAGTCTTTCACAATCGATTATTCTTACAATATTGCTGTCACTGTGTACAATGGTCTCTTGGTTCTGCTCATTTCACTTTTCATTAGTTCATGAGTCTTCCTAGATTTCAGTTAGAGATTAATAAAAATAAAGAAGTAATTTTTTTCCCACATCCAAATATCCAGATTTCCCTGAAATTTTTACCATGGATCCGGACCTCAAGTTAAGAACTCTTGAGTAAGACTTTCGGGATTGAAACTCTGGTTTTGCCACTACTTATGTGACAAGGGGCAAGCCACAACTTCAAAAGGCTTCACTTTCTCAAGTCAGTTAGTCATTAAACATTTATTAAGTGCACTGTGCTGAGGACTACAGATACAATAAAATGCAAAAAAACCAAAACAAAACCCAACAACAACAAAACCCCAACAGTCCTTGCTTCCAAGGAATTCATAATCTAACGATAAGTTGCAAACAACTACTACAAACAAGATATATAAAGAATAAACTACGGAGGCAGCACTGGCCCTGGATTCAGAACTTGAGTTCAAATCTGGCCTCGGACACTTGACGCTTACTAGCTGTGTGACCCTGGGCAAGTCACTTAACCCCAATTGCCCCGGAAAAACAAAGAAAAAGAAAAAAAGAGAATAAACTGGAAATAAACAGCAGAGGAAAGTCACCAGAATAGGGGGGGGGGGTCAGGTCAGGATTTCTGTAGAAAGTGGAATTTTAATGGGGTTTTGGAGAAAGCCAGGAGGTAGAAATGAGGAAGGGTAGCATTCCAGGCAGGGGGTCTCCATTTCTTAAGTGGAATTCACAGAAGCTCTGTGGGTCTCAGTCGCTTCATCTGTAAGATGGGGGGCGGGGTCGCATTTGACCTCTAGAGTATCGCTGGGGCCCCGAGACGAGGGCGCTTCTACCCCGGGGGTTACGCTTGCTGCTGCCCTAGACAAGCCTCCTGCTCGTCTAACTGCTGTTTTCACTCTTCTTCGTCATATGGCCAATCACCACATCTATTTCCCGCGGATCTCCTCTGGGCCCTACCAAGGAAGAAGTGGGGAGACCCCGCGCGACCTCGTCCTCTGGAATTCGCAGAAGCAGTCGCACGCATGCGCCTCCTTGAGAGGCTCCGGAATCACGTGACCCAGCGCGGTCACATGGCTCTTCACACAACATGGCTGCGCCCGGCTCGGGGCTGACTCGGCAACGCCGGGTCCCGGGGCTGTTTCTGGTGTTGCCGCCGCTGCTGATCCTTGGGGCGTTGGGGGCGGCCCGGGGCCTGGGTTCGGAGGCCGGATCCGCCGCAGCCGGCGCGGCCCACGCAGCGGGGACGTGTGGCTGTGGCTCTCCCCAGCGCCCCGGGACGGCGGCGCACAAATACTCCCGGGAGGCGAATGTGGCGGAGCGGGCCTCCTCCGAACGGCCGGTGCTGCCCCCGCAGGTCGGCGGCAGTGGGGAGGGGGCCTTGGGCCTGGGCTGGGGGGTGCTCGCCCTGTAGGAGAGACTCGGGAGAAGCAGAGGGCTCTTCCCCGCACCCCCGGGATCGGGGACAGGCGGGTTCGGAGCGGCCCGGTTCTACCATGTCTGCGGAGAGACCATCTCTCGGCGCGAGCCGCGTAAAGAGCCCAGGCTTTGGAGTCAGAGGACCTGATTTCACTCCCGGCTTTGCTTTCAGCCGCCTCCTAAGTGTGGCCTTGGGCAAGATGCCTTTCTCGCGGGCCTCAGTTTCCTCATCTGGAAAATTGGGGGTTGGAGAAGGCATCTCTGAGACTCCTTTCCGGAGCCTGAGGTCTGCCCCGCCCATATAAGCCCATGACACTTGATCCACAAAGCAGGGAAGTGTTTTTTCCCTGACTCAATTCATTTGCAAAACCTTTAGGTGTTCCTTGCCAGCTTCTCTATTTGGGCTTGTGCCTGTGCAGCCCGGCTTTCTCTGGGTTTAGTCAGTTGAGACTTTAGCAGGTTCTTGTTGTAACAAGCATTCGGTAGTTACTTTGTATCGGGCACTGTGCTGGTGGCTGGGCCTAAACACGGCCCCTGTCCTCAAAAAAGTCCACATTTTAACGGAGCTTCAGGAGACCTACTCACCGTGTGACCTCGATCCGGGCCTCAATTTCCTTACCTGTAAAATGAGGGATTTCATGGTATAGATGGAGAAGTTGGATTTGGAGTTAGAGGATCAGGGTGAGCACTTGACCTCCAAAGTCTCATCTAGCTCTGAATATAGGGGAGCAGTCCCAAAAGTCTTAGTGGAGTTTTAAGTGGAGGCTAGGACGTTTGGGACATTATTATCCTATGATAACATGCAAGAAGTCTGTCTAAATGTTTATCTAGATCAGTCATTCCCATAGCAGTAGTGGTCTTTCTAAACCATTAGGAACCTTGAAAGTTAGTGAGAGATGTGCCTTTTTGTCCCCTGGGGAGTTTACAAAATATATTAGCTCATTCTTTTAGGATGTCCTGAAAGGGTTTTGTAAGAATGCAGATTTCTTAGTGTTTGTCATAATGGGAAAGTAGCATTCCTCATTATTAACTTGATGGTCTTGCATTTGATTTACTTAGTGTTTCATTGTGGGAGTTGACCATTTCAGCCCTCAAGTCTTCAAGGATGTCTAACTTACTGGTCTTTGGTAGTAGCTCATATTTCTTAAGGTCGGTGAAGTGCTCACCAGTATTTCCTCTGTGAACTGAGCACTACAGGTATCTCTCCCCTTTTGTAGATGAAGGAATCATGGTTCAGGAAAGTTATGCGGGAGCTTGTCTAGGGTATTAAGGTAGATTGATTGAAAGGAAGTACCTTTTCTTCCTGTTTTCCTTTGTCTATAAATATCAGTCCATTGTAGGGTTACTGTAGACTTGCTCTGCTACCTGTTATTTCTGCTTACAGTCAGTCTCAGTGTCCTTGGTATCTCTATTGTACTAAACATTTCTCTAAAGTTTCCTCCAGCTTTAAATCCTTATGTAACCAGTGATCTTTCCCAAGTTCCTATCATGCAATAAAAGAACAGCACGGTCTTCATGACCTGGAGTCTGTCCCAATAGATCTATGGATATGATTGGTGGGGTGGGGTGTCCATGAACTTGGATAGAAAAAAAAGTAATTCATTATTTTCACTAACCTATGCCTGAAATTTAGCAATTACTTAAAAATCTTATTCTTCACCAGTTTGCTAGAGGGATCCATGACTCAAAAAACATTAAGAACCCTTGATTCAGTTTGTTTGAATGCTATACTTTTGACAAATGCTGTACAAAAGAAGCAAAGATTTATAAGGTGCTAGATAAGACATGGACTTTGAATTATTCCTTCCACAAAAAATACCAGCCAGCTGGTGGATCAGCATGATATTAATATGATGACACATTAAGATTTGTAGTAAATGTAGGATGCAAGGAGAATTTTTTAACAGGAAAAATTAGATATCTGAGTTTTTCAACTGTTGGGGATTTTTTGTTGTTGTTGTTTTTTTGCTGGGCAGTGAGGGTTAAGTGACTTGCCCGGGGTCACACAGCTAGTAAGTGTCAAGTGTCTGAGGCTGGATTTGAACTCAGGTCCTCCTGAATCCAGGGCCAGTGCTTTCTCCACTGCCAGTGCCACCTAACTGCCCCAAACTGTTTGTTTTGAAAGTAAGAACTTGGACAAGATAATGACTTTTCCATTTGTTTCATTAGAAAAGTAATTTACTGTGCTAGTATTTGTGATATATCAAGAATACTAGTGAGGGGGAAAGGAAATAAAATTTGAATAATGGAAAAGTGCTTGGTAACCTGTGTAGTGTCATATATGGTCTAGCTTAGCTTATAGGGAGACTTCTGAAAGGTAAGGCATTATTTATGCCAACTTGGGGGCTGCTAGGTGGTGAAGTAGAGTGCTGGACCTGGGGTCAGGAAGACTCATCTTCTTGATCTGGCCTCAGATACTTAGTAACTATGTAACTCTGGAGAAGTCACTTTACCCTATTTACCTCAGTTTCCTCATCTGTAAAAATGATCGGGAGAAAGAAATGGCAAACCACTCCAGTATTTTTGCCAAGAACACCCCAAATGGGGTCCAGAAGAGTGAGGCACAACTGAAAAATGACTGAATAACAGCAGTGTACCCATTTACTTTAAAAGAAGACTGAAGGAAAACATCAGAAGACACTAATTGAAAGCTTCATTTTAAATAAGATCAAAATTCCATCTTGATGAAAGTTTATCATTGTGAAAATGATCTTGAGTTGACTGCAGCAAAACAGTCAGTTCCCTTTTGTTATTTTAACCTTAGCAGCTCTGTTCAAGGGTCAAAATTTGAGGACAATAAAATTATATGCATGATTTCACATTTGTGAAACTTGGATCAGATTTTACAATGAGCCTGCCCTCTTCCCTACCCATAAGTTCTTTTTAAAGCCTAACCTGAAATGAAACTTTTGCTTTTCAGTATTGGGGTAATCTCACCTTTGAGCTTCTCTAAACGTAAACATAGTTGCATTTTGCTCTAGTTATTTCAATGTATTCTCTTGGTGGACTCTAAGCTCTTCCAGGGTAGGGCCTTTGTGTAGCTTAGTGCCTTGCATAAAATACATGAATGAATGAATGCATTGATATCGTTCCTTGATGTTAGGTCTGATGAAAGGCAGGTCTGAGACACTGACAAAGAAATGAACTCTTTCTGCATCCTTTTTTCATCCATTAAAACCTAGTTCCCATTTGTAGACATGTTCACTTTGGTCCCAGGCTAATAGAATTTTTGAATAGTCTGTTTTTCATTACTGAAGATGGTCTATGCTTTGGTTAACCATCTAAAGTTGAAACAAGGCAAGGAGAAGGTTAGCATAAGTACTTAATAATATTTGGGGAGGGGGGAGAGAGAGAGAGAGAGAGAGAGAGAGAGAGAGAGAGAGAGAGAGAGAGAGAATGAGAATGAATGAGAATGAACATGATTATGCATATGGTTCTATATATAAATCTTGTTAGAGGCTAAATGGCTGAGCACATTGCTATCATAACCCATTTAAAGTCAGTTTCTCTATTTTTCTTGCTGACATTGAATGTTGTTTGTCCTTCGTTTTCAAAGAGGACTGGTGACATCATTGGATTTCAAGTGAGGCAGAGTTGCACAGAGTTGTTAGCCTTGCTCTCTTCTGGAGTCATCTCAGTCCAGTGACTGGCAATGGCCTAGGCTGCAGGGGCTAACCTTGGCGTCTTTAATGTCTGACCAAGCTCTCAGTGTTCTATAGGCCCTGCTTTAGCCACCTTTCAAATTGTTCAGATCTGCCCATTCAGCCAAGATAAGTCTTTATATGCTTGGGGTAGACATCCCCCAAGTTTGGGGTCTGTCAGTTACCCTCAACCTGATTTAACCAGTCTACGGTTTTACTGGGTTGTGACCAGTGCATGGCTATGGCTTCTTGAAGCCACAGGTGTCAGGTAGACACCAAAGGTAGATGAATGGTCCTGAAAAGGGCTTGGCAAGCCCTCACACGAGAAGTGCTAGTCCTCTCTGAAAACCCCATGTATCTCTGATATTGAATAGGAGAGGAAAGAGGAGAGAAAGGATGAGATTTATAAAATGTCAGTGCTCTGCGTTTGAGTCCCAGCTCCCACAGGGATGTGAGACTGGACAATAATAATATCTCCTGTTTCTGTTGTGCTTTCAGGTCTCATAGTGCTTTGCTTTTAGGTTGCTGTTTCATTCCAACAGCAGCTCTTTGAAGTATCCCTGTTTTTCAGTTGGGGAGACTGAAGGAGATTAAGTGACTTGCTCATAGTCACATCACTACGAGGTGTGGAGGGATTTGAATCTTGGTCTTTCTGATTCCATGTCCAGAACTCTAATTACCACACTGTCCTGCCTCCTAAGACCAAACCCTAAATCTGGCTGAGCTGTCATTTTTTTTTCTGTAGAATTGCCATTACAGATACATGTACAGCTTAGTTTATGGAGTTGTATGGAAAGCACTTTGTGAGCTGTCAGTATTTTTCTTCTGAGTCACTACAAAGCTTTAATGGGAAAACAGGGTGATTTCTTCACTCACCTCAGTCACTCATAACCCTCACTTGAATGAAGAGTACCAGGGGTGGGGAGAGGGAGGTCTCTTCCCATTTGAATTCTTGGGGAATATTGCTACTGACCAGCTGACCCTGGAAGAAAGAATTGAGAGTTCCATGCTGAACAACTGCACTTGGCACAACTTGGCTGCAGACCACACCAGAGACTTTTTGTTGTTCAGCTGTTTAGTCAAGTTTGACTCTTCATGACTGCATAGACCATAGGACTCCAGGTCTTTCTGTCCTCCACTGTCTCCTGAAGTCGATTCAAGTTCATGTTCATTGCATCCATCTCACTATCTATCCATCTTAACTCTGCTGTCCCCTTTGTCTTTTGCTTCCAATCTTTCCCAACATCAGGGTCTTTTCCAATGAATGTCGTCTTCTCATTAAGTGGCTAATATATTTAAGTTTCAGTGTCATTATTTGACCTTTCAGTGAATAGCCTAAATTCATTTCTTTTAAGTATTGACTGATTTGACCTCCTTGCTGTCACAAGGGACTCTCAGATGCCGAAGACTCCTTGTTGCTCATTATGTCCCTATGTCCCATTCAGAGCACTTTTCAGTTTGTAAGATGAGACAACACTCACTTCATTAGTTCAATTGGAGAAGCATATTTTATTCAGGGTAGAACAGGTTATTTTTATCTACAACCTTCAGAATGGAAAATTATCTTCTGTAGCCTTATTCCCTCAATAAAAGAAAAAAAAATTAGGACAGGCATCCACAGTGGAAATCTTTAGAAATGTTGATGTTCACCTTCAGGCAGGCAGAGATAAGAGAACAAAATTAGGTAATTAAAAAAACATGTATGAAATGGGCACAACTCTCTGTTGTCTTCACTTTTAAGCTGAGGAATTGACAGCTATTCTCATAACAGGACCTATTTGTCCTCTGGGAGGAATTTTTTTTACGTCCTTTAAATCTTTTATAAAACTTCATTGTTCCCTCCCCACCCAGGGCAATGAGGGTTAAGTGACTTGCCCAGGGTCACACAGCTAGTAAGTGTCAAGTGTCTGAGGCCAGATTTGAACTCAAGTCCTCCTGAATCCAGGGCCGGTGCTCTATCTACTTTGCCACCTAGCTGCCCCCCCCCATTGGTTTGTTTTTTAAACTAATTTTTAAGCTTTTATATTATGATTGGTCTTTTCCACTTTTTTTTTTTTTTTGGATAGGATAGGTAGGGATGGAAAGGTAAAAAGCTAATGTAGGAGAAAGCTGTTTCTGAGGACTGAGGAAATTTATAAACATCTGAAGCAATTGTAAACATAGTGTTTTATACAGGAGCCTCATTATATCACTATTTTTTTTTTTTGTAGTGAGGCAATTGGGGTTAAGTGACTTGCCCAGGGTCACACAGCTAGTAAGTGTTAAGTGTCTGAAGCCGGATTTCAACTCAGGTCCTCCTGAATCTAGGGCTGGTGCTCTATCCACTGCGCCACCTAGCTGCCCCCATTATATCACTATTTGAACCTTTGCTTGCATGAAGACCTCTAGTGTTGGGAATCTGCCTCCTGAGGTGGTCCATTACACTTGTTGCTATCTCTTAGGAAGTTTGTTTTTTTAAAATCAAGGTTATATCTGTTTCTCTGCCTCATCTACCTAGTGGTCTTAGTTCTCACGATCTATGCTATACAGCTGTGTGGTTAGGGGATACTTTATACTAAAGTACTTGCTTGTACTTGGCCTTCTCCTGGTAAATTTCTCATGGTAACAGGTCATATGAGATCAAGATTCTAATGTCAGCTCTAATAACATCTTTTCCCTAAAGATCCCTGAATATCTTACATACAAGCATTTTGGAAAGTGGAAACACATGGAGTAGATGGACCCAGATATCATATACCGAGAGTCAGTGGACTACCTCTCTGATTTTTCTGTCTTCTTTTCAGAATTATTAAGGATGTCTCCTCTCTTCATCTCCCCCTTTCCACTTAAACCCACCTTTTCTCTTTGTTTCCCTGAGTTTCTGTCCAGGGTATCATTATTTGTTCAGGAACCTAAGTTCACAACTTAGTCATCACACGAACCTCTTCATTTTCACTAAAGCCACGTGTCTAATTAGTTAGTTGCTAAGTCTCGTCCGATTTATTTCCTAAATAGATCACTTGTCTCTCCTCACTCAGTACCAAAACATTCCCGTTAAGACCATGATCACTTTTCACCTGAAAGACTGTCATTACCTCCTCGATCATCCTCTCTGCTTCCAGGCTCTCCCCTTTCTGATCCATCTTTCAAGTAGCTGACAAATTGGTATTTCCAAAGCAGGGCTTTGGTCATGTACCTTTCCTGCTTAAGAAGTTTGATTGGCTTTTTATTGCTTCTAGAATCAAATAAAAACATCAATCTTTGACATTTAAAATCTTTCACAAACCTCTGTGTCTGTCTCTCTATTTTTCTGTTTCTGTCTCTTTGTTTTTCTGTCTCATTCTTTCTTTTGTTCCTGTTTTCCTATCTCTCTCTCTCTCTTTTTTTTTTCCTCCCTCCCTCTCTCACTCCTTCCCTCCCTCCCATATTGCCCTACCTACTGTCTGGTCAGCATAATATTCTATCTTTTTCTCTGTATACATGGGCCGTTCCCCTTATTCTGGGAATCCTCTCCCTTCTTACCTTTGTCCCATAAGGCCTTCACTTCCTCCAAAGCTCAGCTCAAGTGCCGCCCGCCTCCTTTAAGAAGGCTTTCTTCATTTCCTCCCTCCCCCCACATGCTGTGTGCTTGTGCACTTAGAGGATAGGACTTGTTTTTATTTCTATCTTGGCATCTCCAGGTCCCAGCACAGTGCCTGGTAAATTGGCATTTAATAAATGCTTTCGATTGATTGACTGTATTCCTAGTCAGTGGAAATAGGAACTGAACTCTTATTGGCTGGTTTATTTGACAAATGAGTCTCCAGCTGTGGTCATATCCTTTTTTTTTTTTCTTTGCAGGGCAGTGGGGGTTAAATGACTTGACCAGGGTCACATAGCTAGTAAGTGTCAAGTGTCTGAGGCTGGATTTGAACTCAGGTCCTCCTGAATCCAGGGACAGTGCTTTATTCACTGTGCCACCTAGCCACCCCGGTCATATCCTTTTAATGTTATATCATGAGTGGTCATTGTGTTATTTGTCCTCTTTTCATCCTTCCTCCTTCCCCAACTTTTCCCCCTCCCCTAGCTTTCCCACCCCCAGCTTTTTGAGCAGTAATCAGGACATTGGCATTAGTTTAGTCAGGTTCCTACCTAGCCTACAGTCTATTAGAAAGCTTCCAACAATTTAGTTTAACGTGGCATCCATTGCTTTCTGTGCCTCCCTCCCGATGCTAAAAGATTTGACAAGTAAAGTGTTCCATTCAAAATGACTCAGGGACACAGAAATGACATTTTTTGCTTCTTTTAAGTTATTTAGGTTATTTTGAGGCAGAACCTTCAGCCTTCTAATGGAAGGATTCCTTTTCTAAGGAGCCCTCACTTCTCATGCTGACTTACGGAGTTTAAGGTGACATTACTAATCAAAGGAAAGACGCTTCAGTCTCTTATAAGGCTCACAGATGTAGAGCTGGGAGTGGAAGCCCTTATATTACAGAGGAGGAAACTGAGGCCCAAAGAGGGGCAGACTTTGAGGCTGAAGCTTCAGGACATGGCAAAGGCAGGCCAGACCTCACGTGTCCTGGTGAATCCAGGCCTCTTCCTCCTACAGGGTGAAATGACAGTACAACAATTTCCTGTTTTTTTGTCTTTTTCAGATGGCCCACATCCCTGCGGGCGTATTTACAATGGGCACAGATGATCCTCAAATAAAGCAGGATGGGGAAGGACCTGCCAGAAAGGTCCGAATTAACTCCTTTTACATGGATCTGTATGAAGTCAGTAATGCTGAATTTGAGAAGTTTGTGAACTCCACAGGCTACGTGACAGAGGTGGGTGCTAGGTCCTTTAAGGCCCCTTGTAAAGTGCTTTGGAGAGGGAAAAACAGACAGTGGGACGGCAGTCTTCCAGTAATGTTGAGTTGCTGCTGAGTCAGTGGAGAGCAGATGAAGCAAAACCCCCTTTCCTGCAAAAGAATGAGGGGCTGAGAGGCGCAGTTTGTGCCGTGTCTGTAGCTTCAAGAGGCACGTGGTAAAGCTTGAGTCGTCGCTGGTTTGCTCATCACTTATGAGGTCTAGTCATGATGCTGGCCATTCTGTTAATTTTTACAATGCTGCTGACAGTAATTATAGCTCACTTGAGAGTTTCCCAAAACACATTCTTCATAATAGCCCTGTTTGATAGATAACAGAAATGCGGTTTGCTCTCTTTTTGGCAGATAGGAAGCTTTGGCGCATGCTTACATGCTCAGTTGCCTCAAGTCAGACAGATATGATTAGAGCTGGGACCCAACCTAGGTCCTGTGCCTTTAAATGTCTTTAATATCAGTTGTTTCCTGATATACTTCTCCCCCTTTTTCTTTCCCCTCAACCACTGGAGGCAGCTAGATGGCACAGTGGAAAGAGCTCTGGACCTGGAGTCAGGAAGACCTGAGTTCAAATCCAATTTCAGACATTTGCTAGCTGTGTGACCTAGCACAAGTCACCTGATTTCTGTTTGTGCTTAGCTGGAGAATGGGCATAATAATAGTGTCTACCTTCCAGGATCATATGGGATATTTGTAAGCACTTAGCATAGTGCCTGGCACATAGTAAGTGCTTAATCAGTACCTATTTCCTTCCTTCCTCTTTCTCCTTTTTAACCACATCTTTTCTGATTCCTCACCCACTTCCTGCCCCTTAAATATAGATATCCCTCAAGGTTTTGTCCTAGGCTGCCTTCTCTCCTCTCTCTCCCTTTCCATTTGTCATCTCATCAACTCCTTTGGTTTAAATGATCATCTCTGAGTGGATGATTTGCATATCTCTGTCCTCCAACCTTCTTCCATCATGACTCCATCTGTGTGCTTCCAGCTTCCACCAAGAAGGTTTGCCCACAGCTCAGTTATATTTGTGTGTGGTGGCGGGTAGTGGGGAGGACAGTGCTCTCAATTCCCTATAATCCCACAGATAGCATAGTATTACATTTTCAAAGTACGCTTTTTTGGAATGCATGGAAAGTTTTCTGTCATCAGGAATTGTATGGTTCTGGAAGCTAAATTATTTGTCAGCTCATCAAGAATATATTAAGCGGGGCAGCTAGGTGGCACAGTGGATAGAGCACCTGCCCTGGAGTCAGGAGGACCTGAGTTCAAATCTGGCTTCAGACACTTAACACTTACTAGCTGTGTGACCCTGGGAAAGTCACTTAATCCCAATTGCCTCACCAAGAAAAAAAAAAAAAAGAATATATTAAGCACTGTGCAAGACACTTTATTAGGAGGCACACAGTTTACTCTGTGAATTCACTGGTTGAACCATATTGATATTAAAGGATAATCTTGGCCTGTTTCAGTTGTCTGAGGAGATATTTTCCAATGGGTCTTCTGAGGAAATGTGAAAAAACACAAGTTTTTTGTTTTAAAATATGTTGTGCCATTAACTCTTTATTACATTTATTAAGGTAAGTAAGCAGGTTTTTGATTTTACTAATTAGGAAATTAAGGCTCAGAAAGTTTCACTGGATTGCTAAAGATTGTATAACTAATAGTAAAACTGGAACTTGAACTCACATTTCCTGAGTCCAAGTGCAGGCCTCTCAAAAATCATTTTTTTTTTGGTGATTTTAAAGAAACTGATCTGTGTGTAGCCGCTTACAGATTTTTATTTTTGCCCTTCATTCCAGGCCGAGAAATTTGGTGATTCCTTTGTCTTTGACAGCATGTTGAGTGATGAGGTGAAGAGTGACATCCACCAGGCAGTAAGAAATGTTTAATTAAATGGGGGACTCTGGCTGACCTAATTACATTATGGGACAGTTTGAGGGGAGATGAGGGAGGGGGTGTTGATACAAAATAGTGTTCCTAAATAATGAGCTGCCTGGGTCAGTGCAAATGAAATTGAACTCAAAGTAAATGGATTGAATCTTAGATTGAAACTAAGCAAGTATTATAAGATATTTTGATAGAGGAGAAGGAGTAGGAATGTAGGAGGAGTCTTGACCTGGGTGTTGGTCCTGGTTCTGCCACTTAACTAGCCATGTCATCTTGGAAAAGCGCCTTGGAAATCCTCATTTGTACAGATAACAGCCTCTCCTGCCTGGCTCACAGAGTGCTTGTGAAAAACAATTTGGTAAACTGTAAAACACTGTGTAAATCTAAAAGATTATAATTGTTGATATCATTTGAACTCATTTGTTCACGTGAGCAATGTGTCATCTCACTTCACTAATTACTATCCAAGGTCCTGATAGTTTGCTTTCTGCTTATGATCCTCAGTGTGTCGTAGAGGATTCAAATGAGAATTTCTTCTTCTAAATTATACGAAATTATAAGCATGTATTAGTTCAGTTTTTTTGGGTAAAAGCTTGAATTTCAAACATTAGTGAAAAAATTAATCAGGATAATATTGAGTCCTTTTGTTAAGGGCTCAATTTTGAATTTGCTGTGTTGAAACAGAGGTGCTTGTCTTGTAGTATATACTCTAAAAAAAGAGTTTCTGTATGCAGGATGAGCCAAAAATCTTTTTGTACCTTTGTTGAAAATAGGACATGAGACTCATTCTGTCCACACCAAACTTAATTATAGTTATTTGGGTGTATATCTATGTGTGCATCCACGTATGGAAACTTAATTACAACCATAGCGAATTTGAATAATGGAAATAAAATAAGGAGTAGAGTCTCAAATAAAGCCAAAAAATGTAATTTATTACATTTCAATAAAAAGAAAAAGCTCCAACAAAATAACAATTGTAGCTTAATCTGTATTGTCTTCTATTATGTCTTCTGAACTTTTAAAAAGTTCCACATTTAATAATAATGATGCTTAAAATCATTGCTTCAACTGCCTATGACTCTTCTGTTTTCCCCACCTTAAAGCTTCTCCTGAAGCAACAAAATATAGACAATCAAAATAAATTCACTCATTGGCCAGGACAACATAAGTCTCATCCCATACTGATACTCTACCACTTCTCTGCTGACATGGTCAATTTTTCCCCCGAATCATTTCTGACTTTTGGAGAAAAATCTTGTGAAATCCTTATTTTTTTAAAATTAAATTAAAATTTTTTTCATAATCAGTATTTTTTAATTTTTTTCTTGTTTTTGTAGTTTTTGAAGTTTGCTGGTGAATAACTACATTTTGAGTTTTCTCTTGAGATTATGGAAAGTCTTTCTAAAATTTTCTTGTGCACAGTGGCTAGAGCACTGGCCTTGGAGTCAGGAGCACCTGAGTTCAGATCTGGTCTGAGACACGTGACACTAACTGTGTGACCCTGGGCAAGTTACTTAACCCTGTTGGCAATTTTTTTCCCCTTGTGTGACTTGCTAAGGTATGGCAATCAAATTCTTTTCTGTTTTGGTAATTACAGAATTTCAATAATGGAAATTTTCTTTCCTTCACCCTCCAAACTGTCTTTTTTGTATTCATTATATCTCAATCTTTATACAACTAGGCTCTTCCCTGAACTTGGTATATTATTTCAGGCTAGTAGCTGTCCTTGTATTATATTCATCTTGTTTTTGTTGTATTCATTGGTATTTTCAGATTTCTCTCTGCTTGTTTCCCTTTTTGCTGAATTGTTTCATCTTCTGAGAGATTTTTTCCCCACTGTCTGTCTGGTTCTTCCTTGAATTCTTTCAGTGCTTTTTGCTATACCTTAAAGCTCTTAATGCTTGTTGTCATTACCTGATTCAGTTTCTGATACTTTGTGTGTATTCTTCTGATATTTTCCCACCATCCCTTTCTCCCTAATAGTTTTCATTGCATCAGAGACCTACTTCAGTTTACTCATTGACCTTTTGGTGAGTTTTCATTTTCTAATGGTATTTTCTAACAATTTTGTTTCTTTTCTATGTTTTTGAGGTTATTTTTGATGGGAATCCTGCTAAGCCAGCTTCCCCTGCCTTCTTACCAATGTTGATTTTGGATGATTTGGAGGGGGCGGGAAAGCTTTGTTTTTATTTGCCCTCTAGGAAACTTTTTTTGGGGAGGGGGTAGGACACCTAGGAGCAAAAGTAGAAGTTGAGAAGTTTGAGGAGCCAAAAAAAAAGAGACAGAAGGAATTGAAGGGTCAGAAGACTAGAATGAGACTGATTCAACTGCCTTTAAAAATGGAGGGATTTGAGCTTTATCTTTTTTTAAAATTTGTTTGTTTAACTCCCGTAATAACTGAATCTTTATATATTTGTGTTACTCTGCCCACTCCTTTAGAAGTTATTATGCCAAAAAATTCAACCCTTTGAGCTACTGTTTCTTTTCTGCTCAGAACAGTATAGCAAAATGTTAACTGAGGGAAGAATGACATGACGTCCTTAAACTATTTCTAGGAAAACGAAAATTTTTTAGATGTGCCTCCCCCTGTGACAATTTTTTTTAGTACTATTTATAGATAAGAATTGGCTTCCTCCTTACAAGTTTGTATTTGGAAATTAGATTGCCCAATAAGTACTTATGTATTTATGGTTTACTTAAGGAGCTAGAGATCAGTGAGAGCTGGTTATTTTATGCATTTGTGGCAGCAGGTGCTTATTTTAAGATACTGGGCCTAGACTGATGGGCATTTGCAATTATTATTGCGGTTTGCACTTGCAGATATATTACCTCCTGTCACTGGAGAAATCTCCACACGCATTAGGTGTAAAAGGAGGGGCAGATTATTGCCAGGTTCCCGAATGTGCCCGGTAAGTAAATAGTGAAGTCTCTGTGTTCATAACTAGGGTAAGGACAAGTAGCTCTTACTGGATTATGGTATTGATCATTCGCTTAAATGGCTCCTAATGGAAAAGCAAACCTTTTAAGTGTGTTTGGAAAGGGCTGAAGCTAATAAAAGGAATCTGTTTCATTGACGTTCTTTGCCAGTTGATTTTTCTACAGTGTTGTTTTTTAGGTCCTGAGGGCAGGGGATGGGGAGGACACACATTGATTTAAGATTCAACTTTTTTTTTTTAAAGAATAACTGGTATTCATTGCAGACTTGTGGTTCCAGAGAATCATCTGTTTTCATATTCAGGATGTTAGCTAAAATGCTTGTTCTTGACTTTTATGTTGTTTGATACTTTGAGGCAAAGGCAATGGTCTTAATTGAAGCACAGATTTGATAAGAGGTGGGATTGAGCCCAGGTTTTTGTATTGTTTGATCTGGGGTGGTTTTCTGTCTCTGGGAAGGATAATATTAAGCGACTGTTCTTTGCTTTGGTTTTAATAAAGTGTATTATTAGACTATCTCATAAATCTCTGGCATGAGGAATAAATATGGGGCAGGCATACAAGAAGATACGGGTGTTTAGACTCTATTGGCAGGCATCCCAAGTGACCGGTGATTAGCTCCTTGCTTGTGGTTTGGCCTTGTCCAGTTTGTTAACAATTTAGAAAAGCAAATTCCTGAGAAAGTTGTCTCTTGATAAAGGAAGGTGGAATTCTGTTTTGAGATTTTCCTCTGTAATCAGAAGGAGAACTTGTGTTGGTCTTATTCCTCATGTAGCAAGACATCAGGGTTATAAAGAAGTCATTATAAGGGGCAGTTAGGTGGCGCAGTGGATAGAACACCAGCCCTGGAGTCAGGAGGATCTGAGTTCAAATCCAGCCTCAGACACTTAACACTTATTAGCTGTGTGACCCTGGGCAAGTCACTTAACCCCAATTGCCTCACTTAAAAAAAAAAAGAAAAAAAAAACTCATTATGAGTGAAAGAGATTCCAGGACAAAGCCATCTTTTGCAAAGAAATGACGAAGATTTTGTTGTTTAGGTGATGCTGGGGAAGAGTTAAGGTAAGACGTCAACGTGCCTTGGTCCTCTCTTAAACAAAAAATGAGCAAATTCTATCATCTGGGCTAAGAACTGTTAAGTGCTAGGGATTTGATTCAGTTATATAAATCTGCACAAACTGTAATGAGAGCAGCTTTAAGGCCTGACAAAAATCTACTTTTTCTCCAAAAATAATATTAAAAAATGTTAAGGTTTTAGAAATCTTAAGTAAGGTTTAACTGCAATGTAATGCAAGACAGAGTAAGTTTTCAGAATGGCATGCTCCAGGGGATAGTAAAAGTACGTTAAAGGGGGCAGCTAGGTGATGCAGTAGATAAAGCACTGGCCCTAGATTCAGGAGGACCTGAGTTCAGACACTTGACACTTACTAGCTATGTGACCCTGGGCAAGTCACTTAACCCTCACTGCCCTGCAAAAAAACAAAAACAAACAAAACAAAACAAAACAAAACATACATTAAAATAAGCCAAAACAGGTGCCAGACAGAATCACTCAGCATTTTATTGCATGTTACCTTACTTACTTTTTTTTTAGTTCAAAAAACAGTTCACTAACAATCAAGCCCCTTTAGCTTTGGGGAGTGTCTCCTATGGCCAGGCTTCATAAACCTTTCCCACACTCAACCCTGGGTAGATAGCTATGTAAAATTGCTATACAAATTAAACATTGACTGCCAAATTTGTCGAGACCCCTATATTCAGGGCTTGAGACCCACAGTTTAGGAAGCTTTCCTCTATGGCATCACTAAGTATTTTTCTCTCTGAATCAACAGCTGAGTCTTATGGATTGCTCTGTCTTGCATCTTCTTTAGTTCTCCTAACTACAATCTGCTTCTCTTTTGGGCCTGCAAGAAAACTGACTTAAATGCAAGACGTTTTGCTTAATTGGGACCTTTAAGAGTATGTAGGTGGGACTTGGGAGCTTTAACAGTATCTAGGTGCCACAGTGGGTGGGGCAGAGCACCCGGAGTCAGGAAGAGCTGAGTTCAGATCTGGACACTTGCTAGTTGTATGACCCTGGGCAAGTTGTTTTAACCTCTGTTTCAGCTTCCTCGTCTGTAAAATGGGGGTATTACTTCCCGGGATTGTTATGAGGCTAGAAGGAGATCATGTTGCTAAAGTGCTTCGCACACCTGAAGACACTTCAGTGCTGGCTCTTCTTGTTTGCTATCCCTGTACTCAGCTTTGTACCACTTGCTGTTTGTGTTTTGACTGGTTGGGGTGTTTTTATGGAGGAACTTCTCTCACTGTAGCCATGGATGGTCTGTGTGTCTGTGGACCTAGCGTAGTAACTATTTGGACTCACTTTGTTTTCTTGTAGCCACACACGTCCGCATCCATACCTGCACCCACTGATCGTGTTGCTCCTCACCTAGGAGTATAATATCCTTGGCACTGGATGGACCTTCCTTTCCTCCTAAAGTGTGAATGAGTTTGCTCTGGTACTGTCCGGTCTCCTTAGTGACCAAGGTCATATGTTTACAGGCTGGCCAACGTTAGGAGTACGATTCATTAAACAAAGTGAAAACTCTGTAGAGGGTTTGACTCCGTGAACTTGACTTCCAAGGCATTGTAATCTTGGGGTAACTCTTCATCTTTTCCAAAGCACAGTGATATCATCGAAGGATTCTTTTGTGCCTTGCATGGTCCAGCTGTGTTTTCATGGAAATCTAGTATAAAATAACACAACTGATTTACTGGGGGTAATTCTTTATTAAAGGAACTCCTTTAGTCTGTGTACTGTTCCACCCCTGTGAGTCTCCTTCCCTCTGCAGAGGAGTGGGGCAGGGAGATGTCATCCTGTCTCTTCTTTAGGGCCAACTTTATTCTATGTGTGTGTGTTTTTTTTTTTTATATTTCTTTCTGATTGTTTTGTGATGGTTCTTTCCTTTCACAATGTTTTAGTTGCTATGTCTCCTGTTTTCTGGCCACTACTTCCTTCCATTGTCATTGGATCAAGGAAGTCTTTACCATGTTTTTCTGTATTCACTGTTTGTCATTTCTTACAATATAATAATATTCCAATGTATTCATGTACCACAGTTTATGAATCCTCAATCAATGGGCATGTATTTTAACTCTAGTTCTTTGCTGCCATAGAGAGTGCTGCTGTAAATATTTTGCTGTCCTTGGACCCTTTCTTTTTGTCTTTGACTAGAGGAATCTTTGGGTTAAAGGATATGGACGTTTTAGCCACTATATTTGCATAATTCAAAATTGCTTTTCAGAATGGCTGTATTGAAGCTTCTGTCCTGCTATTTTCTCTTTATATTTAATGTTTTGTAAATTACTGCACAGGTTGATCATTTGAAGGTCTTTCTCAGGCTTCTTGACAATTTGAAATTGTAAACACCAACATATCTTGGATTTGTAGATTTTTTTATTCTTTCCTAAAGGTGATCTGTGGGTTCTTTTGTTGTCTATAGTCAGAAGTTCATGCAGTTTTCTCATATTACTTCCTGTATTTGGGGGTTCGGTTTTTTTCAGTCATTACGTTTTTCTGGGAGGCTTAGGATCCTTCAGCTGTCTCTGCTCATCCTGTCTTCAGTATCAGTGACTTTTACTTCAGTAGAAATCATGAGTGTTTGGAGCATTATTATTGTCTGTGTTTTCCAGATTGTCCTCTTCATTATATTTGTATCCCAAGTATGTTCTTTCTCTCACTTCTCTGGGGGGCCTTGATACTGTTGACTCGAGTTTTTCTACTTTGTTAATAACTTCTGATTGACAAACCATAAGTTCTGACTTTGGCTCTTTCCTAGCTGAGTCTTTTGTTTTTCATTTCCCTTTTGAAGCATTCTGGAATATCTTATTGTTCCATGCACTTTGAGACTCTACAGAGTTCTGTGTTTCATCAGGCATTGGTTAAATTTATTTTGTATTATGATACTTATTCAAAGAAATTTGTCATCTTTTTTATGATTTAGTACTCATCCTTCCTTCTACTTTGTTAATTTTATTTGTGTGCTCTAAATGTTTAATTGAATTTTCTTCCTTTTGGAATCTTTGGTTTTATTTAGTCTTTTAAAAATTACATACATGAGTATTTATAGACACATACACATATATATATCTACACATGTCTATAGTTGAGGTAGCTTTTGTGAGAATCAGGAGCCCCCACCTCTTACTCATCACATTTTTCAGCCTATCACTAAGGATATACCTGTAATCATCGGGGGAGGAATCAGAAACCAAGGGATAGGGATATATACATATATGTGTGTCTCTAGATGTGTCTATCTCAACTTCCTACCACACTAAGAAATTATGAACAGCCTAGTCACTGCCCTAAAAAGCTTCTGGGAAAACATCTGGATTTAAGTCCTCTTTCATTTATGCCCAAGTGTTGCCTCTCTCACTGCCTCCTATTCCAATACCACCTCTGGTTCTCTCATTCTTTCCTTCTGTGGTTGGACTGAGTCAGCTTTAGTTACTTTTGTCAGGGTTTTTTGAGGTTGGTAGGTACATGTTCTGAGCTGTCTCTGTAGCTTTTGGGGTTATCTAACCCCTAGCATCTGAAACTGTGGGTTGCGACCCTATATGGGTTTGTGTAACTGAATGTGGGAGTTGCAAAAAATTTGGCAATGGTAAAAAAAAAAATTCTTGGGTGAAAAGGGGTGGAGAGTAGAAAAAAAGTTTAAGAAGCCCTGGTCTAACCTAGGGGCACCTTATTTGGAAGGAAGCTTGATTTCCCTCCCCTCTCCCCAGGTTGCTAGGCAGAATCAGTATCTACTGCTCATTGCAATTGGCGGGAGAAGACATCGGCTTGTTTGGGTTGAGAGTTGAGAGTGGTATTGCCAGAGCATAGAAGCTGGTGCGGAAGAGATGCTGAGTGAGTGTGATAAGGATTCATATCTGTCTAATTCCTAAGGCTGTTACCTTACTGGGCTTCTTGCTTTCTTGTCCTGTGGATTCAGCTTTAATTACTCTATCTCTGGTACATAATTCCTTTTCTTTTTTTTTTTTTGAGTCAGTAGATAATAAAGCCATGTTCACAAAGATAAAATGCTTTTTGTAGTTCATTAAGAGTATTAGGGTGTAAGCTTATCTTCTGTAAGCTCACTGAAAACCTCCCTGGTACAATTCCAGTGGTATATAGGGTGACAGGGATGCTACCTTATATTCTCTTCACTTGATTTTGATCTTTTTTAGTTAGGCTTCTATATTTTCAAAGCTTTTTCCTTGGAGACTATGAGTAATAGGTGTGGTGACATCCATTAAAAATATTGTTCTTTGATTTTTATGGATCAGTGTTATGTCTGGGCAATCATGGCTTCAGTCAGTGATAATGGTCTAGTTCCAGTATAGTTTATTACTTGAGTTCTTCAGGACATTTTGAGGTCTGTATTTGTAGTATGAGGATCTCTTAGTTCAGAAAAATAGTGAACTAGCCACCAGGACTTGTATTGTTTATTGTTTGAGAGGTGCTAAGTCTTTACAGCTGTCAACAATGTGTTACACAGTTTTCACTGTGTCCTTGCATAATTTGTGCTGTTTGGATTTATCAAGGATACAGTTATATATAATATATATATATATATATATATATATATATATATATATATATATATATATATATATATATATATATATATGATAGCAAAGACTTGGTCCTGAATTGCCATCATTAAACTCTTCTGTTTCCACAGAGAGATTTGCATGACTCAGCCATTTGTTCAATGCCTCTTTGTTAACATAGTTGGCTGAGTTCACCTGGATGGCCTTTAATTCCATTTTTGGTTCTTGACCATTTTGCAGGCTTTTTCTGTAAAGGTAAACCACTTTCATTTGTATTTGACAAGTCCAGTGCCATGCACTTGTTATCAACCTTTATTAATATTTGGTAAAATAACATCTGCCTGCTCTAAAAGTATTTCTGTAGTTGTGACCTGTTTATCTTGTGATCTAATGATTCCTTCCTCCTTTTTGGCAAGAAAGTGTCAAACTTTCTATAGTTGCCTTGGGTTGACTATAAGATTGGCTCTGTATTTTATTAATATCGCTTAAAATTCGGTTTTCATCCTCTGTAAAATTACACTTATAATACTTCAGGGTGTTGTTGCAAGAATCAAACGAGAGGGTATATATACATTATAAATGTCTGGCTGCCAATAATACTTCTTAAGGGCTACAGTTTTTTAAGTGGGGAATTGCTTTAATTCCCTCTGTTATTTTTTGGGTATTTCATACTCAGTTACCTATTTTAGGGTTCCTTGATTTTATTTGAAGCCCTTAAATGTCCTATGGCCCAATTTAGTTTGGAAAGCAGTGTTCAATGTTGAAATGAATTCTTACAGATATCATTACTCTGATCCTTTTAATGCTACTTGATACCCACTGTGACTTAGACATTTTAAAAAATCCATTTTACTTATCATCTTGTGGAGTATCCGTATTGACAACCTCCTGGACCTGGACCTGGTATGACTCATCTCAGCTTGTAAATCCAGACTTTCTTTAGTAAGAGAAAACAAGGCTAGCCATCTGAGTTGAGTAGGTAAGTGGTAACTAAATTATTCAGGAAGGTAGGTTTGGGTAAGAGTGAATGGATAAGATAAGGAGGGAACAGTTGTTAAACAGCAACCCTTTGTGTCTTTTTGAAAAGAGGACTTGTCTGCCTGACCCTAGCAATCAGTGTGCTATAGAGGTTTTAGAAGGGTGCCTATGATAACACCTAAAGGTAAGAGCCAAGTGTGGCAGGATAATGGCACGCTTTTTAAAAAAAAAAACTGTTCCAGAATAAGACATCTGAGCAGAGGGGATATATCTGAGGCAGGCCAAGGAGCTAGATCTGATTTTAGCTCATGTTTGTTTCAGCCTACCTATTTCTTCAGGGCACACTCCCTTTGAGTCATTGGAGATCAATCCTAAGTAAGATCAATAGTATGCATTATTCTTCCTGTCATTAAAATATTCTGAAATTCATATCATAAAACTGCCTTGTAGGAAGGCAGAGAGGTCATTTGGTAAATAGCAAATGGATGATCCAAATATATGTGTGACCGACCTTAAGAATATCCTATATACAAATTGAAATGTTAAGTCATAGAAACTTAGACCTAGAAGGAAACCTTAGGTCTTCTCTTCCAACACCCTCAACTTTACAAATGAGGAAATTAGGCTAAAAAGGTTGTGACTTGACCACAACCACACTTTACCACAGTTATAGGCAAGAGTACAATTAGAATCCAGTTATCTTCATTTCTAATTCATTTAATCCAACCTTGTTTTACAGATAAATAAGCTGAGGACCACAAATGACTTGCTTATTATCCCACAACTAGTAAGTTAGTTCCCCCATCCCCCACCCCTTATAATGTGTTGCTTTAAATAAGTAGACTTTAGGATATGTTTCTGATTTACTAAAAGCTTTGCTATAAGTCACACTGTATGTGCCATGATATACTCCAAATGGATACATGACTTAGGCATAAAAAGTGACATCATAAATAAACTGGAAGAGCAAGGAAGAGCTTCCCTGGTAGATCTCTGGGTAGGGAAGGCGTTCAAGACCATACCAGAGAGAGAGGATCACAGGAGAGAAAATGGATAATTTTGATTATACAAAAGAATAAAAAATTTCTGCACAAGCAAAACAAATGTAATTAGATCTAGAAGAGAAGTAGTAAAGTGGCAAGGAATTTTTGCATTAAGATTCCTAGAGAGAGGGGCAGCTAGGTGGCAAAGTAGATAGAGCACCGGCCCTGGATTCAGGAGGACCTGAGTTCAAATCTGGCCTCAGACACTTAAAACTGTGTGACCCTGGGCAAGTCACTTAACCCCAATTGCCCTGCAAAAAAACCCCCAAAAAACAAAACCAAAAAACCAAAACCCAAAAAGATTCCTAGAGAGAGGGGCAGCTAGGTGGCAAAGTAGATAGAGCACCGGCCCTGGATTCAGGAGGACCTGAGTTCAAATCTGGCCTCAGACACTTAAAACTGTGTGACCCTGGGCAAGTCACTTAACCCCAATTGCCCTGCAAAAAAAACCCCAAAAAACAAAACCAAAAAACCAAAACCCAAAAAGATTCCTAGAGAGAGGTCTCAAAAACATAGGGAACTGAGTAAAATTTAAAAGGATAAGAGCCATTCCTCAGTTGAAAAAATAGTGAAAGGAGATGAACAGGACCTTTTCAAAGAGAGAAATAGACAAATGAAAAAAATGTTCATCTAAATGACTAATAATTAGAGAAAAATTAGTCTAAATGACAGATAATTAGAGAAAGGCAAATTAAAACAACTTTTGAGTTCCACTTCATTCCCCTCACATAAAGAAAGTTGACAAAAAGGGAAAACAACATGATATAGAGGCTTTAGGAAAACAGGTAAGTTACTGTCATGGCTGGAACAGTTAATTGGTCCTGCCATTCTGGAAAGCATTTAGGAACTATGCCCCAAGAGTTACTAAATTGTTCATACCCTTCAACCCAGTAGGTCTCTATTTCAAAGAGATAAAATTAAGGGGAAAGGACCCATACCTGCAGAATTATTTATAATAGCTTTTTTTTTTTTTGGTGACAAAGAATAGGAAACTGAGTGGGTGCCCATCAATTGAAGAATGACTGAATAAGTTGTGGTGTGCAGATATTATGGCATACTATTGTCCTTTAAGAAATGGCAGAGATGTTTTCTTGAAACCTGGGAAAGAATTATATGAACTGATGTAGAGTGAAGTGATCAGAACCAGGAGAAC